>NC_142247.1:32962719-33267954 GCF_052056855.1 Sturnus vulgaris | reverse complement strand
ATGTACCTGTGGCACTGAATCTGGTTTGGAGACAGATGTTTTCTCTTTAACTGATATAGCTGACCTTGGAAAACTAAAACAGGTTTTTTAGTGCCTGAATCTGTTGTGCTCTTCCTTCTTCTATCTCCCCAGTGGGTTTCTGGATCTCTGAGATTAGTAATTTGATGCGGAGGGCTCTCATTACATAAGAAGACATTCCTTAAGGCATTTTGGATCTTACTGTATAAACTGATGTTTTATTGTCTTACTGAGCTCCCTCAGGTTGTAGTTATCTGGAGGCTTTTCCTCCATTGTGGAATTTCATAAACTCTGATTTATTTCTCTTTCATTTCTTTTCATGTGGAAACACTTAAAGCCAAGAGAAAGTTGTTGGGTTTTCATAATAAAAATAAAAATCTAGTAGCGAATCCATGTTTTGAGGTCCTACTGACTTACATTTTCCTGAACAGAATTGAATTTGAAGCGTTATGAGGTACTGCTAAATTAAATAAATTCTACTGTAGTTGTTTGTTCACAAGCCTGCCATAATTGGTACTCTTTCTTTTAAGAGATACAACCCATTTGGAGATTGAGCCTTTCACGCTTCTGGGTGTCTGTGCTGGACTGATTCCATATCCTCACCACAACCAGTCCCCAAGAAACACTTACCAGTGTGCCATGGGGAAACAAGCCATGGGTAAGACTACACTTTTTGTTCCTCTTTAAAGTGTTAGGTAGTTTTTGAAGCTTTGTAGCAAAAGTGACAAAGAAAAGGTTTTTCTTTCCTGGTTCACATAAAAGCTTTGCTAGGAAAGGTAAAAGAGCACTTCTTAGCTTTGAGAAAAAAATTTACCTCTGAAACTTTGAAAGATTAATGTGAAAAAACTAGCAGTCAGTTTTACTTAATGAAGACTATATCTGCAGTTCTTAACACTTAAAATAAAATTTTAATAAACTGGGGCACTTTTGTGTTTTCTATGGGGCTTTACTGGAAATCATAATGACTTGCAAGTTTTCAGCATGTCTGCAAGATTGGCAGAGTGGGCCTTTCTTTCTCTTTATGCTGCAATGTGCTGTGTGTTTCCAGACAAAAACTAGTTAAAAAGTGTTTTCACAAAGAGAGACAGAGCACAGATTGAGGAGCATTTCCTTGACTGTTTGAGTAAGTGTCCTAAAAATAAATATATCAATAGTTAACATTGACATCAGACAATAAGAAGAATCAAGTGTGAAAGAGAGTGGTTAGTAGTTTGAACACTTTCCACAGCCATAGTTTAGATTTTGTGCTTTTGCTGTTTTGGATGAAGAGGGTGAGTACTGAAAAAAAATTAATTTTCTGATTACTTCTTATTTAATTTGACAGTGTCATAAAAACCCAACTGGTCATTAAAACTCAACTGTTTTGTAAATTTGCTGCTAGGGGTAATTGACAGCAGTTAAGTTCTAATCCTTTCTTTAAGCCTCGGCGAAACCAGCATTTAAGTGTCCAAGTCTATGGCCTGTGATCAAGGCAGAGGAGCCTGAGCAGTCATACATCAATTCAGACAGCTGCATTCAGACTGCTGCTCTACAGGCTGGTTTCATGGCTTGTATTGATGGCTTGCTTGCAAGTTGGGAGCTACAGTAGCACAGCTCTGTCTCATGAAGAAACTGCCACTTCAGTTGAGTTTACTAAACCATTTAATTTGTGCTGTGTGTTCAGAGCTGAAACACTGCACCTTTTGTGAGACTTCTCCAGCAGAATTAATAGCAAAGTAATTGCCTTATGCTGAACTGCCATGTTGAGCACATGAAAACAGAAAATAGCAAGATACATGTTCTCTAAATTTTTTTAAAAAAGAGTGAGTGGGTGGAAAGAGGAGCAATGCAATCTTTTTCCTTACAGTTCTCCCCCATCCCATTATCTTTCCCCCACCCCTGAGTCTCTATTTTATGACTATTAGTCTCAGAAGGTTTGGTTAGTTACCACACACAGTTAAGCAGGATCAGTGTATACAGAAAGCCAATTCAGTATCTGTGGAGTTCTTTTGTAGTTTTCTGTGTGAAGGTTTTTTTCCCCGTTTTGTTTTGAGTGTCATTTGCAATTCATTGTCTGTGTTTTCTGAGGTTGGTGTATTCAGCTGCTTTGACCCTAGGTCTTGCACATTTAGCTCCTTGGATACAATCCTCTGACGTTCCTGCTGACGCTAGGAACACAAAAGCCATTGAATATCTTGAGCAATAAAAAAAGCCTTTGTTTCAGTTTGTTATGACAAAACACCTGACTTAAAGAATAAGCAGCTAGATAAAAGTAAATTTTAAAAGTTGGCACATGACTTGAGCTATATTTTGCTCTCTCTGAAGTACCTGCAAACACCTGAAGCTTTTTGTAATAACTGCTTTTAAAAAAGCCACTGTAAGTGTCAAAATGTAGGAGCAGAGAAGATTTTTCTCTACACTTACTGATCAGATGAGACCTAGAGGATATTCCTGAAACATTGCACATACTTTTTTCTGGGTTTTTTTTTGTGAAGAGATGTGATGTAGTGCTTCAAACCCAACCTTTAAGTAACCATCCACCTTTAGTGCTTTCTTCATACTGAAATTGCAGAGCAACTCCTCATCCAGCACTGCCATGTGAAAAGTCTCATGTCCAAGTCCTCTGTGTCACTCCCTCGACTGTCAAAACCTGGGGCAGTGAAGGGAGCCCAGCGTTCAGACTGGGAGAGGAGAGCCTTGTGCTTGTCTACACTGACCCACCCCCTCTGACCACATCACAGCGCTGTGCCAGCAGCTTTGGACAGTCCTTTTTAAGTCTCTTTTTAAAGCAACATCAAGCTAAGCAAATGTGTGAAAGCACAAGTAAGTGGAGAGTGGATGTCAGAGATTGCAATGAGGTCTGTAATCCAGTGGCCCTGACAAGTGTTGGGTCCTAAAACAGTAATGTTTCTTCTGGAGAGCATTACATTTCTTGAAAAATACCTCCCTTCCAGGGGTAGATGAGTCATCTTGTTGGGGGACTAGAGCTGCACTTAATGACCAAACTAGATTTCAGTAGAATTAAATTGAAATTACACTCTTCACTTTTGTCATAGATTATTTACCATATGTTGCAGGTTGAACTGTAAGACTGAGAGGAAGTTAGGTAGTAAATACAACACCAGCTGCAAAGACCTCAGTTGAATGTTGACATTGCAGTGCAAGGTTAACAGTTGTAGCTTAAAATCTCAGAAGTACTTAAGATGAAAATACAAGAGTCTGTACTATTTGCATTTCATATGTTGGTAAAATAATGCTTAAGAGAATCAAATGCTTCTACAGTTACAGTTCTAAACTGAGCTTTTGAATTCCATTAAGACACAAAAATCTAGTCAGTTTTGCACATTGTGCATCTGTGACTGTGTAAAAGCCTAATATGAAGAATGAAAAAATACAGTTTTCCTGCCAGTAATCCCCCATATTGCACATGCACATGTGCTGCTGTGTAAGTGATGGTGTGGGTACACAAAGCAAGCTGTACACTCACAGCCCAACTGTGCACGGCAGCTTCAACCCAAAGGACATAATACAAGTCCTGACTAAGAAAAGGAGAATTTGGGTGTTGATTATTACTTTAACCTCTGAAAGAAAAGGAAGTATTTGAGGGGACAGACATAGGTGGGTGAGAGCTTTGTTGTAGAAGCTTATCATGAAGCAAAAACTTTGATATTACAAAAAAAGCAGAACAAAGCCTCTTACTGTATCATGTACTTTTCTGCTTTGCTTCTGTGAAGTAGCAAAGCCCTTTATATAGTGCTCTGCCTTGTACTGTAGCCAACTGAATATGATAAAATTGAGTGGAGAAAATACATATGCTTCAAGGAACTGAGTGCTGGGGGGTTTTCACAGTTGTGAAAGCTCTTTGGTGGACTAAGAGCTAGAGTCCTCCCAAATTTTGTACAGCTAGCCTAGGGGCACAGAATCCAAAGAAACCTCAAAGTAAAACCAGCTGGTTTTGCTCTTTGAGGACTGTTTGTGCTCTGCCACACAACCACGTTTTGACACCTCTCCTCTCCTTGGTAGTAGCCACAGAAGTGCTGAGGCAGAAATTAGCTCTCCCCTCTGCCCCCCAATTTACCCATTGGTAATTTTAACCCACTCCTTAATCTTCCTAGTGTGAAAGGAATATTTCTAATACTTAACATCCAGATCACTTTAATGCATGTACTGTAACAATTTATCTGAGCTGAATTGGAGCCCCTTCCACAAGGCTTATTGCAGCATTTTAAAAATGTACTTCTTCGTTTCTTGCTTTGTGCTCATATAAAAGAACAGAATCATAGAAAATCCATGGTGAAAACAGGGAAAATACAGAATTACAGCAATTCTTTTCTTGGCATGTGCAGTAATAACCCTTTTGGCTCAAGTAGATTGATTTCTGTATCCTTGTTAATTTTGATTGTACAGTTTAATGTTGTTGTAAGTGATACACCAGAGAATTGTATTATTGCTTATTTTAGCTGGCTGTTTGTTCTGGTGAGTTCTGAAAACTTTCATCATTAGAATAACAATGCTTCATTTATGCTAAATATCAGTAGGTAGTGTTTTTATGGTGATTATTTCACACTAAAGGATGCTCAAATGGTACTTAAAAAGGAAAAAAAAAACCTGTCAGGAAATGGAAAAAAAACGGAAAGAATGCACACGTGCATTCGCAATATATCAAGTACTGAGAAAAGCAAGAAAATGATCTTTGTTGTATCCAGGTCAACCTTGTGTGTTTTGCTTTAACCAGGGCTAATTACCAATGAAAAAAAATTGGTTCTTGCTGTTGGGATAATTATAAATGCAAGTCATTGTGAGCAGGGTTTGTTATGGTGAACTTTAATTATACTTTACTTTTGCTTGGTTGTTTGGCTGGAGCAAACAAGGACTCCGTTCTTTCAGAGAGAAAACAGAAATAAAGCTAGTGACTTCATTTCAGTGCCCACACAGAGGGCTCGTCCCAACACATCAGTCCTCTGAAGAGAGCTGCTGCTTTATTTTAAATAAGCAGATTGTGGTTTCAGGCTGTGGTTTATTAGCCCAGTTTAGAGAAAGCATTATTTGTATAACCATTAAATCCTAGCAGTTAGGAATAATATTGCTGATGTATGGCATGCTTTGTGGCTAATTTATTTTATTTGTTCTCTAGAATCACTCTCTAACCAGTTTCTTTCCTGCTAGGATAGCTGTCATTGATATATATGTGTATGTTTTCCATTTGATACAGCATTCACCTGAAGAATAGCCTGAATACAGTTTATTGTTGAGGCTCAAAATCTCAGTAATGTCAGTTGCTTCTGGCTCCCAGACAGTAGCAGTTATGTTAGGCTTATCTGAACCTCTGATAAAAATGCTGTTTTGAAATATGTGAAACATCTGAAAAAAAATCATTTGCATTACCTGAAATATGTAAAAGTGTCATCTGAAATCCTTGATATAAAGGAGACTTCCACAGATTGTTACTGGGGTATAAAGGACACCCTTAAAGTGTAAAAGATAGCTAAAACTTGTGCTCCAGACCTCATCCTGTCTTAGCATTCCTAACCAGTGAACCACTGAAGGTACAGCATATAAACTTCTCAGAGGAGAAAAAAATTGCAAGCATTTTGAAAGTTAAGTTTGATATGACATTCTCTTGGAAAGATTTCTCTCAACATCAGGAAGATGTTTCACCCACCTGTGAAATGTTTAAGCTGAGCTTCACTGAAGCCTATCCCAAAAGCACCCAAATTATTCATTCTAGATGCAGAGGGGGAAATGGTCTAAACCTCTTAAGTTTTTAATCTGGAAGTATATTTTCCTTCTGCACACTGGAAAGCCAGGGGGTTTGAGTCAAAAGTACAATGGGAACAATGTCTGAGTGAATTCTCAGAGTATATCAGAAATAGTAGGGCCTTGAGGTGACGGGCCTTGCAGAGTGGAACTGCAGAGGTCTTCAGTATTGATGAATCTGGGCCCTATAGCTTATGTCTTTCTAGAGACAAAAAATGCTGCTCGAAGATGATTATCCCAGAAAAAGACAGAAAAACAACTGCTTAAAAGCAAGAGACAAGGCTGTCAACTCTACTAGATTTTCCTTGTCATTTGAAAATTCTGTGCTTGTGTCATTAAATCTACTTCCTAAAACCTGGGAAAGTCTAGACCAGCTGTAACAGTTCATTTTCAGACAGCAGCTGTTGAGCTGTCTTTCCATTCCTGTCCTTGGGAAGGGTAGACTTGTTGTGGTTTAGGAGAGTGAGCCTAGTGCCAAGGACAGGGTAGGTCTTTGGAAATGCCTGGTTTTAGAGTTTGATTTTCTAGACACACTATGTAAATGGGAATTGCAAGTAGATGCATGTAAAATGTGAAGCTGGCCTCCCCAGTGAGCAGGTTTGTGTTCAGATGTGCTTCCTGGCCGTGTGAAATCTTCCTTATACACTGACTGCTTTGACCTTTCCAAGAAAGCAGCCAGACTCTGAAACTGCAGGAGAAAATGGAAAAGTTATGAAAGACCTACATCCTAAAGACAAAGTACTGAAAAAATATTCAACACTTAAAACTTTAAAATGTTACCTTTTCAGACTGTAATTTCTTAATGGCTTAGAGAAATAGCATAGTCCTGGTACAGCAAACTCCAATAACATATGATTGCCTTAACTTTTGTTCTGCTACACAACGGTTTACGTTTCCCTGCTGAGTGTTAATTATTTTTTCCTCAGATTTCAGGAGACACTTTGGCATTCTGATGGGACAGGGCCAAAAATTTCAGTCTCAAGCTGGGAGGTCTATACAAAGGGTTGAATTCTGAACTGTAAATTTAAAATTAATTTCCTGTAAAAAGACAAATATATTATGAGTGGACTTCTACTGTAGTCTTTCTATCAATGATGCTTCTAATTTCAGAAAGTAAATCACTCTTGGCTGCTGCTAGTGGTATGCTTTGTTAGTACTCTGTCACGTTCTAACACAGGCTGCTGTTGAACTAATTATTGTCCAAAAAAGGAAGGAAATATGATGTTGAAGATGAAGAGCTTGATCCACAATTTCTTTTGAACTCAGTCATAGTCTTTCTGTTGATTCTCATGTAATTTTGGATCAGGTCTCTGAAACACAAGTTGAACTCCACAAAAAATACCCGAACGTGATGGCTATAAGAACAATAAAAGCAAACTTCATACTTGCTGAATTCACTGTTGTAACTAAAAAAAGCCATTTTATTTGCATTTAGTCAAATAGATTTAATTTCTTTTGTTGTTGTTCTTTTTATATTGATGCTTAAGTTTTCCCTGTTCAAGAGAAAATAAATAATTCTTTCTGGGAGCTTAAAATAAGAAAGCACTTATATATTTATTTAAATATAATATGGTAAAGTTGTTTTGGTTTTGATTCTTTTGCTATTTTTTCCTCTTCTTTTTTTGAAGAATTTCTATGCGATTTTAATTAATTTGCATTTTGGTAATTTTTTAGCCAAGACATTCCTAGAAAACTCACTAATGTTCACTGCTTTTGTTTTTCTTTTACTTTTACATGCAGGTACTATTGGATACAATCAAAGAAACAGAATAGACACTCTGATGTATCTCCTTGCCTATCCACAGAAGCCAATGGTAAAAACAAAAACAATAGAACTGATAGATTTTGAGAAACTCCCTGCTGGACAGAATGCCACAGTTGCTGTGATGAGCTACAGTGGCTACGATATTGAAGATGCTCTTGTCTTAAACAAGGCCTCTTTGGACAGAGGTAGGATCCATCAACTCTTTCCCATTTCTCCAGTTTGTGTTCCAATATATATTGTAATAAACTTTTCTCGTCGTTATCCTGTAATATCTTTTAATACAGTTTACAATAACTGTATTATTAACACTAATACTGTGTAATAACTTTTATTACAGTTATGAGCATTAGATCTCCAGTTAAGAAATTGAATTCCCAAACTGCTTTGAATACTTTTGTTTGTTTTCTGTATGATTAGTGATTGTAACTCCATGCATACAGTTGTGTGGTGAAGTTGCCAACATGCATATAAACTTCTGAGTCTGGATATTATAAGAAAAAAATGGCTAACTTCTGACCTCAAATAAAAAAGTGTAAATACTTAGTGTACAAAACACATAAGGCATGAGTTAATCTGTTCTGTAGGGCTTGCTTTTTAGATGGTTACCTGAACCTTTGTTCATTGCTAAGAGAGATCTCATTATTTGCATCAGTAACAAAAGCAGTAGATGAAATTAGACCTGTGAATGTATTTAGGAGAGGAATAGAACCCGAGGCAGTTTGTATCTTTGTAAGCTTGTTCTGAGGCAGTGTTGCCTTTCTGAGAGAAAATAACAATACTGTCTAAAGCAAAATAATTTAGTGTTTATTCAGAGCCAAATTAATTACCTGCTTCCTTAAAAAAAATACCAGCTATGTGGTGCAGTGTATTTTAGGTAAAAGTACATAAGCACCAAAGGGAAGGTTAACTAACAGAGCCCCGTGTTTGTACAGGTCTAGCCTGTCTCGCTCTCTCCACACTCCTTCAGCACTTCATGTTAATGCTGCTGAGGGCTGGAGGAGAGTTGCCTGAAAACTTAGTCTCTCTTCTCTCCCTTTTCTCAATAAATTCCTTTGAGAGCAGACGTAGTGCAGTGATCAAATTGGTTTTAGTTTTGGGTGGCCAAAATCAGATTCTTCCATCACTTTATTCCCCACCCCCCCAACTCCCTTCCTCCTAGTTGCTAGGCAGCAATAATAGTATTCCTAGACATGTATCTTTGGCATTAATGTCTGCTGCATTTAATTTATGCCTCCTTTTCTAAAACAACAACAGGCATGATTTAAAACTGAATGTTTTCTTTTCTGGTAGACTGGTAACATTTACAGGGAGAGCTGTGGTACTTGTCAGGAATTACTTGACATAATCTGAAGATATAGATGTACTGTATGTGGCCACAACCATCTTTCTAATGAACTAAAATAATGCAGGATTATTAGTGAGCCTTGCTCTTGGTTCTCTGTAATTCTAAATGTGATTAAAGTCTTTAGTATCACGGTTAGTTGCTGTACTTGGATATAAATTCCACAGATGAATTTTTCTCATCTAAAATCCACTTATTTTATAACTGTATATGTAATTTCAGGTGAGGAAAAAAAGAATAATGGGTTGATTATACTAAACACTCAGTACTTTCCTGGTAGACTAGCTTACACTAGCCACAAACATGAGTAAAAGTTCAGGTTTCTTAGAACTCATGAAAGGAAGAGGTGTTCCTCTCACCCTCTTACAGTCTCTTCTCCCATGTTACATCTTCCACCAAAATTATTCAAGAGACTGAGAGTTTTCAAGAGAAATTATGTGTGTGTGTGCAGAGATACAGAAGCAGATTAGCACAGTTCAGAATTGGACTGTAGTCCAGTGTTTAAAAAAGAGTAGTGTCCATGATCTGATGTTTAAGTTATGCACCACTAGGTATCCGTGTACAACGTTATGCATATTCAATGAATAATCTAAGTAATAAAAAACACTTGATATTCCGTAGCTCAGATTTTATCCTGATCATATGTTGTAAAGGATCTTTGAATTCCTAGGCAGATTGTGTTCCATTTTAGGTTTTGGAAGGTGTCTTGTGTACAAGAATGCCAAGTGTACACTGAAGCGTTACACGAATCAGACATTTGATAAAGTGATGGGGCCGATGCTGGATGCAGCTACCCGTAAACCCATCTGGCGCCATGAGATTTTAGATGCTGATGGTATCTGCTCACCAGGTAGGTCAAACTGCATGTTCTTTCATGCCATACTTATAGTCAAAGTGGAAATTACTGTTCTGTCAGTATTTCTTGTGCACCTTGTTTTATACTTAGCATTTTGGGAGATTTTTTTTGTCTTGAAGGAAACAGTATTGTGGTGGAAAATTAAAAAAAGTTAGTTCCTGAAAGTAGCATGTTACCAGTCATTGAGGGGACTTTTGTACGTGAAAAATGTAGCTTTATTAAAAACTCACTCTTCTTCTTAAGTATAATGTGAATCACCTGAAGCATTAGAATTTGTATTCTTATGTTCTCAAACTAGCAAGCTTTTAATACTGTAATTTTTCCCTGTTTGTCTGTCATGTACTGTTGTTTTCTTAAGGATAGACTCCTCATTATTTTGATTTCATGCATCAAAATGTCCTAGCAAGATGTCAGTTAATGCAGTTCTTTGAGGAAGTAAAACGTTATGGTTTTAACATTTTAGAAAGATGTTTGGAGAGAGATAAGAAAAACAAACTGAAATATAAAGAGAGGTGTATAACTTTCCAATGGTAATAGATTTGAGGAAGAACCCTCCCATAGTGCCATCCTTTAGTTAGAAAATGACTTAATAGATCCACTAAGATCTAGTAGGAAAGGTGTTTTAAAGGGCACTAAACTTAATTCCATTATAGTAACACAATTGACTCAGTTTTGCTCTTTAACACATCACAAGGGAGCTTTCAAAGTTAATTAAGAAAAAAAAGGCAAGAATCTTCTAAAGTATTAGGATAGATTGGTCTGGGCTGGACTCCAGACTGAGACTGTTCTCAGCATGTAGGTAAAACCCTATTTGAGATAGTTCATGTGGACAGAAGAGACACAGGCTGAAGTTCAGTGTAATTTAGAAGGTGGGAGGTAGATAGTTGGTGTGCAGCTGTACCATTGGGCATCCTCCTGATCTGGTTTTCAGTGTAAAGGACAGGATAAGGGAATGGAGCAGGAGAAAGTGATACATGACACCAGTAGCAATAGAAATATGTAAATACGAGGAGAGACTGACTGTAGTCTTGCACAGCTCATTGTGGAAGGACGGGCTGTCCCAAACTTAGGTGTGAATTTCTAAAATTTGTCAGTTCAATCATAGCAAAGTGTTCCCTGTTAATTTTCTCCATACTTAGAGCAGATGACTTCAGATGCTTTTGTGCAGACTTTTGACCCAGGGTCTGTCGAATAGCTGTTCTCATAGTGCACCCAGCATGCAAGCTGTTCTGCTTTGGTTTACCAAGGAAAACTGGTTTAGTGATTCCCTTACCATTCAATATTTAGTAAAACAACAGAGCATACTTCTTGGGCATATTCCTCCCAGTTCATCTTCCACCATTTTTGTTTTTCTTTTAAAAAGCTTAAAATGTATTTCTAATACAGTCAGATACATTTTCATGGTGCTTTTTCTTCTTGTTCTCTGTAGGTGAAAAAGTAGAAAATAAGCAAGTCCTTGTGAACAAATCTATGCCAACTGTGACCCAGACACCTCTGGAAGGAAGCAGTGTGCCTCAGCAGCCACAGTACAAAGATGTGCCAGTAACGTATGTTGCAATATAACTTCAGAGCTGGGGAAATTGCATGAATGAAAGGTGTCTGAGAAAATATTCAATTCTAGAAAACTCCCTTCTTCAACTATAACTATATTTGGCTGTTTGTTTAATTGAAGATCAAGAAATTGGCAATATATGAGGAAGCTTTTGCTGTCAAGAAGAGCCCATGTGAAAAAAACCCATACCTTGTCCTTTTCAAGTTGAGCTTAATTCTCCCTTAGCTTCTATTGCAGCTCTTAAAACTTTTCTTTCCCAGAAACATGCTGCACTCTGGAACTGGTATGTAAATATATATATATAAATATAAAATCATTTTTCCTCATATATAAGCTCCATAAAGAGTATAGTTTGGTCAGGAGCTTACCAAGACATGGATGCTTGTTTGTAACTTGTGTTTGATTAATAGAAGTAAAACCAATGTTTTGGCTTCTTTTACTAGCTACAAAGGTGCCACCGATTCTTACATTGAAAAAGTAATGATTTCATCAAATGCAGAGGATGCTTTCTTGATCAAAATGTTGCTGAGGCAAACCAGACGTCCAGAAATTGGAGATAAATTTAGCAGTCGTCATGGGCAGAAAGGTAAAGGACACATTTAATAAAAATAAATTCGTGTTGTTTTTGCTTACTTTACGTTCATAATGTATGTTTCCATTTATTGGTTCAGTTCTTTCATAAATACAGTGATAGAAGGCCATATCCCTTTTTTTTTTTGTGAAATTCACCTAATTTAGCAATGATGTTTCTGAAATAGAAACGTATTAGCAAAAGCAACTCTCAGTTGATCTATTAATCTGGAAGATACAGTAATTGCCCATTTTAAACAAGCACGAGGTTTTTGAGGTAGGTTGGGGGGTTTTTTTAAGTCACAATTTGGATTTAGGTGATAGATTTGTCAGTGGGTTGTCAATAGAGAGATTGGAGAGGTTCGGAATGGACAGAAAAGATGAGAGATGAAATTGGATGTTTGCAGGTCTGTGCAGACATTCTGCTCTAAAGATAAGACTGCAGGTAGATAACTCAGAACCATGGTGTAAAAGGGAAGCAAATCAGGAGCACAACTAGGAGTGCACCAGCAGGGAGCAGAAAGAAAGGGAATGTTTTTAAAAATACACCTGAAACATGATCTGGAGCACCTCTGGATCTTCAGACCAAAACCTGAAAATGACTGCCTACTAGGAAGCTGCTTGGTGGCATGTAGTTCTCAGGTTTTAATGTTACTAGGAAAATGCAAATCAGAAACCGATTTCTATATATGCTGAAAAACAACATTGAACTCCCCTTTACCTGAATGTAAAAAAATATGAGTCTCAGATCATCCTCTGAATCTCAGAGAGTTGGAAGGTGTGGAAAGGGTGTTAAGAAAGAAGTGACTGAAAACAGTCTGTAACCAGCTTAAAGGCATATTTTCTTCCCATTGGTGTCAGTGTGGGACAGGTTTTGATATGTTCTCATCATTCCATACACTTGGAAAATCTAGATTTGTAATATCTGAAGCATGACCTGCATTAGTGTATGTGCTATGCTATTACCTGAGTGTTGTAATGTTGTTACATTTTTAGGTCTTATTTTGGCTTGAGAACATTGCTTGGTCTCTTGTCAGATGTGATGGAAAGGTAAAGAGGTTGATATTGATATATTGATATACCAAATCCTTTCCATTGCAGCCCGTACACCCCTTGCAATCCTGTCCTAATAACTACTGGCCAGGTGTAACTGAAGTGAAAGGCTGCATCCTTCTTGTGAGATGCAGAGCTAACCCCAGTAATCCACATTTCTGTGGTGTCCAGGTTAGAGGATCAGGACATCTACGTACAGCAGACCTGTCAGTCAGAAGAGGTAAAATGGGTGCAGAAAGCAGTGGTGTATCACAGTGACAGCTGTTACCAGATACTGCCTCAAATTTGTGTGTTATCTATGAGAACAGTCAACACAGCCTTTCTCAGTACATCCAGCTCTCTGCAAGATCACCTGTAATTCCACAGTGGCTTTCCACACACCACTAAAAGTGGTTTTTGAAATTCTGTATTCTCAGAAAATGCTTCCATTGTTTTTATTGTTATTAAGGAAGATAAATTCTTCTGATAAGCATTGAAACGTTTTTCCTGATTGTATTTTCAAGATGGTTTTTGATCTAAAAATGCAAAGCTTGTGATACAAGTAATTTGGGAATCGGTACTGTTGAAGGTTTAAAAAAATTAAAGAAGCAGCATTACATACTTGATTTTCTTTATAAAACTCAGTCTAGTTCTTGCACTGCAGCCTTATTAGGATAGTTATGATCAGTGAGGGGAGTGAGACCATTAGCTTCAGAGGCAACCAGGACTTGAGCAATTGGAATGTTCAGCTGCTCTGCTCTTCCTTTTCTCAGGGAAGATCCTCCTTCAGGAATATTTTGTGTAGATTCTCTTTCAAATACTTTTTCAGTCTTATACACAATAAAGTTGTGCAGTGCTTAAAAACGTGGGAGCACTGTTAGAGCTATGCCTATTTCTTGATACAGTTTCAGCTTTGTATAATTAAACCCTTCTCCTTTTAAGTGGTATGCAGTATTTTAGCTGCAAGTTATTATATAACAATGCAATCAGTACTGTGCAGGACAAATTTTCTTATTAGAATTAAAAAAAAAAAAGGCTCCACATTATATTAAAGAAGCTGCTTGGTTAATCATGATAAATATTTATAGGGATTTGCCTGAGAAACTTAAGTAGGTACATTTTTTCTCCTAGTTTGGGCTATTAATGTGCACCTGTTGGAACAGTTGAACAGAATATAAATGAACTTTTTTTTCATATCCCTTCAAAAAATAATAAAAAGAGTGCTCCACAAATGTAGAACCATGAGTGGAAGTGGAAGAATGAGAGAAGGAAACAGAATTGTGTCAGGCTGGCTTCAGAATGGCTTTAGGGTGCTAAGGATCTTCCATATGACAAAATGCATATAAGACATTTCACAATGTAGAGCAAGCAAGTACCTGTGGAAATCCCATAGTAATGAAAAGCAATATCCTAAATGCTGTAGGAAACTTGGAGGGCACCCATAATTAAGCCTGGCATTGCATCAGGTTAACAATGGCTGATCACCCTATATCTGTGCTTGGGACAACAACAACAACAACAACAACAACAACAACAATAATAATAATAATAATAATAATAATAATAATAATAATAATAATAATAATAATAATAATAATAATAATAATAATAATAATAATAATAATAATAATAATCCAACCCATAAATTATTTAGAGTGTCCCTTTCAGCTTGGTTTTGGAGGTATGAGTGGGAACATTGCAACAGTTGTGTTACAGAGTTTACAGGCTTGTGCCTGTAGCTGTCCCATACATAAATCTGTAGTAATAATCCCTTGTGATCAAAGGAGTGATCATATTCCAAATTACTACATTTTACTGGGACTCATAGCCTTCCTGGCAGTAAACATCTCAGTTCACTGCCCTGTAGTGAATTACAGAAAAATATGTTACAGTGAATGGGAGAAAGGAGGAATACAGAGAAGATCCATTGGATACATACTAAGAAAAAAATACTGACAAGACCAGTGCAGTTCACTTTTTTGCAGTTTAACTATACAGTGTAGAAACCAATACTGACAATAGCAGAACTGGAGAAAAGGCATGAAAAGGAAAGGGAAAAACCTCCTTTGATAACTTTTTAACATTGTATCTAGTAGTATCATCCTCTGTCATCAAACTGGGGAAGGATCAATCATATCAGAATAATACAGACAATCATGAAACAAAATCATAGTACTAACAGTTTAACTTCTTCTATTGAGAAAAATTTTAATTAGCTCTGAATTTATTCTCTCATGTTGGTCTGAATGTAGGCAATTATGACTTAAAGTTTTATTTGTGAGTGTTAGGTTCAAGCCTGCCACAGGGCCATTTAAACATATAATGGGCTTAAACTAGGAAGTACCTTGGTTCAGTGAGAAGAAGAAAAAGCATGTGTCTGTCTGCACTGTCAGTCATTTTTGTGAAATATATTTATTTTCTAGAAGGAATGCATGAAGATGAGATTCGATTTAATGGAATCATAGTAGTAGTGGCTTTTAAGTAATTAAATATGTGCAAAATAAGACAGTGCACAAATCACGTCTCAAACTTTTTGATGGTCTTTTTTCCTGTATTCCAAATTGATTTGTATTTCAAAGCTGTGCTTTGTCACTGGAGCAGAAGGAAGCAGAGTAAGGGAATTAGAAAGTGTCTGGGATACAACAGATTAAATCTCACAAACCAGCTTTAGCCTTTTGTTACAGAAAAGCCTTTCGTTAAATATGTAGGTAGATTTTGTAGGCCCCTGTAATAATACAGATCTATGTCAGTGCCTCTGTATTTGCTGCCTTCTTTGTGTCCTCTCACATGTCAACATGGTATTGGCAAGGGTCACCACTTCTGGCCTGTCCACCACACCCTCTTTTCACGCGAGTCCATGTTTTAAGTACACTCCTTCCAAGCTGCCTGTAAAAGGTTGCCTGTCCTTCAAGGCCTCTCAAAAAGGAAGTATATGAGGTGAAGGAAAAAAGCCTCAAACAAATGAGGCTATCTTGTTGTGTTCTAAAATGCAAATATTTTGCTTTATTTTAATATTCATCTTCAAACTGGATATTGCAGTAAGATCTTTGGGACTGAGACTGTCTCTGTAGTCTGTAAAGTCATTAAGCTTCTAGTGTCTCACAAATCCTCTCTGGTAGTTATATGTTTATCCTGAACTGCAGGACTTTGTTTTCACTATGTTGCATCATATATTTTCCAGAAGGATAGAAAAAACTTTTTCTGGTTAATTATTTTTTTGTTTTAATCTTGTATTTTTCAAGCAAAGTCACTTTTCAAAGCACAGAAGGCAAAAGGATTCTTAAGCTAAAGAAGCTTCATCTGAGTTCCATACAAAGTAAATTATTATATTTCCAGATTTCCTCTTGCTTTGCTACAAGTCACAATGAGGAAAAAGTTGGGCTCCTTTGATGTGAAAAAAAGCAATATAACACTTCTCTGAAAGAACATTTCTCAGTCTCTCATGTGAAAAAGGATTAACACCTCCAACAAAGGTCCTGTAGATCACAGAACTAAGCAGCAATACTGAACAGTATTCCTGAGGAGTGGAAAAACTGTATTTAAGCAAGAGATTGTTTGAACTGGCAAACAGAAGCTTTTTAATAGCTGAAGATCTAAGATAAAGGATTAAACCTTTCTGAAGTATCTGCACTTAAACAACTCTAAAGACAAGGAAGCAAGTTTAAATTCATGAAAGATGGTCTTTGTTTTCCTAAATGAACCATGTTCTTTAGTGTCAAAACAAAATCCATTCACTGCATTATCAACTACATAAACTTCATGACAATACCACTCATCTACCGAAGTCTGACCTTGCTTACTTTTTGAAATTTTTATTAGTTTGAGCATCTGCCATCTGCTTTCTTAACTTCATAGTGATCAACTTATCTTTTTCCTTTTAATGGGCACTTGTACAGTACAGATAAGCAGAACATTTAAAATAAAACGTTAGTTTTAAATGGCTACTTGTGTCATTTCCCCCCATGTTGCAAGTCAGAATTAGTGCTTTATCTCTAATAGAACATCGGTGGGTTTATAGTAATTAAATGGCTGAAGTGGCATTAAAAAGAATTTGCTCTTAATCAGCTGCAGGAATGTGGGATGATTACTAGTTATTAGGCATCAGGGAAGGCAGGGATTTCTTACCGTATTTTTATCTTCAGAAGTTGAATTCGAGAAAATGTCAGAATGCCATTAAAACTTCCCATACTGTTTTTTCTGTTTATTTTTAAAAAAAACGCTGCTTGGATCACAGTTTTAAGAAGAAAATTGCAGCATTTTTTTATCTCAAGCAGCAAACAGGTAACCTTCTGACCTTTTCAGTAAATCCTCAACTGAACCTCTGAAATTAGGGTGATTTAGCATTTTATGGCACAGAATAAAAATCTCTAATTCTGTTTCCAAATAGTGTATCCTGAACACACATTTTATTAAGCTCTTGACTCATTCAGCCATGTGTATTTTGTAAAGTTCCTATGGTTATTGTTTTACAATAGCTGCTTCCAGAAGCATTGTAAGGGTTTCAATTAATCAGCTCTTTGTGTGCTTCAGACTATGCAAATTTATCACATCAGACCATTCAGCAGCTCATGGGAAAGCAGTGTACAAACTGTATTGTCTTCTAGCACCTCCTCTCATTTAGAGTGATGTTTTTAATAAGAAAACTAATCAAGTTTACTTATGCATTATTTATCTGTTAATTTTAATTCTGTTCTTTACCTCTTATGTCAAATGGGATGTAGCAAGTGATATGATAGATCAGTGAATGATTCAATATTGAACAAAGCTTATGTGATGCAGCACTTTTTTCTTCTAGGCTTCTTTTATGCTTAGTTAGCCAACACAGTTTGTAATTAGAGAGTTTTGAAGCAGCTGTACATTTTTTGTTCAGCCTTACTAATTTTTGCCAATCTGTCACTTGTCCATAACATACAGCGCTGTGTTACAGCTACAACTTTGCTTAATTATGTGACGTTGTCTTATTTCTCAAGAGTATTTCCAAATTCTGGCAAAGCTAAAATAGATGCCTTTTAAGTCAGTTTTAGCTCTTTTACCACCGTATCATTAGAATGAGTAAACAAGCACGTTTAGTAATGCGCTTCTTTTTATCTTGCTGATAGAAACTGGTACTGCTGCTGCTTCTTTTCACATCGTCTCCTTTGCTCTCTAATGTCCCTCCCGCTGGTAGTAATTAGTTTTCTGTATTAGGTTATTTTGACTTATTTGATGATTTTTTTTTTTTTTATATTTGGCATGTATGTGTATAGAAAGCACCTTATCGTAGCCTGGTGAAAAACTTTCCCATCCTGTTGTGTTGTGTCCCTGCCCCCTCCCGGCCGCCCCCCTTCCCTCTGCGCCGAACCGAGCTTTTACACGGCTGGCTGTGCTCGTGTTTGTCAGCAAACTGTAAAGGCAACCACACGAAAGGTACCAGCTCTGGAAACCTGAGTTTCCTTGATTAGGAAAAGAAACTCGGACAAAAGTACAGGGGCGAGGGACTCTTTATGCTGTCAGTGCCTTGTGGAGGTACATGGGTTTGAGATGCTGTCAGCATTGATGCTGATAGCATGTGTGGGGCTGGGGGCCATTGTGCATAGTCAGGGGGCTGTCATTTATTGGCTGCCATACAATAGCATTGAAAAACACTGCCTATGGCTGTTTTATACTTGCATGTTAAACCACTGTGGATGTCTGATTTAAGGTTATTCTAATTTAAACTGTTACCCTTGCATTAAGCTGCCATGCTTATTAATCCACTTTTTTTCCTTTTTGATATTGTAGAAGAATTTCTTAGCATTTTCACTGATTTTTCTTCTGAGGTGACATTACAAAATTGATACACAGAAGGTTTGTTCTGGAATTTAATTTCAATTGTTTTTCAATTGAAAAGAAATTAGATGTAGCAAGTTGCTAGATGCTTTCTTGCTCAAGCACATAACCATCTTGTTAACCCACATTAAAAAACATATTTTGTTTGTGTTTTGTCCGCAGCCTTTTCTGTTTGTTAATACTTGATTCTGGTCTCAGATGAGACACCAGAATGTATAGGTGAGAGCCATTCAGGCCCACAGCAGTATAGAATTTAGTCTCAAGTTGTATTGCTCAGTTCCAGATGCAGCATATAAAAATTGTGAGGGAAAGGGAAGTGACTGAAACCAAATTATTTCATGTGTCCTCTGTGAGTGCTGGGGATCAGTTTTCATGTGATGTCTAAATCAGTAACAATTAAGAAATACTAACCTCTAGTAAGAGCCACAGAGCAAAACAGTCTGCTAGTTTGAGTGTGCCTTATTTATAAATATTGTATGGGGTGTAGTTGAGCAGCTGAGTTGTGAAATGCAATTCGTACTTGAACAGGGTTTGGAACTTGAGGCTGTTTTAAATCCAGCCTCCTCTCCTTTACTGTTTTATTAGCCAGTTGCAAGTGATAATTTAACTTACATGATTTAGTTCGCTTGGTCACTTTTTTCAGCTGTTGGCTTGCCTGGTACTTCTCTGCTACAAAAAAAAAAAAAAAAAAGTTGCGAATTCAGGAGCTTAAAATGTAGGCCTGCAAGCATTAGTCTCCTAAAGAACTTCTGATTGCAAAATAAAATCAGGTTTACATTTTAAATGAATTGCAATTACTTACTTTTAGAAGTAGCATTGTTTATAGAAAAGGTGTCTTTCAGCTTTTTTAACAGTTGAATGAACTTTCTTAAAACATAGGGTAGGAAGAAGCTTCTCTGTCCTCTAAATACACACAGAAATGCTGTAGATCTGCTACAGGCTCAGCAGCTTTTTGAAATACAGAAGCTTAGAACTGGGGCTTTATAGCTTTCCCTTTTTTTTCTTTTTTCCCTTTTTTCTCCCCTCTGTAAAATAGAAACTTTATAAATGGCCTAGTGAGCTTCACATTTGTGGATTCTGTCTAAATATTTTGTTTTTAACTTCTAAGCTCATTATGCTGTCTTTGTGTTAACTTGTATTAAAATCTGTCAGCTATGACTGGTCTCATAACCACAGTCAGCGGACCAGAATAAGTTAATTATTTACTTGTGTCACTAGTGCTCTTCATCTAATGAAATGCACAGCTGTGTTAGATCTGCAGTTGGGTGTGTAGGTCCTATTGTTACACAAGTCAGCGGAGGGTAGAAGCCGCTATGATGGAGAGCCCTCAGTTCTTTCTGCTGTTCTGCCTTTCTGTGTCGATTTCATGGATCTTTTATCATTCACTTTCACACAAAACAAACAACACAGTGGCTGTCTGCTATGGGAACCAGCTTGGCATATAAAAGGTTTTCAGAGCCTAAAGTAATTTTAAGTTAGCTAAGATTTAATTCTTGGCTTACAGGTGCCGTGAAGTCCAGATGCAGCCTAAATGCTTTCTTAGATGTAAATGCAAATAAGGCAGAATGTATGCACAATAACACATATAAGAGTATTTATGTATAAAATTTTAGGACAAAAAAAAAACTGTGCAAGGAAGAGATAGTGGGTTGGTTTGAGTTGTTTTTTTAATTTATTTTCAGCAAACGATTGCTGCTTGGCAGGGAGGGCTGGAAGGATGTTATTGATTTATCACAGTAGAACAATGAAAATTAGTTTCAATAGGTTTAAAAACAGAATACAACAGCACACACACCCTTGCCCCAGACGTTTTTTTTCTGCTCCCTTCCCCCATACTTACCATTCTCATTCTATTAACTACTGTCCCATACACCTATCCCTGTCTTGCTTGGGCAGTGGAAGAGGAGCTCCCTCCTGAGCAGACGCCGATATCCCCCTGTGAACTGGCTGGTCGGGGGATGCCTTTTTAGGGATGTAACCAGTACCCTCAGTCTTCCAGGAGCCCCCTCCACTCCAGGACTGTTCCCAAAGCATGCTCTGGCACAGTTGCAGCAGGCTGATCTCAAATAGCTTGCAGACTTTTTCAGCTCTAAGGGCTTCTGGAAGAAATTGTCCAGCTGAAACAGTAGCTTTGGTTCAAAGGAGTGTGGGCTTAAGCAGCTGCATTTTACCACCTGAATTTGAATGTTAGATCTCTTGATTATTTATAGCTGCAGTATGTTGATCTGCAGAATGCACTATAGAAAGTTGTAAGGATTAGAAGGAAAATTTTGAGATGCATGATGGACACTCAAAATGAGTTTTCGTGTTTCTGTTTATTCTTTCTGCAATATTTTTAGAATTTGGAGAGTTTTCTTTGTTTTATTCCCAACACTGATAGAGACTGAAAAAAGCTTCCAGAACTTTTAAAGAGACAGTTTGTGTTCATAGACTGACAAAATAAAAGCAGTCTGTGGAGTGGATTGCACTTTGTCATTCATTGATAGCAGTCTTTGCTCAGCAAGCAGATGTTACCTGAAAAAAATATTTGTTATTTTTTATTTATTTCCCCCTACTTATCTCTTCTCAGTGCCTGTCAAAGTCCCATTTGATATGTTTTTATTGACACATTTAGCAAAAACTTTTGACAGTATTTAGCAAAAATACATATGATAAATAAATTTCAAATCAGTAATAATTCTGTATGTCCAAAGACATAACCTAAGAGGCCAAATTTTCTGAATTTTTTTTCTTTCAGGAAATTTAAGCATCATCTTTAAAAACTGGGTCTTTCTTGAGTTATTCCAGTCTGATTGGACAGAAGTTTCTAGTTGCTTCTGAAAATAGGATCCAAAGCTTTCTTCCCTAATTTTCTAACTCACAAATCACTGGGAGCATTATGTAAGGGTATGCTAATTTTGCCTGTCCTGTCACAAGGGCTCTCTTCTAGTCTGCAAGTTGGGAGCACTGGTCATGGTAATGAATCTGGGTAAAAAGTGATCCATGAGAAGGAGAGGAGGAGGAAAACACCAAAGAAAATCTGGTGGTGAGCATCAGCCCTGCTGGTGGTTTGCTGTTTTGTGAATTAAAATGTTTTCTCTTCTGCAGGGGTGTGTGGACTGATTGTTCCCCAGGAGGACATGCCATTTTGTGATACAGGGATCTGCCCAGATATCATAATGAACCCTCATGGCTTCCCATCACGTATGACGGTGAGTGGCACTGCTCGACTCAGGAGACACTGTCCCCAAGGGGGAAAGAGAAGGGCATCAGCCACTAGAGACAGAAAAGCTTGAAGTGTGATTTCACTGAGAATATTCTCCAGTCATCATGCCATGCACTTGCTCTGCTCTGAGTAGTAAGCCCTCTGTTTCACTGTGTTGAAACATCCTGCTGTAAAAGGAGTAGGGTTGCAGGCTCTTTGTGCATTATTCTCATTTTGTTCTGTATCAAGCTGAGAGGGATGCAACTTCACTTGCAGCCTTTGTGTTTGAAAATTCTTGTTCTTCCTTCCCTAATGCCTGTGCCCACTAATCAGGCTGTGAGATGAACGTTGGAGAGGAGCTTCAATTATAGATCCAGACCTATAAAAGTTCTTAAGTTATACACACCTCCCTGGAACTGAGACAAGTCTTGCACCTGTGCTGTGGGACCTCAGTGCTTCCTTCATACAGCCTCTGATCTTTCTTCCTTCGTTAGCATCTTCCCTTCTGTTCCTCCTGCTGCACTGCAGTGAGTCAATCTCCAAGTCTGTTTCCTACAGCAAAAGGCCACATGGATCCTGCCCATTTTTCAGATTACTGGAAGAAGTGGAACTGCCTGACTTGGGACCTTAAAGGTGTTCCCAGACCCTGTGATGAGTCCAGTTTTCCCTTTCACACAGGAGTACTCGTGGTCCTTGGGCTTTTTCCACTCCTCCTGTTGCATGCAATAGCCCAGGCTGCCATCTGCTTGATTAACTTGTGCTATGAGCAATCCATCAATGTGCCTGTCCCAATGACCAGGCTGCTAACTCTGCTTTTCTTTCACAGGTAGGAAAGTTGATTGAACTCCTGGCTGGAAAGGCTGGGGTGCTTGATGGCAAATTTCATTATGGAACGGCTTTTGGCGGGAGTAAAGTTAAGGATGTGTGTGAAGATCTTATTCGCCATGGTTATAACTACCTAGGGAAGGATTATGTCACATCTGGGATCACTGGGTAAGAATCTGCTCTTTAGATTTGGGTGTTTCAGGGGAGTGGGGAAATCCTGTTGACACACATCTGAAAAATCTTCTCGTGTCTCAGAGCTCGGGAACTTTCTCCTGTTTGAAAACTGCTCTGTGAGATCGAGAAGAGGCTGAAGAGTAGTGTGCATTTTTTTTTTTCTTAGAAGAATTTTGTAGATCCACATTTTAAAAATTGCTAATGTGTGTGTGGCTGTAATGGGAATGGCTCTTGTGGTACATATGAAAATTTCCCAAGTTTTACTGCCTGGCAAAAAAGCTAAAATCAAGGCTTTCGTGCTGAGAGAGAAAAAATTTCTGATTTTTGTCAGCAGAAAGTCTTACATATGCTTGGAATCAGATAAGCATTTTCATGTTGACTTTAATAGTACTGTAAATATGGATTTGAAGGCAAGCGTCTGTTCCTTGGGAATATTCTGTGTGTGCTTTTTTTTCCCTTTTTTCAGTGTTTCAGTCTGGCATAATACTCTAATCTGCAAACTTCCTGCTGTGTTGATCAGACTGGCTTCTGAGACACAGAGTTCAAAGAACATAAGATAGTTTAGGAACAGGAAAAGGCCATATGGCTTCACATGCCTGCCCTTCCAAAATGTATCTTAATCCTACCTTCCTGCTACTTTTATTATCCTTCCAGTCCCCTTCTTCTCAAGGAGCAAGTTTAGGTCTCTTTTGCAAGTTTTTTTAATATACTTTTTATTTTAATTGCCTTTCCTACCAACTTATTCCATATGTTGCTTCTCTTTTGGTTTCAGAGATACAATTTTATTTTCCTTATTCACTCCATATTCCATAAATTGTATATCAAGTATCCTGGTGCTTGAAACACTTCCTGTTGGTATATCATGGTAGCTTTTAAAAAATCTGATTAATCATGTTTCCTAGGCAGAATAAAATCATCTAGCTCTAAAAGTCCCCCATCCCCAAACTTCAATTTTGTAGTGCCCTGTTTAGTCTTTGTTTAAGGATACTGATTTTTTCCAAGCAAATTACACAGGCTTAATCTGTTTGTGATGAAATTTGAAGGCAGATTTCATAAGAATGTGAAAGTTTGCAGATTTCAAATGTCTAATGAAATTTTATTATTTTCTTCAATAGTCAACTTTTGGAATAACACTGCCCTAATGTCAGTAATGACTCTGAAAGGGAGGTATAATACTGTCCTGTCCTGTTTTTACATTGCACATACTTTTTTTTTTTTTTTTTTTCCAAACAAATTAGTGGCCATGCTAAGTCTGTCAGTGTTACATCTGGTCATTCTCAGTGCTGAAGGTGGGAGCTGGTAAATGACTGAGTGCTTTTCACTGGTTGCTTTCTCAACCTTAGGCGCTTACACTCTTCTTACAGTTGGTGGTGTTTTAAACACAGAAATCTTTAGCCATACTCCAGCTCACAGAATGGAGTAACACCCTCTGTATTGCTCACAGATGTTCTCAAGCTGATGAAAGTGCCTAAATGTAGTTCTCAAGAGCCCTTTACCCAGCTCATCCGAGCCCCCAGAGCCGGCCAGGGCAGCAGTCTTTGTCCCCTGGATGCAGCTGCTGGGCAGTGCTGCCAGGGCAGCTGTGCAGATGCACAGCCACTCAAGGAGGGCTTTCACCCATCTGGGCCTTGGGCTGTGCCTCAGGGTGCAGGGAGAATTTGTGGATCAGGACATTGTCAGGCTCATAGTGTGCCAGTCCTAAGTGATTCTTGCAAATGCAAATTTCTTAAAAGTGCTCCTAGCAAAAGGATGATTTGAGCATTCATGCTGGATGTATTTGCTTACATGTATGCTTACTTTTATGAAGGAGTGTAAAAAGAAATACCCTAAGTCACTCTTCAGGGTCTGACACATTTACAGTTCTTCCTGGCTGCTGATAACACTGTTGAAACACTCCTGTGCAGACGCCGAGGAGGGACTTACCATGGTACAGGTGAAACAGGTACCTGCAGCTGTAGCAGCATGTCTGCACAATATAAGACCAGAGTTCAGGAGCTTGCTCCTTGCTGCAGTGGAGACAGCAGCATGTGGTGCTGGCAGTGTACTGCCCTTGTGTTCAGATTTCCCTGGAAGGCATTTCAGACTGATTGGCCCAGAAAGCCCAAACACATTTTTCTAGGACCCATTATTTCCAAATTGTTTCACATTTCTCCTGTACATGACACCCTTGCCTCTCTTAAGGTGGATGTATGCTAACTGTAGATGTCGGTTTTGCTTTGCTTTTTATTCTTTCAGGGAGCCTTTGGAAGCATATATCTATTTTGGTCCTGTGTATTACCAGAAACTGAAGCACATGGTGTTGGATAAAATGCATGCAAGAGCTCGAGGACCCAGAGCAGTGCTTACCAGGTATTGTTACAGGCTAAGCACACAATTCTTGTGTGCATGCAGAAGTGTGCCCAGCTGACTGATTGCTATAAAACAAAGTGTTTTTTACCTTGTGATACTTGGCACAAAATGCTATGAACTGTTATTACACTGTTGCATCTGACAGTAGACTGTGGCGGGAGGTTGTTCTGAAGGTTCAGGTGTGCCCTTTGTGGTTCAAAATGTAAATTTGCTTCTCAGACTTCTGCTAGCAGCTGGTAAAAACACCATCTCTGATTCACAGTACACACTGTGGACCCTTCCTGTCAAATTGCTCATATTGGTATTTTAAGCGGTTTGTTTTTTTCTTTAACACTTTTACTTTTACAAAATCAGTTAGGAGTAGAAGGAAGAAATCTTACAGTATGGTCTAACATACTTTGAGAAACCCTTTGGGGAAATTGAAGCCTCCTGCTTTTACTGGTGCTACATACTTTTTCTCCTTAAAGCTAATATCTGTGTCTGCTTGCATTCATGTTCAAAGTTTCTGATATTCTTTGCTCACAAAAGAGTGGCACAGGCTTTGCTTTGGGGATGCTTCTAAGGGGTCATTTAGTTCACCTCTCTCCATCACAATAGGATTATTTACTGAAAATTACAAAAAAATTAAGTTCCAGCTAATCTTGAATATTCTGGTGAAGATCATTCCAAACTGACATTTGCCAGTCTTTCTGGGCTATTATGTAGACCCTTATACCTCACCTCCTCTGCATGGTGGTACTATTCTTTTTGTCCAGTCAAAACTTGTACTGATTCTGACCATAGAAATGTTTGTACTGTTTTTAAGGTGTAAAGCACAGTCATGTCTATCCCACCCTTACTCTTCCCCATAACAAGCATGACTAGTATTCTTTAGTTCTTCGTTTATTTTTATGCCTCTGATCATGTGAGAATCCACCACTCTTGCTTTGCCTGGCTGCACAACAGCTCTTAGTAAGTACAGCTTCTACCTATTGATGTGCTGTTAGAGAAAGGAGGACAGGTCTCTGCTGTACCTCATGCACAGGTGTCTTCTTCTTTAGCTTTTCATTGCTTATTTCCTTTGCCTTTTTGCTTTCCAACCTCACACTTCCTATAGGACAAACTTGTGCTTTCCATGGAAATAAATATCAGTGGTTGTTCCAAGGAAATAAATATCAGTGGGTGAGCTGGGAAAAGAAATCATGAAAGGATTTTGTAACCCATATCTGAACTTCTTCATCAACTACATTGAGAAAAGGTGGCACATAACCACAGCTGCTTACCTATATGAACATAAATAATAGACACTGCCCCATTTTCTGTTCTTCAGTGTGTTAAGCATTATATTGGTCCTTCACATGAAAGTGAAAACTCTGTCTTTGCTAACAGTACACGGGATTTACTGGAACTCCTGGCTTACCAAAATCCCTTGATCTGCCTTTGTATTGCCTCCCCAGCTTCTCAGCTGTTTAGAGATAGTAAATTTAAATGATACCTAAATACCAAGTCAATAGAATGTTTATATGTAAAGATGAAGGTTGTGTGATTTCCCCTATCTCTTACTGTCTGCAAATTCTTTGTTCAGTCAGTAGCATCACACTAATCACATGTAATTAGGGCTCCTTATGTGACTTTCAGGAAAGCTAGTGGATGTTTATGCTGCCTCCTGACTAGTCTTTCAGGAATTTTCTTTTTTCTCCTCAGATAATTAACATTTGTTACTGCCATTGCCTCTGCTGAGAGAGTCGGCATTGCCAGCTTTCATATCCACTATTGTTTCATCATCCTTTGCACTTCCTGGAGAGTAGATTGCATCTAACATTCTTTCTTGATTTTAAAAGTAATCCTGTAACAGCTTCCAATGTGGAATTTGGCTGTCATTGTCTTAAAATGCATTTTATTATATATCATATGTGCCCTAAGTGACAGAGCAAAGCTGTATTTCCATCTGGAATAAAGCAGAATACTTGAGCTTCTTGATCATCACTGATTCTAGCTATTGTTCTGATTAAAACAAGACTTTGCAGCATTGCAAAGCAGCACTCTTTGTCAACATGGTCAAAACCCACCAGGATGTTGGCCTTTGGACTGGTACCCGAAATGAAATACAATCCTTAATTTCAATGCCGTGGGTAGTTGACAATTAATCTGTGACACGGTTCTATATGTGGTGTTGCTCAGATATCCAGTCCTGCTGAATCTTTTTAATAGATAAACTGCTTTTAATTTTTCTTACAAGAGAGCAGTGTAAGCTTTCTGCATGCCTGGTTGTTTTGATGGACCTTGTCAGAGCTGTCACCTGTGTGTCTTTGGACATGTGAGATGTGCCAGGTCCTGTTGTGCTGCAGGGGAGCAGTGGGACAAACGCTGCTCAGGGCTCCCCTCTGTGCTCTGGGACTCTGAGCATGGGATGCCCTCCTCCTTCAGGCAGTGTTCTTTAGGTAATGTTCCACTTCTTGGAGATCAGTGTTTCAGCAAACAACTCCATTCAAACTAGTCACTAGTTTTCCCTAGCAGGCACAAGGGAGATATTCTGAGACCATGAGGGTAGACTTATTTCCCCCACTGGCCAGTGAAACAAGGAATAAGACCATTCAGCTGAACCCACTGTTCTTGCAGAAAATGCAGAATTAGTGCCAATAAATTCTTAATGTGCTTAAAAACACTTAAGATAATTGTTTTATGATTTTTTTCTAAAGATGCCAGTTAAATAGAATGAGGATCACTTTTTTTTTTTAATTTAAAGCATCACTGCATTTTATTTAGCATTTGAGGATTTTAAGAACTTCTGTTTTTCCTTAATATTAAAAATATTTCTTTTTAATGACATTCCCAATCTTATTTTCAAGAGTCTGCTTTGTTTTCTGATGTTATATTTAGAATAAAGAAAGAAGTTAGTTGCCCGGGGCAACAGCTGCAGTGTACATGTGTATAGTGGGAAAGGGGAAGCACTAATGCTTTATAAGTACTGTTTTAACATTTTAACAGACTTTTTGTATAAGGAATTTTAAAACTTGTGCGAGCTGGAAGAAGAACATTATAATCTTAGGAAGCAGAAGATAGATTCATTTCAAAGGTTCAATCTCAATATTGAAATTTTTTGTATTTTAGAAAACTACTTTTTAGGTAGGCAGAGTTTTGTTTTGTTTTGTTTTCTTTCAATGAGATCATACTGACAGTGGGAGTGAAACTTTACAGCACTAAAGATTCAAGTTGGGTTTTTTTTGTTTGGAGAGCTTTTTGTATTTTTTAAAATGGAATTTCATCTGCCTTAAAAATCTTCACCCTGTATCTGTTGGAAGACCCATAGCATATCTATGCATGGAGTTGAGGCCCCATACTTTTTTCAGAGGTTTTGTCCTGCCATAATTGGGGTGAGACTTTATTTGGGCTCACATTTGTAAAACTATTTTATCATTTTGTCCTGAAGAACAGCACCAGGTGAAACTTCTGAAAGCAGACTTGTGTATTAAATAATTTTATAGAAGTCAGTTCATAAAAATGACTTGGGCACTTCTAGCACTGTAGCAAATGCCTGATTCCTTGGGGGTCCAAACTGCTTTTAAAATCTGCCTCTTGGCACTTCAGAAGAGAAACTGCATTCAGCACAGGGTTAGTCCTTTAAAACATCTGAACAGTGATGGTGCCATCATCTGGGGAGGGGGCCCTGGGGAGTTTAATCAGGATGTAAACAACTTCTATCCATTCTCCCAACAGTGGGAAAAACAGAAGGTCATATGAATGAAAAGGACAATTTGAATTACAAGCAGATTAGTTTTAAGGTTCCAGTGTGGTCAGAGTAAGAGAAACTGCTCCCCCCTAAAAACAAATAGAACTTGCATCTTTAGAAGATATTTTGGTCTGGTAATTAGGCTCAGTTTTTACATGTTACAAAAGATTATTAGTTGTTGAAGGCTTTAATAAAGTCTTTCCTGTGATTTGCAGCAAGTTGGCAAAATCTTATTTTTATTATCTTTAGTAAGCTTAACAAATTCAGTTGCTGGAAATAATAGAAACAAAATGTACTCCAAAAGTAATGGGCCAGATCTGTCATTGAGTATTTTAGGTGGATTACACTGCTACAAATGTCAGAAACAGCACATAAATGGGAGGTTTCAGGGAGTGAAGATGAATTCCTTCTCTTTGCTGTTGTGTTTCAGGGAATATACTAAGATGGAAATACTCATTAAAATGCATGCCGTATATTAGTGCTGTAGGAATTCAGGATTGGTTTTGCTTCAGAGTTTGCTCTGATATTTGCCACCTAAGTACTACATCATTGTGATGGTACATGAGAGTAAACCTGATATTATGAAATTGCAGAATGACAAACAAGAAGTTAAAAGTTTTGATTGTGTCCGACAAAAAAATTGGCTTAAGCAATCTTAATGTTAGTATTAGTAATCTTTCGTATATTTGATTGCTTTATTAAAATTTTCCTCTAGCACCATAAGGACAGGGAGTCTCCCCAGATAATAAATAAGAGTTTGATATGTGTAGAGGAAACTATAGAACACAAAAATTAGTCTATTAATAATCATACGTGAATAAAATAAACTAGATAAGTGTTATTTAGAAAAAGAGCATGTCGTGAGTTAGCAATATGTGTGCTACTTATTTGCTGGCTTATTTTGGTATTCTCTCACAGATCAAAACCGTCTTTATTTTAGAAATCAGTCCTAGCTGTAGTTCAGCTGAAACATGAGGTTGCTGATTGATTCATTAGCTGCTGAATACTGTTTCATTTTGTTAGCTACAAACTATAATGTCTCCTCAAGAAAGGGTGCCAAATCTGCCTCCAAATTGTCTTAGATACTCTTCGAAATCTTTTTGTTTTCACTTATTCAGCTGCATTCTGTGAGGTAAAGAGCTGTGGCCCGGTGCTGCACTTTGCATCATATTGCAGCTACAGGAGCAACACATTTGTCAGAGCAGCAGCTCTGGTTTGTAAAGTCTACCAACTCTGTGTTGTTCCTGCAGTTTGAAGTCAGGCTAGAGTCATAGGATGTATGTTTTGGAATTCTTACTATATTTCTCAAATATTTATTTCAAAGGCAACCCACTGAAGGTCGATCCCGTGATGGTGGTTTACGTCTTGGAGAGATGGAACGGGATTGTTTGATAGGTTATGGAGCCAGCATGCTTTTATTGGAGAGGCTGATGATTTCAAGTGATGCCTTCGAAGTGGATGTTTGTGGGCAGTGTGGCTTACTGGGGTACTCTGGATGGTAAGTTTTCAAGTGCCTCTGTGTAACAGAGCCTTGCCCTTGGTTACACTGCTTCTCAGTTTTCAGGAGCTCACAGGAACCAATTAACAGTCTCATGCACTTTAATCAAAAAGTTCAAAATTCGTATTTGGAAAAATGGTGACAGGGGATGGTTCTATAGTGGTCTGATTGAAGTTAGGACTGAATTGAGTGTGTAGTGAATGGGCTAGGGATCTCTCCTCTTGTAGGGCACAGGTATTCTCTTCCACAGCCAGGCTGTTGCCTTCAGTCTGTCCTGCTGACCTCATATCCCACTGCTGACCTTCCATCCCACCCTTCCAAGGGATTATCAAGCACCCAGTGCCATATATCATGTGTATTTTGAAGAGGGGAGAACAGCACTGTCAATGTACTTTACACTTCTGCCAGCAGAAATGAGGATTCTGCCTGGGCTAGTCACACATCTCCCTGCTACAATCCCGTGTGGTGCCTCACAAGGCTGAAGAGTGAGAGTGGGCACAGAAGAATAGGAGAAGAAAGCAATATGCCCTGCTTTCTTGTTCTCTAGCTGTGAAGTTCATAATCCCATGCATTTGGTTTTCTTTGGCTGTGCCCCTCCCAAATGCCTTTTGCTTTGTAGTCTTGTAAAACAAGGAGTTCCTCCTCAAAGCATCAAGCAAATGCACTGATCCCATGTTGAAGCTTAAGAGACAAGCAGCTGTCTGTTTGGAAAATCAGCTGGCTTCTGCCTGAATGCCTTGTCCTTAGGAAACTTCTCTTTAGACTGGCTAATGGTCTTGCTGTCTTACTCTGAGACCTAACACAGTACTGAGTTGGTCTTCTGAAAACAAACAGGTTTTTCATGTAGGGGAAGCATAAAAGTGGATGTCAAAGCTGTATGGAGCTCACCATGTGTAACATGTTGGGTTTTGCTCTGTCTTTTCTCTCCAGCAATGTTGCTAGATTTAAAGTTGTCCTGTAGCATGCTGAAAATACACAACTGTTATTAGAAGATAAACAAACTTCTGTTTATAGTCTTAGAGGTGAGGGAGATATTCTGCTTTGACCTGGTTTTGTTTTAGGCAAGCAGAAAACAGACTTGTGAGACCAATAGGAATTTGAGATACAGTCTTCTTGCAAGCTTTGCAAAAACAGGTGTCCTGAAATCCCATGACTAAGGGAAGCAAAAATAAGTGGTGCAAGTTCAAGTTACAAGTTGTTAGGGGAGGCAGGAAATTGGACTTTACTCACTTCAATGCCTCAAGACTGATTTTTTCCATGATATAATGATGTAGGAAAGTAATGTGTATTCTCAGTTTGTAGATGTATAGAGGTGACAGCTACTGTTCCTGCCCTTGGTCAGACCTTTCTCCTGAAGCATGTGTCTTCTGCCCAGAAACCCTAGCCCCACCTTTGTCTGCTCGCAGCAGCAGCAGCTCTGCTCCTGGGGGAGCAGATGTTCAGACAGAGGTGGGTAAACACATGTAATCCAGGGGAGAGATGAGCCCTTCTCCGGGCATCCTGTTGTGACTGGTGATTTTCAGCTGGGCATGGTCCTGCTGGCTCTTGTGTCATAACTCTTTTTGAGAGTTTTTCTTGAGGGTGTATTCAGTGTATGTAAGAAGGGAGGCTTTTTTCTGACCCAGGTCTCTTAAAACTACTGCAATGCAAATAACAATTGTAGGACGTGGTGTGAAAGGAAGGACATGCCATAAGTCAAAGAACCAACCACTTCTAACTGTGTAAAGCATTGCCTTTAAAAAACCTCACATGCAGATGTAGCTCAATTATTTTTTCAAGAAGACCTTGACTTTCAGAGCAGTCCTTGAAGATTTTCAGAGTCCACAGGAAGTAAAAGTAGATTAAAGAAAATTAGGAATTTGAACTTTGGAAGTAATACTGCATTTTATTTTTAGGGTGTTTCTAATTCATTTCATTTTTTGAAGTTCATAGCAAAGTTTAGTAACTCCTTAAATAATTGTGAAAGAAACTGCTGTCTCAGACAGAGCCAGACATTCTTGCAAACTGATTCAATGAAAAGCTGTCTGATGTGTGAGAGTAATCAATAAGAGAGCTTCTGCTAAATTTTATACTGTGTCTACCAGTGTCTGAAGTAAGAGTCCTTATAATGAGCATCACAGTAGAGACGAAGTCATTAAGAGAAACTTCCAAATGGGCCTTTTCAGTGACTCAGGCATTAATAAGACATTGCTGCAAGAAACCTTTTAGAAACATTGTTTGTGGCTAGCATTAAGGGCACTTGTCTTAGGGAAGATGAGCCCTTGCTCTCAGACAAGCACTAGCCCCTGGGTACGTTTTTCTGCAAGATAGTAACAGCAGATCAGTGTTGGGGCCTGAACTGGTATTTTCACAGGGGAAAGGAGCTGTTGTGATAGAAAGTGACAGAATTTGTCCCTGTAAAAAATGTGGTTGAAACTTACTGTGATTTACTGGGCTTATGCAGATTTTCCAACATAGACAGGTGCTTAAGAGCAGAACTCCACTGAATGCAATGAGCAAAATTTGGTCCTTTTTTGATGATGAGTTATTCTGATCTCTCTAGTGTGTGCATTTTAAAATATACATGAAGAAGAATTTTGTTTCTGGTCCAGATTCAGCCTTGAGTGGTACTGTTGCCTTTTTCTGACCAGTTTAGTCAATTCTAATGCCAAATGGTCTTTCAAGTACTTGTTTCGATGATGTCTGTTTGACAGAGTTTTGTGCTTACTGCACCTTTCTGGGTGGTCCCCATTGAGTACAAAGCAGGCCCAGAATGGTGTAGCTTTGAGCCTGGGTGCAGTAAGTAGTCTCTGCTCCTCAGTCCCTAGGAGCTGTAATCAGATGCCAGACTGGTGCTCATGGCAGAGAAGTTGTGTCTCATCAGGCTTCCAGGGCCAGCAAGGAATTCTGTCTCTCCTATTGAGAGCAATTGCTTGCTTGCCATTGCTGGAGAATGGCTCCCATTTAGGTCACTTCCTCCCACCATAAAATGTACCTATCCCTATAAATATGGACTAGGGAAGTAGTTATAAACCTGCATTGACTGTGAACCTTGTTCTGTACCAGAGAAGCCTGCAGGAGTTTTGCTAATTCTTCCTTAATTGGATCTTCAGACTCTCATGACTTGATGCCAGAAATATAAATTTGAAACATGGGAACAAAAAAAAAGAGCTTTGTTAGACCGTTAGGAAGTGCTGAGTCACTCTGTGTTCCCAAAGGAGTGGCTTTCTCAACTCTCCAAAACCAGAAAATTTAATATACAGGAGAATGAAGAAATAGGGCGGTTGGAAATGGATTTTTATATTTTCTGCCACCAGTGAATTTGAGTCCCAATACTGTAAAGATGTCTGGCTAGCCTTTTTATTCCTCATATAGTCAAGATTTTATGACAAAAAATCCCTTTCCCTCTGAATTTTAAGATCATTAGAGTAAAGAGCACAAAGAATATGTGTTAAAGCAGTTTTACTGAATTTCTATGCTGACTAAAGTTTAAAGATGTAAGATGAGAAGTGCCTCTTTTCTGGAAAGTGTAATGATTTGAGACATTATAGGGTGAAATTGTGTATTAAAAACCTTCTTTCTTCCTGACTCTTCTTTTTGTGACATATATATAACACAGAAATTGGACTGTTAACCATTTTTTCAGAAACACTTGGCTTTGTTCACCTCCTTTCTGTCACTATGCAGTGCTGAATTTGTTGACATTTATGTGAGTGCCGAAGAAGCAGAAGTCAGTCCTGTTAGCTCCTGAGCATTGTGATTGCCCTCCTAGAAAAGTGCAGGTTTCACATTAAGCTCCTATTTATTTCAGTCAGATTATTTAAGAACTAAAAGCTATGATTTAAGCACTAAAATGTGTCTCAAGCATTTGGTGCTTCTAGGACTATGGCTAGTGTTTGAATGCAGATGGACAAAACAACAGTGGCTACTGGTAATTGGGTTTTTTCAGCAGAAGTTACAGACCAACTCTAACTTTCTTTTTGTTTGTTTCCCTAGGTGCCACTACTGCAAATCATCGTGTCATGTGTCTTCTCTGCGCATACCTTATGCCTGTAAACTCTTATTCCAAGAACTGCAGTCCATGAACATTATACCTAGGCTAAAACTAGCTAAGTACAATGAATGAACAAGATGAAAAAGACCCAAAAAATTACCTTAAGGAATTGAAATCCAGCATATATAACTGGGAGTTTTTTTGATGAACAGGAATAAACTAAAAGCTGAGTAAAGGGAGGTGCAAGAGAGTAGGAAGTATTTCTTACATGTTCTCCTTGTTTTTAAGCTGACATGGAAGAGTCTGTCAGTGAAATACACTAGGAGCAGTTCTGAAGCCTTGATTAGTCGTGAGCAGGACACCTGGGAATTGTGGAATAAGGCCATGGTCCAGCAAAGCACTTGAATAACTTCAAAAAATTCCATACTTGCGTTTGAAAAGGTCTTTGCTGGACTAGGTCTTAAGCAGAGCTGAATACACATCTTATTCATAGAGGTTAAAAACGTTTTCCAAACCGTTGTAATAAATGTTCTAAATAATATACTGGTTGAATATGTTGGTAGTTGTGTAAGGATGGTAAGGCCTAAATGTCTAAACCATTTTCTGTTCCTAAAGCAGTTTGTTAAAGAGTTAAAATTTTCTGAAGTAGTGTCAATGTTAGAGAAATGAAAGTACTTTTTAAAGAGCTTGAAATCAGACATTTTGAGTACATTTCAGCATGCAGGTGCATTTGTGTGTCAGCAGTAGTGTGCTTGTACAGATAATATGCTCTCAACTGAATGTACACAGTTTCCATGAAGTTCAGGGGAGGAGGTGACTACCTATGTCACAAGTGCATGATACAGCACACAGATATCCATTCCATTCCTACTGAGAGTAGCAGATCTGATATTACACTGGCTCAAAGTCCTGAAAAGACAGGCTGCAAACACTAAGTAATGATCATTATCTAGTGTGCTGTCACAGGACGCTAGAACTTTTTTTAAATACGAACACAGCCAAAACATTTTAAGAACAAAACAAAATCAAACCTATGAAGAACAACAAATCCTTCACTGACAGTGAAGCAGGTTTGAATGTCCTGAAATAATTTAGAAAGGGAACAAATGGATTTTTTTCATGAGGTCTAAGGCCTAGAATTAAAGCAGTGGATGAACTAAGAATCATTTAGTACCCTAAACTAACGAGCTCATACTCAGCAAAGCATGCAGTTAACTTTTTAAGCAAAGGACACCAACATGCGCAGACTTCATCTGTCCTTCAGTGAAAAGCAGCACTCTGAGTCAACGAGGATACAGAACACTGCCTATGATGTAGAAGCCCTGAGATGCTCTGTGACTCTTCATATGACTGAACTTTGTGTGCTGGTCCTGATGATCCTGCTGATCCTGATGCTGCTCATGCAATCGTGTTGCTGCTGTTCTCTTAGCTCTGAGCACAGATGAGTATCAGCCAGAGTAGATCTCTTTAGCCTCCCACAAAATGCTTGAACTAGTACTTTTGTGTTTGGGCTTAAAAACCAAGCCTGAATAAATAGATTCTACTTTCCTTCTCTTTTTTCCCCCCTTTTTCTTGCAATTGGACTGGTGACAACACAGATGTTGGATTGGAGAAGCTCTTGAAGCATCTCTTCCAGGATCCAAACAGCTCAGGGTTATTCACAAAAGAGTTTTAAGAGAGTGAGAGAGTGACGTCCTCCACACTGGGGGAAGACGTTAACCAAAAGCCTCAACCGAATGAACAACCTCTGCTTTGGTGCTTGAGATGGCCCAGCTGCGGCTCGGGAGCACCAGCAGAGGGAGTGAGCCTCTAAGGCTACGGCTGCTGGGGGGCACCACGGAAACCTGCTGAGGATAAGGGTCCCTGCTCCTTAGTCCTCTTCAGGTGGTCTCCTAGGTTGGGTGGTCAGAGCTGCAGGACATGAAAGACTAAGCAATGTGTAAATTGCACACATGGAAATTGAAGCAGTTACAGCAGAGAGAGATGGAGGAGGAACAAAGAATGTGCTCATGAGTGACTTTATTGAGGGAAAAGGTCTGTGTGCAGTCCTGAGGAGAAACCTTGCAGGTCATTCACCTCAAGCTGATGAAAGCATTGGGATGAATGGGTTTTTGAAGGTGAAGGATATCGTGTAATAGCTGAGGTTTATGAAGAAAGGAGCAGCCTTAAGAATGATGATCCCTTAAAGCATAGAAACTATACATGTCTGGCAGTGAGGGTCACCCACTATCAGCTACTCTGCTGATACCTACATCAGCTGCATTTACACATCACTGCTGCCTGACCTAAGCCTGTGCCTATGCTGGAGGCATACTTGAGTGCAGATCTGGGTTGAAACTCTGATACTTACTTCTTGCATCTCTTTAAGAGGCTGCCTGTGTTCCACCATAATTGACGCCTGCGAGTAATCTCTTGGCAATGGAATGGGCATTTCAAAACCGGCAGCAGAGACAGAACAAGTGGCTATGGATTCCTGGAATATGGCTGGTCAAAGTGGCAATTCATGGAAGGAATCTTAATGCAGTCAGGAAAAAATTATAATACATGGACTGATGAGGTAAAATACAGAACACTAGAGCTGTCACATTACTTTCTTCTATGAGTCTCATCCTTGCAGCCATTTGAATTATCTTCCCAGACAACCTCCCCTCCTCCCTCTTTTTATACTGACCATCAGTCCCAGCTGAAAGGCCAGATGCAATCCATTTTCTGATATAAGCTAGAGGTGTGTGCTGCTGTTGGAAAAGATACCTAATTCCATGTAGTATAAGTTGCCACTTGCTTCGCAGATAAAGGGTTAAATGCTGTGTATCCTAATGAGTACTGTACATGTCCAGCCCTACTGTTTGATTGTGAGAAACAGAATGAAGCCAGGGCTGAGCTACAGAATACTATGGGGTAGAGAGCAAAGCACAGGGCTTCTGGCCAGTTCTGGAGCTGAGAGCAACAGAGGTCACTAGCTTAGAGTACAGAAAAACAGCTTCACTTCAAATAATTTAGATAACCCTTTCAGGTACTTTATTTAACTTTTACTTTTTTTTTTTTTTTTTGGTGGTTTTTTTTTTGGTGGTTTTTTTGAGGTAAATTTATCCAAATGTAGAAATAAGAAAAACAAACTATAAAGAAAAATGAAACCAGACTGGCCAATTTTGGCATTCAAAGCGGATATATTATGAAATAAAGGCATACTGAGATGTAATAATTTTAAGATGAAAGTAAAGGAAGGGCTCCCACTAAGTACAATTGGTCTTGTTTGTAATGCCCATATCTCGTTAAGAGTTTTCCTTACAAAGTAGCTTTAATGTGCAGCAAAGAGAGCTTTTTAATTCATTGGACTCCTCATTTCTTGCTTAAACAGGGAGGAAAACCAATGAAAAATACAGACTCACGATGATGAGAAATTACTGTGTCTTTTCTCATGTTTTCTAATGGCAAATAGAAAAATATATTTGGTTTATACCAAAAAGGGAGTACGACATAATTAAAAATCTATAAAGACTGAAGAATATTTCACTGATTAGTGGTAACAAATGGCAAACTAATGGAAAGTGCTGTGCACCTGACAATGGATTTGCAAGCCCTGCTCAGACCACCTGTAAAGCCTGACAGTAACTGGTGTCACACAGCTGCAAAACCAAACTAGAAGGACTAAAAATATGTCTGTACTTTGCCCTAAGGCTCTTGAGGATGAGGATGGCCCTAGTCAGGGGAGCATAAGCCATGAAACAAGATTGCTGGCTTGCAGCCCTCCCACAGTGACCACAGGAGCCCTCCTCAGCTGTGTCTCAGCACCTCTGGAGCTGTGGCAGGGAGCTGGCTTAGCGCTGCCGAGAGCCCCTCCAGCTGGCCTCTCCCCCTGTTGGAACTGAGGATTGTTTTACAGCCCTTTGCCATTTCAGCAGGGCCATGGGGCACTTGATGAATTCCCTCCTCTGAAGAGGACGTGACTTGCCCAGGGCCACAGGAAGACTGTGCCAGAACTGGGATCAGGGCTCCGCAGTCCCCAGGTGCCAGACACGTGCTTGCCTTAAAACTGAGCACTTCATCAAACCGTAAAATCCAGCCAGATGGTGACTCTTTGCTATTATCTGGACCAGTGCTGGGAGGCTTAACGTGTGCAAGGCACGGTGAGGATCCGGATTCCAATTTCTGTGTCTAAGGCTCAGAAGCCCAGAAATGGATCCATGTTTTAAACCTAAATGCTGCTAGAAACTTGAACATATTTGAACCAAGTTCTGACTTCAGTCTACCCTTCTCATTAAATATTTCCATCACAGCATGGGCCCACCAGTTTCAGTGGAGGAGTTCTTTGGGAAGGGGTAGAAAGGTGCAAGAGTAAGGACAACTACTTTTGTCAATCTTACTCTGCCCTGGATATGTGACCCTCTGTGCTTTCAGGTAGCCAAGACTGCATGAATCAGTTTTGCTTCTCTGCAATCACTTAAGAACTCACCATATGAACCTGGGAGTCAAATACAGCCCCTCTGCCTTCCTTACATATGAACATACATCCCAAAACACTGGATCTCTCAGTTAAACTCTCCAAATGCAGGCCAGAGCTAATACAGAGAATTTTTGAAGCTGGCTTTTTAAAAAAAGCAGTGTACATGGCTTTATTCTCTTTCTGTCTCAAAATCAACAGCAAAGATTTTTGTTGTCTACCTAGCAAATGGGCTTAGGCCTTTGTTCCATCTTAAAAAAATTATTCCAAGCTCATGAGCAGCCCATTGCTCTTTGCATCTCACTGCTGGGGGAAAAAAAACAACTATGTATGTCTCCTAACTGCAGTTATTCCTTTATTTGTGTGTTTGCTGAGGCAGGTAACTCTGAGGTGGTTCCAGTGGCCAGGTATTTTTCCCAATAATTTCGTTGTGCATGTCCTTGTCCCCTCCTCCCAGTCAGTATATAAACAGCATGTTATATCCAAATCAAAAGCAGTTCCCTGCTGCTAACTGCAGCAGAGCCTTTGTCTTTCACTAGCCTGAGTTTTGGGGAGCTCCTTGACCTATGCATATGCTTTGCCATTCCAGACGGTGCATGGTAGTTATTGTCTACTTGACAATAAAACATTATAAACTGAGAAATAGCTCAAGAACTAAGAAAGAAATCGGGTGTGCTTAACAGCAAAGTTCTAATTTCTTGCTAAAATTATCTTCTAATAATGGAAACAGTTTTCCCTTGAACTCCTGGTGAATTGGAAACTTAAACTCTGCATTCAAGCCTCCCCCTGCCAGTCAGAGGCAGGCACTGAAGGTAATTCTCTGTGCTCCAGGCAGATCAAAAGAAGCTCATTATCAGTCGATCATCTAAAAGGATATGACAGCTTCACATCCAGTTGTTCGGCAGCTGAGATGCAGTCTGGAATGGATCTTTTCTGTGTCTGTTGTCTGTAATAGCTTTTAGGGCTGGCTCTTCTTCCAACACACAGTACAAATCCTTTGGTAACTAGTACCAGCCACATACAACAAAAGCCAGCTTAATCTGGTGTAAGCTCGGAAATCGATGACTGCTTGCCCTTTTCTCAAACTCAAGTCAGCAAGTGTCTCCCAGGCTGAGCGTTCTGGGCAGCAGCCCTGGGTGCAGTGGTTCTTCTCAACTCCTATGGACATTGATGCTAACCAGGAGCGTGAATTCCCTTCCTCCATGCAGACTGACTGGTGACCAGTGTGAACCAGATATTTCTGCTGATCTCTTCTGGCAACACTGTCACTGCACTACTTTATAAACAGAAGAGAGCTTGGGCTGAGCAAAATTCCTTTCCCAGACATTAGTAAGAGAAGATCATCTAAGGGTGACTGTGCTCATCTTCAGCAAAACTTGGCTTCAGTTGTCTACAGTTACAGCATGCCAGCTGCGATTCATGTTACTTTTCTTTCCAGCTAAAAGGAAGGTGCCCCCTGCCCCGTGCATGTGCAATCCATCATTTGCATGCCTCTGCTCTTCTGCTGGTTTTCTCCCAGATACCTGCATATGTGTCTGTGCTAGCCACTTTCTCATGGTGCTTGTGTCAGTTAAAGGCTTTTGAAGGAATTGGTGCACTTGTTTACCTAGGCAGCCTTTTGATGTTCCTCTCCCAGTTCCTGCATCTGTCAGCATCATGTTCCCCAAGCACAGACACAGAGTTGATTCCAGAAGTCATCTGTCAGCTTACTCCATATCCTATCCTTCACCTATACATATAGCTTCCTCGGGGGTGTTAATATATGTAAAATAAAGTTAACATTTCCTGTTCTGGTAATAAAGATGAGTAAAGTGGGAAAGAGAAGCCAGTACAGAAACAAGATCCTTCTCTGTTTCTTCCATGGGATTTGCCCAGTAGATGAAGATAGCAGAAACAGGAATGGAGCTGGGAAGGAGGGATGACAGAATCATGGGTTCATACTGAGAGAAGGAGGCTGCTGGCTCAGGCAAGAAAATATGGAACCACTCACAGACTGCAGGCCACTGCTAAAATAATGAAGTGTCACTGTGTGTTTGGCTGTTGCCAGCAATCTTACAGCCTGCACAGAGATACATCAGATCCAGAAGGATCCCCTGAGTCACTGAACTCAGATCCCTGGTATTGCAAAGAGCCATCTTATGTAACTCCTTTCAAAAGCAATTCCCATCCATTCCTAAAATTAATACAGGCTGGTGTCCTGTGTGTGGGAAAACCGGTACAACTTCAGCCTAAAGTTGCCTTTAAGTAGAATTAGCTAAATTAATAGATAGTAATTTATATTTTTTGTTCCTGTACCAATAGTTTAAATGCTTTTCTTGGTGGTTTTTCCCCAAATACTTGTTAGAGTTAGTACAGATGCTCAGAGTGTAGTAAGAAGAGCTTTTTATATCAAAAAAGGTGTGGTCATAGCCTACTGGCACAGGCAACTACAGAGTAGAAGAAAGTCCTAGAAATGTGTTTTTCTGAAAGATCTCAAAATATCTGGATAAGTTAATACAAACTATCAAACTTCCACTCTTCCTCTGTTTTGCTAACCCATCAAAAGAAACTCACTATTGGTCACCTAAAATGGTATGTCAGCTTTGCATCCAGTTGTTCAGCATGTCTGGAATGTGTCTTCTCTTCTCTTGATGATCTTGCTCTGCCTTCCTGCATCAAACACAAGTTTATGTTCTTTCTTGAATAAAGGTGATACTCTTCTCACAATAGCAGCAGAATCCCTCTCTACTAAAAATGCATCATCTGATGCAGTGTAGGGTTAATATCCATGTATTTTATGGCTTGTAGATGATCTGCATAGGCAAGAACTTGGAGTGAAAATTCCCAGTTGTATACTTTTTACAACCTTGCTGTGACCTGCCCATTGCATCAAATCAAAAACTGCAGCTAGTGACTTGTACTGCTTCCATCTGAAAACTGCCAGCCTGCAGCACGGGAGATGCTCTGTGCTTTCAGAAGAATAAAGTACTTTAATAAGTGTAATATTGGATATCCAGAAGCATGTGATTCTGTTTGAATAGGTAATCAAAACGCAAACACGAAACAATAATGGAGCTATGAGATGCATTGGGGTGATCTGAGACACTTGGGGGATTAGGTGAGCCAGAAGGCAACAGCATTGACCTATTCTGCAAGAATGTGTGGACAGGAGCCAACCTGGAGAGGCAGGGAGTAAACACATTGCAGCAACTACCTCTGGTCTAACGAAGTGCTGCTGCTGATCCTGCCCACGCATCATCCTCCACAGAGAACGTTCACCTTTGCGTCCTGTCAAAGAACAGCCTAAGCCTCTAGACATTCAGGCTGTGCTAAATCCCGTCCTTCTCATCGACCCCAGAAAGAGCACATCCCTATGTTCACAAATCCTGTATTTTCATTTTGCTCATCTCTGGAGCATTTTGCTCATCAGCAACACGAGAGCATCTCTGAAATTTTACACCGGTGGAGGTGAAATTTCTACAAGCGCAGGGTGGCCGTGATGGATCCCCCGCGGCTGCCACGGCAGGTGTTCCACATTTCTAGAAGCCAGGCCCCTCTCTGCGGGCACCTCCCACGCCACGGAGCGATGGATGGCGAGTGCCCGCGGGCTTGTGCCGGCCCAGGGCTGGGCGCCTCAGCCCCGGGGCTGTGCCCGTCCGCTGGAAGCCATGCGGGCACCAGGTAACTCCCCGCGAACAGGCGGCGCCGGCGGCATCTCCTGGGGTTTAAAGGTAACGCGGGTTTCAGAACCCCTTGAAGAAAGGGCCCCGCTCAGAAACAAAAATATCCCTGCGGTTTTGGGGGGCTTCTGCCTCCGCGCGGGGCCAGGGGCTCTCCCGAAAATAGCAGGCTGGGCCGGAGGAGCCCTCACTCGCGGCCTTTTCTTGGGCTTCCCTCAGGGCTTGCATCATCCGCGGTAAAGCTCTGGGGGAAAAGAAAGTGGGGGGAAAACCCACAGAAAGGTGGAGAAATGTCACCGTTTCGGCGGTGACAATCAAAACGCAGCAGTATGGCCTGCAGGGGCGTTTAGCGGCGGGGCTGAGCGTGTACCCTGGCTGTGGAGGAGGCGGCCGGGCCAAAGCCCGGCGGGGGCGGCAGGAGGAGGCCGGGCAGCTCCGAGGGGGCCGGGGCGGGGACGGTGGGTCCTGCCGGGCAAGGCCGGGGCGGCAGCAGGAGCCGCAGGCCGCGCCGTCGAGGGGAGGCGGCGGCACAGAGCCGGCCGTGCCCGCCCCGTCGGGGCCCCGGTGCGGCCCCGCCTGGAGCAGAGCGGGCCCGGCGGCACCAGGTGGTGCGAAGAACGGAGAGATGGAATTTCCCCGTCGGGATTGCCATGGCCGTCGGGAAAGAGCAGAGCCCTTGCTTTGAGTTGGGGTTGTTTTTTGGTGAGGTAGAGGGCAGAGAGAGGAGAAGCATCATCCTCCTCAGGCTTTGCTCTCGCCCCGCCGGACACGTCCCCGCGGCGGGTAGAGCCGGCCGGAGTCTCTGCCGCTACCGAGAGGGCTTCTCCGCCGGCTGCAGACTCGGTTTTTGCACTGTCTCTCTCCGGTATTATTTTCACTTCGCACACACTGGGGGCTCTCCACGCCAAAACTCGGCCTGTGGGGGTGGGCAGCGGCCGCCCCGGTGCCCGCCCGGCCCGGCCCGCAGGGCCGAGGTGCCCCGCCGGCTCCCCCGCCGCCGGCCCGCCTGGGGATGCGAAGGCACCGCGGAGCTTCCTCTTTAGCAACCTCGCCGCTTGTTTTGCTGTGTGGGGTTGGTGGTTTTGTTGTTTTTTTTTTCCTGACGGGGAGAGGGAAGGGGGGTAGTCTGAGTGTAGGGAGGGGAGAGGGGGAGAAGGGTGGAAAACGTTGGCTCTGTCCATGGTCAAAGTAATTCAGCTATAATCCCCCTTTCTCTTCCTCTCCTGGAGCTCTATTCATATTCTAATCACAGCTTTTCCTTCCCTAAACCAGCCACTTTTATCAGAGCCCTAGCTTTGCACTTTTACTTCCACTTCCAGCACATACGACTGCATGCAGAATAAGCAACTTTTTCCAGCCTCTGTCCTGCCCCACTCTCCCCCCGCAATCCTCTAACCCCAAAAGGGATCCTCGCATCCTCGGACTAAAGCTGGGAGGAAACACCAGTTCGAAAATGCACCCATTTGGTTCTTCATTTCTTTTGGCAATCGGGATCTCTCACCCCCCTGCTTTCCGCCCGGTCCCATGGAAAGCTCTCTGGGTCAGCCGCTCTCCGCTGCCAGACAAGCCGGTGGCGAGGGGCCCCCACCCCGCCTTGTCCTCTCTCCCCGAGGCCCGGGGAGACGCACGGGGGTCTCTGCCGCAGGTCTGCAATGCCAGCATGGCTTGCCTTAGAGATACTGGCAACTTCTCTCTATCCTCACATCCCCCTCTCTTACCCACACACATCGCCTTTTTTTTTTTTTTTTTCCCCAATAAATTAAGCTTACAAGATATTTGGGAAGCTGTACAGCTTCCAATGCCATGTGCCCGCGAAGGATCCCAACCCAGAGCCCACCGGGAGGAGGAGAAAGAGGAGGAGGAGGAGGGGAGCTCGGCCGCGCTGCACGCACACCCGGCAGCCCCAAAGAGCACAACCCCAAACCTACTGCCCGTTTGAAGATCTAAGCCAATTTTGATCTCGGTCTGTAATGAGCCAAGGACCTTGGGTGGGGGCTGGGGGAGGGAAGGGAGGAGTGGAAAGACCGCTGGAACTTTAAATAAGAAAAACGTTTCTAATGCTCTAATAGAAGAGGGAAGTCGAAGTGTTGGGATTGCGTAGATCTAAGGCCCCCCTTTTTGGAGGAAAGCTTTTCTTATTCAAAACAGCATCACAATGGGCTTCACATTGAGCCTTGCCACATCCCCATCTGAGTAGCAGCCATTCATCAGGCTGGCTGGCCTATCAATGACATTTCTCCCATCAGGGCTTCTATAAAATGATGCTTTTTCCCATGAAACATCCGCAAACATTTTGACGGGTCTGGCTTTGCCCTGCTGGATTACGGAGTGTCCCTCTCTCCCGCTTTACACCCCCCCCTCCCCAACTATCTGCCTCTGCCCTGTCTCCCCACCCCCTCGCAGCCACCCTGCTCCCTCTCCCCCGCGCATCTCTGAGATAGGGGCTCTGCACTCCCCGGGACCTTGGGGCTCCCGTCCCGTCCATGGGAAGAGCATGCATTGCGGGTTGCTGGAGGAACCCGATATGGACTCCACAGGTAAGTCCCCCCCGCAGGCAGCGGGCTCCTTTCGCCCGTCAGGGAGGACTTTTCAACTTGACCGTGGTGGCGGGCGGCAGCGGGGGGAGCCGTCCGCCGCACCGGCCTCGCAGGCAAATGAGCCCGGGCGTGTGCGGGGGAGCGGGGTGCGGGGGCCGCGGAGGGGGAGCTCTCGCTCCCGGGCTGGAGGAGCCCTACGGTTCCTCTTGCAGATACGATGGAGCAGAGGGTGTTTTTTCTTTTTCTTTTCTTTTCTTTTCTTTTTCTTTTTTTTTTTTTTTTTTTTTCTTCATCATAGGCTGCCGGCCAGCAAACTAATTGCCTCTCGGCTTCTAGTTTTAGGCGCTCACTTTGGTTAGAGCAGCAACGAGGCGAGGAAACGGTTTGGGTGAGAAAACTAGATTTACTAGGGAAGAGGGTTGGTGGGTTAGGTCAAACCCAGCACCCAGGTCATCCTGTTCCGCAGGCCAAGTCGGGGCTGGGCCGATTCGGAGGGAAGAAAGTTTGGGGAAGGGCAGGGTTGAGTCTCTCTCTCCCCGCACCTCTGAAAGATGCCCTGGCCGATCCTGTAACCAGGCGGGAGAACGGCGGCCGAAGTACCACCAGCGGGCGCCGCCAGCGGGAGAAGCCCCGGCGGGAGGGGACAGGGACGTCCGCAGAGGCGAGGCCACCCGCCCCGAGGGCCGCAGCCCGAGCCCCGCCATCCGACGGCCGCCTCTGCCGCCCGGCCCGGCCCGGGGGCGGCGGGGGACGTGGGGCAGGGCCCAGGCCTAGATCTTCCCGCTGTCAGCCGGCAGCCTCTCGAAACGGCGGCCCCTGCTCTCCCGCTCCCTCCCGCCGCCCTGCCCGCGCTCCCGCGGTTTCCACCCGCAGCAGCTCCTGCGCTCTGAGCGGAGCGCAGCCCCCAGGCTTCCGCGTGCAGAGGAGGGCGGGCGGCCGCCACAGTCACCTCTGAAAATTTCATTCATTTTATTAGCACAGGAGAACACCCCCTCCCTCTGCCCTCCCTCTCTCCCTGCCTGTGCCCCCAGGCGCTCCCCAGGCGGACAGCTCGCAGGTTAGGTAGGGCTCAGCTCGGGCACGGCCCTCCCGCCGTCCGCTCCTGATCTGTCCCGTCCCCTCCGGCCGCCGCTGCGCTGCCGGCTGTGAGCGCCGTGCCCGGCGGCGAGGTGGCCGCGAAGCTGAGCTGCCCCGGCCCCGCAGCGGGATCGGGTCCCCTCCTCGCCTCCCCGACGGCCTCGGCGGGCCGCGTTCCGCCGCTCCCTCGGGGCCTCGCAGCTCCGTCCCGGCTCCTCCGGGGTGCAGGCGCTGTGCCGGTGTAGCTGGTGCCGGTGTAGACGGGGCAAGGGGTGATAGGGAGAGGCAGTCCCGCCTTGGAACCGCTTCGCTCCGCGCAGCCACAAACCCTCCAAGGTCTCATCCCTCGTTCCCAACGCGGGATGGGCGTTTTGTAAAATTTAAATATTGATTAAAAAGAAGGGAGAAAAGAGAGAAGGGGAGGAGTGTTGCCCGACCCGGCTCGGCTGTTCCTGCAGTGGTCCCGGCGCAGGGCGCTCGATGCACCGGGTAGGCTCGGCCCCTCGCCGGCCACCGGCGACACCAGCCGGGTTTGGGTCACATTTACTCCGGGTCCCCGGGACAAAACCCGGGCTGGCTGTTCCTGGGAGAAAGTGATCGGTGAGGAAGGAATCGTTGAGTTCGGGTTCGAGCGTGTGCAGGAGCTAAGAGGGTGTTAGAGAAAGTTGTCTTCCTGTCCGGCGGCACTGCCGAGGCGGGGTTAAGGGGACTGCCGGCAACATCTCGTTGTCGGGAGGAACAGGTCTTTAGAGAAAAAAAAACAAACCTAAGGAAAAAAGCCCCGCGTTTTCTGTCCCTCCTTTAAGAATTGTCTGTTCTCGCGTTTAGCCTCCGCAGTATTCGTTTCTCGATTTCAGTAAGGTTGTAATAAGTGGCAGCATGATTGATTAAGACAATATTAATCAGAAAACACTTTAGTCTTGCTAAGCAGATGGCAAGAAAACTGAAGCTTTGCAGTTGTCTCATTCAGACACCTTAACCTCCCTTTCACAGGACTTAATCCAATTAGCTTTTCTCCTGAGTTTCAGTTGTTATGTAAAGATCCTTTTGCATTGTGCAGAAATATGGCTTCATTGAAAAAAATCAGTCATGTTTTAATTCATCTTCAACAGATTTTCCCTAAACTACCGGGATTAAAAAAAAAAAAAAATCACCCGCTATTCTAATTTTAAACTAGGGGAACGGTTTGGTTCCTTCACCTTCCCTCAACAGTGCCGTGCGCTTCTCTCGAGTTTAGTTCCCTTTTCTCTAACCTGTAGAGTGACCCGTGGGGGCTGTCACGAAGGCCAAAGGGCTTTCTGGCCGCCTGGACTCCCGGAGAGCCCCCAAACCCAGGTGTCCATCGAGACGGCGGCAGCGCGCCCGCAGCAGCGCCCGGCTCCGACGGCCCAGCCCGTGTACGGCGAAGCGGTGCTCGGCGAGGAGCTGCCCTCGGGGCTCTCCCGCGGCTGCGGAGTGGGGCACCCACACAGCACATGCCCTTCTAGCTGGGTTTGCGGCGTGTTTCATAGCATCGTCCAGCTGCTGCCTTTAACCCCGTCAGGCGGCCGCCCGCCCTCGGGTGCAGTTTCTCAAGCTAGTAACTCCCCGGAGCCGGGCCGGGAGCCGTCGAGCCGCCGGGATAATGTGCAGCCTTCCCCGCCCCTTCGCTGTGGGGCACTAAGGCGGGGGGCTGTATCTGGCTTTTGGGGCTTGCCCTGCACTCAACCCTGTCCTCACCCCACAACCCCTCCGGCACCCGACAGCTCCGTGCCCGCGAGCTGCCAGGGGATCGGGGACAGCGGCACCGCGCTCCATCTCACCCCAGAGGAGTCGGGGCTGGCGAGAGGGCGGTGGCGGGCTGGGCGCTGGGGGCCAGCGCCCGGGGCTCCCCGAGAGGCGGCCGGGGCAAGCTTTGCGGGCCACCCCGAGCGCTCCGAGCGGCTTTCCTCAGCCGCAGCCCCCCCTAGTGACATGGGCACGGTGAGTGCGGGGCGCTGCCGGCGGGGCATAGCCCTCGCCCCGCTGCCCGGCCCCTCGCCGCCCCGCAGCAGCTGTCCCACGCTCGGGAGCGGCGTGCGGGGACGCGGAGCGCCGTGGATTTCCCGGGGGGCTGCTGCCAAAACTCCCTGCCCCGCGGCGCCCCCGGGGAAGCCCCCGCCCCGCCGCTCAGGGAGCAGGAGCCCAAGAAAACAGGCGCGTTCTTGGAGCGCAACTTTTCTGCTCAACTCAGTAAATATCCGTCCTTATTTCAGTGTTGGAGCCAGGCAAAACCTCCGCTGGTTTTCAGGCGCTAGATGGATGAGATCCTTGGGACTTGAAGCTGAGACTTAGGAGCTGATCCAAAGCCCATTAAAATGAGCAGAAAGCCTTTCAGTGCTGTCAAGGACGTTGGGATTAGGCCCTTAAAGCAGTTTGTTTGAACCACGAAAAGCTGCTTCCACTGCCTGAGTTGAAAACTTTGTGGCAGTGGCCAAATTTCAGTGTATCTTCTTATCAACATCGACAGGTGATGCGGCAGTGATGGGTGACCTTTGCTACGAGCTTGCCATTTAAAATGGATCAAGCATATTAAGCATTGATTGAAGAGAATTAATGGCTTTCATATCCTAGTTCAATTAATGAAATTACTAGTATTGATAATAAATAGTTGAATGCTAGTTGGGAACGGAGCTGTGACTTTTCAGAATGAATGTATGATGCTAAAGTGTGTGATCCTAGGTCCTGATTTGTTTAATCCAAACGAATAGTTGATTCTGCTTCTGAAAACCGTTGATTTTGCTTATTAGAGCACAGTAAAGAGGAAACTCGCTGTTGGCTTTTTTTCCCTTACTTTCCTGGAGTACTTTTCATACTTTTTTGTGCCAGTAAGAAAAAAAAAAGTTTTTTACTGTTTCAGAATTTGTGTTTATAGAGGCTCTAACCTGCTGAGCAGTTAGGATGATCCAAGGATTCTTTTGAATCCTAAATTTGATATGATATGGAGATGCAGAAGAAATACCACTGGTCCTTTATATAGTTGAACCTGAGTATTTGTCCTATGTGATTTTGTATCTTATAAGATTTCATAAATGAAAGAAATGAAGCAGGGGGGAGGAAAATCCAATAAGAAATGTTTTCTTTCCTGCGAGGTGCAGAGGTTGTGCGGGCAACATTTGCGCAGCAGGGCCCGATTCCTGGCAGCTCCCTCTGCCTTCTGCAGCAGCAGAACAAGGATCTAAACCCCAGTCCTGTCACTGGATCAGGTCTTAATTTCTGAAGGAGTTTTAATAACTTCGTAAAATCTGCTGGGATTTTTTAAGAGGTTTTGAAATGTGGTGAAAATTGCCTTGTCCTAAGAAGCTCATCTTACGAGTATGCCTCAGAGAAAATAATTATCTTATGATTTATTTGTCTGCTAATGAATTAATTCTAAAATTCTTAGGAAGAGGCAATTGTGGTATTTTTCATTACTCTGCAATATTTACCTGCTGTAAAGATCTTTAAAAGGATGGAAAGAAAAAAGAACTAAAACAAGGTTTTGCATAAGAATAGCCATAGAACCGTAGGAAACGATTTAATTTTTTTAAGTTACAGTTTACGGCTTCCAGTCCTCCAGATTTTATTTGAATGTAACCCTCATTACAAAAGCGACTCTGGATTCTGACAGATAAAACTTTTGGGTGCGGACTGTAAAGAAACCTGTAGCTGCAACTGGCCTATTTCAGGTGCACCTTTACCATAGTAGACATATATTGAGTAAAAGACCTCAAAATTTTAGAAGAGATCATTCTGTGCTAAGATACTTGTGATGCTGCTGCAACTGTCCCACAGAAAGTAATCAGAAGAATATCCTGCTTCCATCAGGGTTGTTGGCTTGCTTGCCTTTAGAAAATAAGGCTGGTTTTCAGACGGCAATGCAGTGAGTGTGCAGGCAGGGAAGGTTACTGTAGCTGTAAAATCTGCAGTGTCTCTGAATGTAAACACCTTTGCATTATGCTAGCTTAATTTGCAGCTGGTTTGAAAGTTAGGACGGTCATAAAGAAGTGCATACATAGGATTTCAGAAAACTAAAGATCAAACCGTGGGATCAATAAAATCTGTATGATGGTGGAATGTTAGTACCTCTTCAGACCAAGACTTTTGAAGAGGTGGCCTTAAATACAGCTGGGGCTTGATGGTTCATAACAGTGCCTTGAGAGCAGTGGTGGGCTGTCATGTAAATAATACAAATATAAGGTCAGTCCTTTGGGGATACTTGATGTGACACTGGAGTCCAAATAATTAGCTCACAATTCTGTGAGTGCTGAGGTTTGTGAATTTCCTGAGTTCACCCACTCGTCTGTTTCCCTACATCTGTGCTGGATTTTCGATTTGTTTCATTGTATGTGAAAATGAATACCTGGAACAGTCTGACTGCTGGAGCCCAGTGTGCCTGCAGCTGAGGGGACTTAATTGCTGACGAACTGGTTAGGAAGCTGGATAGCCTAAAGGATATTTGATGGCTGAGCAATCCTATAGATAACAAGTGTATGAAGGAAGATTATGTGGTGATGATTGAGCCAGTGGAGGCCTGTGTGGGTTTTTTAGGATATCTGGACCACTGGCATGCTTATACACATCTTTTAGAGTCTATAGAATTGCATATATGTGCCAGGGAGTTTCTGGGATCTTTTAAAACTAATACGATTTGCTGTTAGAGATGGGTCCTGATCCTGCAGTGGTTCTACAAGGGAGACACCTGTTGAAGTCCATGTGTGGCCTGAGAGAGGGCAGATGCCCAGGGTTAACATGCAGTGATCCCTCCCCACAGCTGGGAATGTGTAATAACTTAATTGCAGCTATTTTACATGCATAACTAGCAGTACTGGCCTGTCTTCATTTACATTTATTTTCTCTCAGGAGATTTGCAGCAAGAGTAGTTTATTAGTTATAAAATAGTAGCCACTTAGAGATGGTGCATAAAGTTGGCGTCAGTCTTTCTTGCTTGCTGCAAGAACTATGGTTTCATTCTCTGCATATAAACACATGTTGGATGAAATACTTTCAACCATTCTTCCCTTTCTGATAAATCTGAAATCAGGAAAAAGTGGAGAGGGTTCAATAGAGCCTTGGCTCTCACTGCACCCAGTAAGAGAAAGCTCATTTGCACCTTAATTTGCCTCAAGACTGAAATGTGGGCTCAGTGACGTCTTGTTTCCTTCACTTCAGCTACAGTTAACCACTTTATTTTCTTTTATTGGTAATTGAACTTAATTTCCCTGAGATGGAAGTTGTTACAGGAAAAAAGGAGTTGCTTCACAGCTATGAATGATGTGTTCACAATTAATTAGTAGCTTATGCTGAGCATTTTTGTGCATGACACCAAATATTATCATAAGAACAAACATTGTATTTCAGATAGCAGGAACATTCTCTGAATGAGTGATTCCCTGAAATTTACAGCCCTGGGAATTAGAGGCATTCATTTCAGAGTAGTAGGTTGGGGACAAATGCTGGAATTTCACCTGTTCTTTAGGCTGGCTGTAGTCACAGTCTGATGCTGCGATCGTCACTATGACAGACTTAGAGCTGGAGCTTTGGGTGCTCATGAACCCCATGGCAGGGCCTGAAACAATTAAAACCACAAAATCTTCTTCTCTAGGGGCTTTCATTTCCTTGCTGAAATCGTATCTAGAAAAAACTGCTTTTGCCTGGAAGAAAGGACTACAAATTTCAAGTGTTAGAAATCACTGCCTTTTTTTTTTTCCTTAAAAATACTGTTGCTAGAAGTAGAAACACTTGTTATCGTTCACCTCCTCTTTCACCTCTTTTTAAACTTCCACTCCTTAGAATTATACTATCAGACTCCTGTTTCTTCAGCCAATTTGGCTACTTGGGGCAAGACTTATAGATGCTCATATTAAGTCAGGTAAAATTCTTTATATGAAAAATGTCTTATACACAAATATAAGCTTGCAAATGAGATCTACAGATCAACGAAGGAAAAAAAAAGAGAGGAGCTTTCTGTTCTTGTCTATATGTTCAGATATAGCTTGTGCTATACTTGTAAAGCAATAAAATACCAAAAATGCAGTGACAAGGGAAATTTAAAAGTACTGAAAAAAAAGCAAAAAGTAGAGGTACTGCTAAATGCAATGTTAGAAAGGCTAACACACTTTTTTTTTTTTTCTCCCTTCTAGAACCCTATTAATCGCTAAACTATTTCAGAAGTGTTTGAACTACCTCAGCTACAGCTGAGGAAGGGAAATACAGAGAGAGAACCCAGGTGCTTAGTGGGGTCTCATGAGTGGTCATCCAGTGCTGGGTACAATCACCCGTGTTTCAGTCACTGGCTCCCCCATGGTGACAACAATGCACACCTGATTCAAAAGACCCCACAGAACATCCTTTTTACAGCTAAGGACACTTCAGCACCCTATGACAAAGGTGCAATCTACTACAAAAGACCAACAGCTGTGTCAGAGGCCAAGCAGGAAAGTCTGTATGTATTACTAATATTCTAGAATCTCGCTGAAACAGACCATTTGTTGATTAAAATTCATGGATGGTTGTAGGAAGTAGACAAAACCCTACTCTTTAAAGGGGAAAAAAAATCTTCAACAACCTGACTCGTGTGGTACCCACCTTCATTTGACACTCAGTTTAACCATGAGCATGTAGCAGGCTGTCCTAATAAAGCAAATGAGTCCTTAATGCTATTAGCTTCTAGGTATCCTACTCGTGGGTTTTGCCATCTCTGACGCTCAGAGGAAAGTAAAATCTTTTCTGCTCCTTTATTCCTTAAAACGCTTAAGCAAAGTGGGGAAACAGAAGTTTCTGGCTGGTCTTTAAGGTGACAATGGCCTGATAGATACTGTAAAAATAATATGGTGCAAGGCAACGTGAAAGTGGTGTCCTGATTCCCAAATTCTGCGTGTCAGGGCACAACAGATCTGTGCTGCTCTGTGATGAGAGATGCTCCCTCCTGCTGTGGGTATTCCTGGGTGCACGGGATTCTGTGGTGATGGAGGTAGTCACCCACCCCTCAGCACAGCCCTTCAGCTCCAGGTCTCTGTCTGCCAGACCAAGCTAAGCAGCAGGACAGAGATTTGCTGGCTAACAAACTTGGCACCCCAGGGCTAGCAGGAAAGGAGCTATGCCCAGTGCTGCATGTGAGACAGAGGTCTCACTGGGGACAATGTGATGCAAGAGCCAGAGCAGGAATTCTCAGCATGGCAGGTCTGAAATGTATGCCTTGTGTAAGTAAAAGGCTGCTTCCTCTGGCCCTCTTGGGGTTAAGGGTATAATGAGCTATGTTTTTGTTATCAAGGGAAATTTGGCCTTGTGAGAGGCAGAGTGCAAATGATACATTTGCTAAATGGTGCGTTGTGATTGCACACCAACCTCTGTCCCAACTTGGTCTCCTGGGTGCTCTGTGTGACACCAAGCTGTCCTACCTCAGAGGAGGAGCACTTAAGAGACTTCCAAGGTCCATGGCAGAACAAGGCAGGTGCCAGGTGACATTCACTCTGTGCCCTTTGCAGACTGAAAGGAGGGACTGTTCCCCACAGCGTGCTCTGCTCCTCTCTAAACTGTGCCTGTGCTTCCTTTTTCCCAAGCAGTGGTAGTAACACATCCTGCTGGTTGGACTGCCTGGCTAGCACAGGTTTTCCAGAGCTGGAATTCACATTCCTATCCTAAATGTAGAGTCACAGGGACAATACTGGTGCAGGGGCCCCTCTAATGCAAACATTTTTTGAAAATGAGTTGTGGTAAGGGCAGCAAATGGCCTCCATTGTAATGAGGTGGGGAGAAGTGGGGAGGACTGCATTTACAGAGCAGTTTAATCACATGGATGGAGCAGCGTGTTCACCTCTCCTCCTTGCTGGGTCATTTCCACTTTGAGCTCTGCAAACAGACCGTCTATTGAGCAGTTAGTATTCAGTGCTGAATATTCAATACTAGACTCTTGTTTTGGTGAGTCTTGGGCAAAAAAAGAAGGAGGAAAGAAGACTTCTCTTTTTTCTCATGTTCCCTCCCTGAGTTTGCTTTGCATATTGTTCAGAGGAGACTGGAGTCTTGTCAGAAGAGCCAGTCTCCTAGTTTTAAAAGCACTGGTCTACTTTCATAGTACTTTCTAAAGGAAGGGAAGACAGTTTGGAAGGGATTAAATTCATACAAGTCTTACAAATCCGTAAGTCTAGGCACATCGGGACTTAGCAAAGACTTTTTGTCAACCATATTTAGACTGTAAAGCTAACAGCATGAAATACTTGTTCCGTATACACGAATTAGTTCTGAGGGGTACCAATCTTTGTGGGGGGATGTTATGATGATTTATTAATGTCCTCTCTGCTAATTTTGGTAGGCAGATACTCTCTGTGTTCATTCTGAGAGCAACAGTGTTAATTTGTTTCTGTCTGGTGTGCCATATTTACCAACAAAATGCTTGTGAATGATGTGATGGCTGCATCCTTTGGCAGTAGTGAGCAACAGATAGATTTGGAGTAGATATCCATAAAGGGAGGAAAAAGGGTCACCATTTGAGTCCATCTCTCATCATTTGAGCCATCATTTGAGTAGCATCTCTATATTTTAGTTCACACTCTTTTTCAGTCAAGTGATTGTCTCTTTCCTACTGCTATAATTATGTCCTAGCAGCTGAGTCATATATTCTGTGTACATTTGGGTCTGTCTTCTCATGTTCTTTCAGTCTGCTCGACTGGATGCTGTTTCTAATGAGAAATATTTACTGTAGCTCATTCCTTTAGGAACTGACCTTTTTTCTCCTGATTAGAAACAGAAAATAGAAAGTCTCTATAGTTACTTTCTTTTCTCCTATCCTTTATTTCTGACCATGCCCTTTTCTTTCTCATTCATTCTTTTGTTTCCTTTTTCTTTCTCACCTCCTTTCCAACAACCAGCCTTGTCCCTCCTCTCTCTCCCCTCTGAGCCCCACAACTGGTGTTTTGTGTATCCCCCACCTATATCTCACATCTTTTCATTTTGTCATCTTTGTGGGCCTGTCCTACTGATGTACTACCATCTCTGTGCCAAATTGGCCTGTCTGCTGGATTCATCACCTGCTGAGGCAGAGGGAAACATTTCATGGATGCTTGATGCAAATTCTGTTTCTTGAGCCACAGTTCTCCTGCTCAGCCAAATGATTCCAGCCCTGTGTAATAATGAAGCAGAGCTGAATTAAGGATTTGAGGACTCCATGTCTTCTCATGCACACTGGTGAGCTGAGGAATGTCTAACCCAGAAACTAGGGAGCAGACACTGCTGTAGGGTGTAAGAGGTGGGAGACGTACCCAGAATTTAAGGCCCTATGAGCTCATTTGTGTGTCTCATCTTCATTTTATAGCATAGGAAGTTAATGGAATCTGGGGCAAAAAGGGCATCAATAGACTCTGAGCTTTATCAAGAGGCATGTGTGGACTTCCTTGGAAGGAAACATTGCAGTTAAACTGAAGACAGTGGTAGCCTTTCCACTGAGTCATGCAGCAGACCCTGGAGGACTGAGGAGCCATAACACATCCTGTTGTGGAAGCATGAGGGCACACTTTGCTACCTGCAGGGCTGCTGCCTGGAAGGCACATGATGTGTGTGATGATCTTACCGATGAAAAGATTGGCTGCATGTTGCACAGCCGTGTAAGTTGAAGTTCAGCCCTGGGAGAGCTGCACTGGTCAGACTATTGGTCAGACACTGGTGTCACTAAGGGAATGTGAGGAAATGGCACTGCACTGAAATCGGACCGAGTGATGTTTGCTTTGCTGCTAAATGAGGATTGCCTTGATGAAACAAAAACCAAGCGGCCATTTACTGGTCTGGTGAAACTTACTTTTCAAAATGAAACAATAGATAGCATCTGTGTGTGACTGGGAGAGAGAAAGGGCTACCCCTAATTAACATGCATATTGAGTTGGAAATGCAATAGCAATATATTATGTGATTCCAGAGAAGGGGGCAGATAGGAATTCCTTTTTGATCCAGGGTAGAGGCTGTCCTAAACACCAGAATCAATATGCAGAGGCATCTTGTATTATAGGGCTTCTGAGGGTGTTTTATCTGCATTTGGGAGGCATCTTCTTAACAAGGAATACTGCTGACAGAATACTTAAATGAAAGCATCACATTCAGATGAGCTTCTACCCAGTGCACAGTATAAGAAGAATCTCATAAATACCAGTTTTTCTGCCCAAGTATTCTAGAGGAATTAAAAAAAAAAAATTAACTGTGGTGTTTTTTGTTATTAGTTTAAGCATGACATGTCATTTTTAAATATACTTTATCAAATAGTTTAGTAGAAAATCAATACTAGGAGTGAAGATCTGGCTAAACAAAACAGAAGAACTCTATCACACTCAAGAGAATTATTCTTTGTATTCTTATGATATGATGGTGAATCTTCACAATTCTTTACCAGAATCATGAGCCAAAGAAAAAAAACTAAAACATTCCTGCCAACATCTACAAAGTGCCCTAGACCAATGTCCCTTAACCCTGAAATAGTTCCAATAGAATTGTATGCCAAGAAATAAGAACAAAAGAAAGGACTGCAACAAGAGCACCCGACATTTTCCTCTGTTGGAAATGAAATTAAAAGTTAGATTAGCAAACAAAACACCGAGGTATCTGGCAGCTTGTCAGGGTAGCGGCTTCGCCATCTGCACCAAGGCCATGTGTCACTGCCATCCCTGAGGAGCAGGTCTCTTGGAAGAACAGAAGATGGCTATGCAGGACCAAGGAGGACACTGGCATGATTTCCTGTGGAGCTTGAAGATGTTCCTGACAGCTCGCAAGCACTGACTGAAGGGTGTGTGCCTTGCCAGCCGATGGCACCAAATGAGGCAGCAAGGGGTAAAAACCAGGCTCTGTGTGGCAGGTGCTCCTCAATGGTTAGAGAGGAGCTGGCTTGTGAACTAGGTGTGTCTATGTGCTGGAGCAGTCACAGGGAACAGCAGCTGGACAGTGCCCCTTGTATGGTCTCACAAGCCTTTCATTTGGCAGTGGAGAGGAGGGATATTTTGATTACATCACCCATGAAAATCTAAATCTCATAAAATTACTGTGTGTGATTGGCTGTCCCAAGTAGCTTGTTCTGCTTGATTTTAGTTGATTTTGGCAAGTTCAATGCCCTCAATGGGAGCCAGTGGCTGCCAGTCCTGTCATGTCACAGATCCAGTTGCTCATAACAATGTGTAGAGGCTAAGCAAGATCTTGTTTAGGTCTTGCTTTTGCAGTAGATTGAGACTTTGTAGATAGTGATTTTTGTTTGCTTTCTTTCAAGCAGTGTGGCTCTTTAAAAGCTTGTAATGTGGTGCTGTAACCAACCTGCACAGGATTCTGGCAGCGTTTCACTTCTCAGGCTGCAGATGTGCCTGTAACCAGCAGTGATGTGCTGCTAGGTGAGAGAGATACAGAACATGAATCCTGGTTCTACTCAGACCAGATGTTGTATACTGCAGGTACTAGAATAAGTGTTTAGCAGTTTGAGGGTCAGACTTCAGGTTTATCTCCTAATCGTTAGTCCTGAGAGAAAGGGATAATCTCTTTTGCCTTTAAGGGACTGTTTTAAACTAGTGATTTGTCTTATATGGTCTGATACGACCAATTGCTCCAAGACATTGAAGTGTTACAAGATGAAGTCTTCACTTGCATTTGTTGAAATATTACATGCACTGGCTGATTTTTCCTTTCATTCAGATACCATTTAGAAATTAGATTTACAGCACACTAAGGGAGGGCCAAAGCAGGCAGACTGCTGAGACATTATGAATTTAACAGCTGTAGAGGTCAGAAGTTCTCTGTCCACAGCAGTAGTGCAACGTGGAGAGCATGAACAGAGAGTTTTTGGGGTGCTGACCTGTCTCAGGCCATGTTCAGCAAGATCAGAGAAAAGCTTGATGGATCTTGCAAACCTCAGCACTTACTCTGAGACAGATTACAGAAGAGGGCAGTGATGGTTTCCTTAATAAGAAAAGAGAATATCATCCCACCAACTCTCCTGTTGGTACCATGGGCTATCAAATGGAAATGGGAGGTTCTATGACCTTCAGTCAGCTATTTGAGCTTTTGAGTTACTGCATTTACCTGCTAAATCTGCTGCTAGCAACCACTTTCTCTTGGCCTAACAGGTCAGACGAGCAGCTGAAAGAGATAATATGGCAAAATAATTTATCAAAGATATATTTAAAGAATATTTCTGCTTCTCATTTCTGATAGCTCATGAAAGTTCCTGCCCCTGAGCAGGTCTTGTGTATTTCTGTCTCAGAACTCCCAACCACTGTTGCTGGCCAGCTTGGTACTGAGACAGTTGGCAAAGAGATGCTTCAGGAAGAGATGAGCAACTCTTCCCTCTGAGAACATTGAACAAATAACTCAGAGGGGTGCTAAGACTCCTTATGCATGAGATGAGTTCCTCCTCTGTACTGGAACTGTAAAATTAATTTAGCCTCACTGCTAAATATTCATTTTTCCCACGGGTCCTCTAATACATCCACTAAAATTTGGTAGTTCCTTTATATTTGGATTATCTACTTTGAGATTCCTTTGCTCACAGGTACTTACAACGTTTTTTATAAAATATGCCTTGAGAAATTGGGGCAAAATATTACAAGAGCAATCATGAACAAAGATAAGGAGCTGGACTGTTGCAGCTGTGTCATCCAATTTAGTATGTAGCTCAGGCAGTGGTTTGGGTCCTAGCAAACCATATATTCTTATTCCAGTGACAAGTGTATTTCAGTGACGAGTAAACTTATGTGGAAGTGCTGGTCTGTGTGTAGCTCCCTATGTAAATTGTCAGGCTGGTTGGTGACTTTAAAATTTGGAGGATGAGAGCAAATCTAGAGCTGAAAGCACATGAGAGGGTTTTTAATGCAATTGCTATGGCTTTGGTGAAATAAATGGTTGTGCAAATTTTGTCATTATCAAAGCCTTGGCTATCTCTCTAGGACGTGGGGATTCTCATCTCATACACTTTCAAAAAAATAATGATTCCCAGTTATTCCAGTGATAAGACCACATCCAGATCAGATGGATCAGAGGATATGGCATAACTGTGGGAAACCAGCACCCTTCGTACCACTGTAGGGAACGAGGTGAGCAAAATGCAGCTCAGATTATGTGACCACAGAGCTTTATTCTGCTCATAAAACCTCTTGGTGTCCCTTCAGGACGCACACACGCCCACAGGGCTGTAGCCACCGGCTCTGGCTACGCTCAGTTTCAAGCTGTGTGGCACAGCCCCCCCAGTGCCTGTGGCCACAGTGGCTCACAAAGGCCAGGAGAGGCTGTGATTACAGATGGTGCTGCTACTGCAGCTACTCTTGACCCTCCTGGCAGGGCAGTGGGAGCAGAAGCCACTGTGGCTGTGATCAGACCCATCTCCTCTTCTGCAGAGAGGAGCCCAAGTTGCTCTTGCCCTGCTCTTGCTATGGCATGCCCATGTGGGAGTAATGAGTGCTTTGGGCTGCAAATATGCTTAGCTAATAACCATTACACAAACAGGAGTAATTATCTCATTAAATGTGCTGACAGTACACAGGCTTCTCTGCTGTATCACCTCAACTCAGGCTCTGGAGGGAGAAGCCTTTCAAAGGTGTCTTCCGGAAGCAAGTCTTTCCTTCTGAAGGAGATAACATGTCAAAATAATTTATCAAAGATACGTTTAAAGAACATTTCTGCTTCTCATTTCTGATAGTGCATCAAAGCTCCTGCCCATGAGCAACTCTTGTGTGTTTTTGTCTCAGAACTTCCAGACCTGCCTCCCCAGGTCAACCTTTTGAAACATTATATAAATGAAAATACACTGCTGAAAAGAAGTGGCTTGGTAGGGATAGGCTGAAGCTACACAGGCTCTACCCACTCTTGAAAACAAGTTCAGTTTAAACTTTTGTTGGTAAAAGTGTGGTGGGCACATGTGAGCTTTAGAAAGATTGAGATCAACAAGAGAAGAGGCAAAATTAGGGCCAGAAATATTTCCATAGCTATTTTAAATCCATCTTTCAGCATTTAATTTGGAACAATTTCTGGTTCTTTTAAGTTATTCTTTCAGAAAATTTACACTGGGAAAATTAGTGTAATTTGAATAATGATGTCCTTTCCCTCATGTAGGAATCCCACTGTAGATACAGTGTATCTGTATTTAGTGGTATGTAAAATTATATAACAAAAATTTTAAGGCTGAGGAACACAGTTGTGTGTTTCACGACAGTCCACTCTCAACCTGTGTGGTTATATAGTTGCTATGATATTTGCAGATGGATCTTCAAAATGCCACTAAAAAAATTATTTTCTTTCTTTGCTAGTAAGATTATGATAGTTTCCATACTGAGTCACAGTTTTGAATAAGTGACTATACTACATTTTTCTACTAGCTATTCCTAATCTGTTTTTTTGCTTTTTCACTACTGCTGATCGTTTTTTCAGTTGAGGGTACAGTGTGCTGGGACTCCTGATGGGAAGGAATCCTAGAGGGGGAGAAGAAATGCCTTAATAAAACACTATATTAAGAGGTAGTTTCTTTTGCTCTCACAAGTACTTCCTATAAGAAGTTTGGTGTTTCTCATGTTGTGTTAACGATTCATTCATTGCTATCAGATCTGATGTGCTCTTCTTAAACGCTGCCTGAACTCTCCATCATTCTGTGAGTTTTCCTGCTGTGAAATCCTGCCTGTGAAAACTTTGTAAGGTCTAAGTGCAATAATTAAGCTTTAATCACAAAAAAAAATTCCATCCCACATGACTCAATGCACGTTCAGAACAGTGGTGTGATGTGGTTGGTGCCAGCCTTTCGATGGAACCACAGCCTGGAGACACCAGGGGTTCCCCACGGGCCTTTTCTTGGAGCCCTACCTGGGACAGGCACAACCACGTGTCATGAGGACAAGAACATTCAACACATAGAGGGCTCTACCCATCGGGTTCCTTAGGCCTGGAACAAGATCTAGTTATTAACTCTGAAAGAACTTCTAAAAGTCCAACCTAACTTTGACTTCTGATTTTGTTTGCTCTGCCTCCTTCTCCTTTTGTTGTATTTTGGGCAGATGTTACCATGTCTGAGATTTGTGGGCTCCTGATGGGAATATTTAAAATTTTAGCAAAACTGTAGTTGTATTTTCTTTTAATACCTGAAGACATTGTTATTAATATTGGGAGTTTAAAGCCTTATGAAAATGTTTTTCTTTATACAAACAGTAGAAAAATAGCTACTTATTGAATGAAGTTACATATTAGAATATTTATTTATTTATACTTGCATAATTTGGTTTTGAGATAATAGAACTTTTAAATAGTTAGTTGGTTTTGTTGCATTTTGTCATCTGCCAAATAATTTGACAAATTTGCCATAAACTCCCTGACATTTTTGCTCAAAAGAGTTAGTTTTCCTCATTCTTTGCTGCCAGACAGGTCATGCATCTTTTCAGGCCTGAAGAATTTCTATCAGCTATTTAAATGCAAGGCCACAAAGGGAAAGCCAGACTCAGGCTGCAGCAGGCTGAACCGGGGTGATTCAGGACCAAAAGGAGCTGCAGCACGTAATTAAACAGCAACTGCATCCTGCTCCAGGCTTTATACGTGGCAGTGTAAACTGGCTGCTTTTCCCATCCAAAAGGGGAACGTGTCCAGTTATCAGAGACACCGTGTGAACAAGGATGATGAAAATGGTTACTGAGTGACACTTAAAAAGTTTGGTTGTTTTTGTTTGTTTCCTACTACTTAGGCAGGGAATTTGGCTAAAGATGGCTGCTGCCAGTTCCCTGCTGCCGAGGGAAGAGGATGCATCCCAGCTTCCCAGCTCTCGGTGCCGGCAGGAAAAGAAAGGGCAGAGCTGGGCATCGGTCTCCCCTTGGCGCTAATGGCAGCCCCTTTGCTTTTACTCCCTGCAGCTGGGCTCAGAGCCAAGGGAATTATATACAGCCATGGCTCTGTGCTGAAAAGAGGAGGAGGAGGAAGGATAATCTTTCCCAAGGCTTCTTGCACCTCTCTCTGATGTTGCCCTCGGCAGCAAGTTTCTCTTCACCTGTAAGGCAGCTCGCAGTACTAAAACGGGACTGGAGAGATGCTCTGAGCTCATTTTTAGGGCGGCAAAAGAAATCTGGCACAAAGCATCCATATCCTTGTGTTGGCCCTTAGACAAGGAGGTGATCCATCCCCACCCCATGCAGCTGAGCACAAGCAGGGAAAGCCTCCGAGCTGGAGTCGCCACCGGGTGTGTGACTGAGTGGGGGCTGATTTCACAGCACAGGCCCTGCTGGCAGGTTTTACACTATGGTGTCAGCAGACTTACAGTGATTTTTAAACAAGGCTATGTTGAATTTAGTGGGAGAAGAAATATCCTTTAAAAATCTATTGCCAACAAGTGGGTTTTTTGATGGTTTTCAGAGAAGTTTCTCAAAGGAGCAGGCTGTGTGGCTGTGAGGGTTCTTAGGCACAAGTGTGATGGTGAATGAGGAAGATGCACACAGGGACGTGCTTGTATTGATGAAGGCAGCACTGCAGCATGTTCCTACTGTGAATACGTGGGGAGGGGAATAGCCTTGAGCTGCCACAACACTGCCTGAAAAACACAAGCACACAAAGCAGCAGTACTTGGAGTCTTGTGGCAGGGCCTGGAAATCAGCTCTGAAGGGTTCTCAGCACACCCTTTCTGAGTTCTGCACAGGTGCCATTTCCCTTTCGTTTATATGGCAGTGGAGGTTGTGTGTATAGAGGAATATGCACAAGTTAATGCAACTGCTTGGGTTTAAAAAGCATTTTTTCCTACAGGATGTATTTGGCCATGACCAGTCATTTATTTGTTTATTGGCATCTAGCGCTGAAATGAATTCATACCAACTTTTATCTTCTATAAACCAGATGGGCAGCTTTCCCAAGATGCTGGCTGTGATGGGCTTTTGCTGGCTGGCAGACTACTGCCTGTGCTGTGCAGGTAGCCTGGTGTCTGGTGGGGGGGCTTATGGAAAGGAATCTGGAGCCATTTCCATGTCTTTGAAGGTGTTTCTGGCTCTGGCAGTTTGCTGACAGCGAGGCCTGTTTCCCTTTATTTCTTGTGCATCTCTTCACTCAGTGGGGTTGTTTCCTGTCGTAACTTGCAGGCTTGACTTGCAGCATTCCCATCTATCTTTTTTTTTTCTTGCTTTGACCACAGGGAGCTCTCTGAGCATAAACTCATTTCTGTCCATGTTCATGCCCTTAAAAAATAATCTTATGAGGGAGGTCAGTTTATTGTAGCAATACCCAGGGATTTAGGCAAACTCAAGAAATCATATTTCATACTTTGTCCAAGTAAACATATAAGAAGGTGTAACTTTTGCCCTGAAGACCTGTAACAGTATATTCTGCTGAGCCTGGTGCATCCTCTAAAGTCATCAGGGGATGTAAGTTATAGCTTGCAGGAAGAACAGCGGATTCAAATCAATATAATGCTGTAGGTAACTCATCTGAATGCTGGGAATTAATTGAAAACCAGGGAGGAACAGGAGTGGCTGCATTTGTACTGTGGGGTAACAAAGGTTTGAGCAGCTCAGTGGCTGCAGACTTGCTACATTGGACTTGTACCAGTGAGGAAAAGATCTCAGTAGTGCCTGGGACTCCACCAGTGTGAATGAGGTTGCAGGACTGGGCTTCACAGAGCACTGTTTGATCCTCATTTTAACCAAAATTCACATGAATGATTGACTTCATACTCATTAAGATTTTTTCTAAAACCAGCGGGAATACTTGAGGATTTGCCTTTGCCAGACTGAGGCTTGGAAGCTAGTGCAATTTCACTGTGTTTCACTTGATTTTCATTTTTTAATGTATCGTGTGATGGGGGACAGAATCTCCCAAGGACCTCTGTTTAGGACACAGAAGTGTTTCAGCCTCTGTAGTTTAAAAGCAAAAAAAAAAAAACCCCAAAACAACGAAACAACAACAACCAAAAAAACCCAAAATACAAAACCAAACCAACCAACCAACCAAAAAAAAAACCCATAAAAACCAAACCAAACGAAACAAACCAAAAAACCAAAACAATGACAAAAAAAAACCAAACCAAAAACAAAAACCAAAAAACCAACCAACCAACCAACAAAAAAAACCCCAAAAAATGAGACTAGAAAGCAACAGCTAAGTTTGAAAGCAAGAAAGGATTTTCTTGCTAAATATCCTCAGACCAAGTGTATTTTAATAGAAACGTTAAGGTCACATCTGTTGAATGCTGGCACTTTATTTAGATTTATCTGTTGCAAGTTTATATTTTATGCAAAGACAAACAAAAGAGCTTTTCTTTTTCTTTCTTTCTTTTTTTTTTTTTTTTTTTTCTTTGCAGAGAGTTGGATTGAACGATGTCTCAATGAAAGTGAAAACAAACGTTATTCCAGTCACACCTCCCTGGGGAATGTTTCTAACGATGAAAGTAAGTAACTTTAAAGTAACTTGTCATTCATTTAAAGTGAGTGCGAACATGTCCAAGTGCTCATTTCCTGCCATATAAGTTGCTACAGCTAGATTAAATTTTTAGTACTGTGTATTTAAAAGAGTCAACTCACTTGACATACTCAATAGTTTTATTAATTTTTTTTTTCTGGAATATTTGCAGTTTTTAAAAAGGAAATAATACTGTTTATTGGTTAAAACAATCAGAAGAATCTGTGTCACTGAATAAAAGTTGGATGACCACTAAAATATGCTGTTAGTATCACTTAGGAGAAAAAACACCTGTTTTGCTTTTCACTGGGCACTTTTCACTGAACGCCATGTCGTCAAAATATGGGGGGAAGAAAAGTGCTGTTTTCCAATACTACTATACCAAAACACAAATAAAAAGTCTTTCTTGTAAGCATTAAGCAATCATGAGATTAAAATATCACACACTAGAACATTATATTGCTTTCCTTTTAGTCGGAGTGAGAAAACAGTTATCAGTCTAGCTGATTTTAAAATAGCTATTTTTTTTGTCTTGTAATAATAGTAATTTTAGATCTTGATTTTTAGCAATAGCAGGTAATCAAAATGACTTCAAAGTAGTTTAAAATAACCAAATTGCCTATTTTTAAAATTGCAAGATAATTTTTAGCTTACCATTTAGTTTTCCCTGTTTATGCAATTTCTATTCTGCTTAATTTGCCAAAAGCAAAATACCCTTTGTGCTACTTTTCTTCTCAGGACTTTATAGATTCACATTACAAGATAATAATGCAGATTGAATTCTTTAATTCACTAACTAGTAATTTACATTTCATAAATATGTGTTTAGAAAGTGTATTTTAAATAACTTCATTGCTGTAATTCCTTTTTTTTTTTTTTTTTTTCGTTTTAAAAGAATTATTGATTTTGACGTCATGGTAAAATTGCCTTGTGCCTTGTGGCACAATGTTGGTACAGATCATGAAATTTACTGCACTGGGGCTTTACTCTCATTTGTCTAGGGTGATCTTTTGAGGGAATATTTCTGAAGGAGGAGGAAGATGTTAGTAGAAAAATGGTATTTATTCATGACTCCCAAGCTAAGAACCGTAGACAAGAATCTTTAAAGATAGACAATGAAACTGGGAGAGGTTTGGGGTTTTCTGTTTTTAAAAATTAAGGAATAGGAATTAATTTATCTTAAAAAAATCATAGTGGACCGTAGTGAAAATACAAACAGGAGCTTGTTATTTTGAATTTTATGAGAACCTGTGAGATATACAAAGTTCATTTCACTCTGATGCTACTGAGAAAGTGATGGAAGAAATCTGTAATGAATGTGTCTTCAGACTCTTAATAGAGTCAGTATTCAGGATTGTTAAATGTGCTTTAAATATGAGCATGAGAAACTTCCACATAGCTGGGGCCAGTAAAATGAGGACCTGTGTGGGTAACAAGAGCAGGTGTTTCAGACAGTGCCATTGAGAAGATGGGATGGTGGCTCCTTCTGTTTCCTGGTTCTGGAATTAAGGGGCAAGCAATGATAATGAAATGCAGTGAATTTGGAACTGATAAAACAAATACATAAATGAATTTGTTCCACTATTTGTGTGCAGAAGACATTGTCACAGCATATAATGGAAACCCAAATGAGAGGCAGAGTTGATTTTATCTAGCTTCCTTCTTAATAGCCTGTTCTTCCAGATGCTTCCTTTGCACTGATTACCAGCATTTCTGCAGTGCAGATAAGAGAATTAATCCACCTGAAAAGTCATCCTTGTTTTGAGGGGGAGGTGAGGGCGGGGAGAAGGTGAAGAGGAAGAAGTAGGAAAGCAAAATAAGGCACAGCAATAATCTATGAAATCCAGAACAAAGTTTCACTGCAGAAATAATTGTCCTACATGCTCCTTTCTGACCCTTGAGTTCTTTCTAACATTTTTCTAATTTGGGGGCATTTTTCTAATTGCCCAAACACCAACGAAGAAATTTCCAAACCATCGTGTCATTCTTTGTCCAGCCTCTGTCACATATTTACAAATAAAGCAGGAGGAAAGATGTTTTGAGAAAATCCACCCAACCCTATTTGAATTCTTCAGAATGGTAGTCAAATTGCCATTGTCAGTGTAGGTCCAGTTTTCATCTGCAACCAAAAGAAAGCCTAATCCACCTTCCTCTTGACTAGTTTTTGGTCTCTACATACATGAGGTAGCTGTTGGCTGAGCTACTAGAGAAAATGTGGGTTTGGTTTTCAGTTGGGGTAGGGTATTTTTTGGCCTTGGCTCCACTGAAGATTATGAGAACTTGTGCTGTGAACTGATAATGTTCTTACTGGGCATAATGCTTGCTCTTGTGACTGTTTCTTTCCTGGATGATTTTAGAGTTCATAGGGTTTTAGAACAGGAATAAGAGTTTTGCTGGTCTCCTTTGCTACAGCTGAAGTATGCTACAGAATCATTCTTCAGGCCACAGGGGTCCTTTGCAATCTTCCATTCTTACCCAGATACTCTCAGGCCTCTTGAACCTGTGGTTACACTGGGAAAGGAAGTGATGACTCATAGCCATGGATTCACATCATCTCTCTGCTTCCTGGGGTGCTTCTTACCCTTTTGGAACATTTTATGGCATCTTCCAAACCACACCTTTTACATCCTAGTATATAAATTATCACTAAATTTTATTTCACTTTCCGGCTCTTAAAACGTTTTTCCTCCTGCCACTTCCACATTCCAGGCTAGTCAAAATATTCAAAGGAAAAGGGAATGGTACAACCTTGTAGGCAATAATTTAAAAAAACCAACTCCGTAACATTTTCTGTGTACTCTGCATTGAACCAGATTATCCAAATTGAAATAGAGGTCTGGAAGAATACAAGTAAAAGCTTATGAAAATTTCAACTTCAGTTCCATGGGGAAGGAATTGTGATGTTTCTTGATGAAGTAGAAGGGTTGTTTGTCCAAATTTTCTTGCTTAATTGGAAATGTGAATGTGTAGACTTCCTATGAGATAAAAGAAAATATTCAGACTACTTTTTGTGCTTCACAAGTGGTGTTCAAAATCCATGTTCATACTGGCTGTAATGGACTTATACAACAGCTTTGTTTTTTGTTTGAACTAAACCTCTTATCCTTCCATTTAAAAAAAAGTTTTATAAAGAGCTACTTATTTTCACTGAAATTTCCCTTGGAGAAAATTCTTTCTGTTTCGGTCATACCTACTCAGAGAGAACCATGCCCCCATGTTTCTCAGAGGATTTTAAGAGCATGGAATTCCAGCTAATGAGCCTGAATCTCATTTATGGCTACATGTGAGTAAGAGACAAGATAGCTTTGTACTGCAATTTAATTTTGGCTAAGGCCAAATCACTTCTGAGAACAGTCAGAATCTGGCTTCCAGAGGGTACAGAGGAAGAGGATATTCCTCTGAAAAATGCACAGCTACCTGAACTAAGGGAAGGATTTTATCTGTGTAAAGATACTAACAGCATGTTAGCTCCTTAGTGGTTTTGAGACACATGCAGGCAGCACTGGAAGGTACAGGGCTCTCCAATTACCTCCACAGCGGAAAGAACTTTGCTCCATTTTAGTTATCATAAACAGACTAACACCAACACTTCACCAAAAAGAAGTGTCTTCATTTTGGGTTGTTCCACTCTCTGTGTTTAAGGCAGAAGGTTCAAAGCTGCTGAGCACAACTCCTGTTGTCTCCAAGTCTTGCACTAAGAAGTGAGAAATCCCTTGTGCAGTACCTAGAATCAGACAGCAAAGTTGGATGATACCACGGAGAGCTCTGGGAAAGCCACCAAGGTAGAAACACAAGATACAAAGAGGACTCTACTTGAGTGGCTTTGAAACAGAATTTTGGAACTAAGATGGAGCAGTTAGCAAAGAAACTTCGATGAAGTTTGGCACATAAGGATTCTCTGATATCTCTGGGAGTCAGCCAACAAATACTGTTTTTCTAGGACATAATTGATTCCTGGTTTTATTATGTTTGAAGGCCCCTTCTATGCTGAGAGTTTTACTTGCAATTGTCTAAGCTATTATCTGCATTGAGTTTGGGATGAGTACCAGGTTTTCCATCTAATCAGGTACCTTGAAGACACCTTTCCTTGGGATGTTGGTAGTGGAGTGGCCACATTGGATGGGTTTCTCCCTGAGGTGCTGTGTGTGAGCCCCTGCACCTGGGAATTGAACAAGATTTTTCCTTGTGACTTTAAGCCCTTTTGGATTTGTCATAGAAGAATTGTCTCTTCTTTGACAGTGCCTTAAAGCAGGACTTCTTTTCAGTGACTTTATTTCCTCTTCCTACAAAATAGTTTGACTTTTAAAAGGTATGACTTTATTTTAATCTACAGTGTTGTTTTGATGTGAATTGATAAAATGACAGGCCAAAAAGTAAGAAATGCTGTTTTCCCTTCCCTCTTTCATGCTAGACAAAGTGATTTGGTATCAGACCTGAGTCAGAAGAGTTAAACATTCTCTGCTTGATAAGGATACCGTTGGATGCCCTGCTGCCAGCTAAAATATAAAGTATAAGGATATTTATTATTTTCTGCTAGTCAATTATCTGATGATATTATATTGTTAAACCAGACAAGGTAGAATTAAGAGCTTGTATATATAATACTGAAAATTTGTATTTCTAGGTCCCATCTATGCCTGTACCATCTGCAATCCTTTCCATCTTTTTAACAGAGAGGTGGAATTTTGGCTGGCAGCTGGTCCATTGGCAGAAAACAAAATTGCACTATTTTCTCGTACAGAGAATTGATTTCGGGGTGACTCTTTGAAAAATCTAGCTTTGTTGAAAATCCAGTTGTTCAATGGAAATCAATGCTTAAAGAAATTTTCTGAGTCACAGCTGAAGTCCATCATTCTCCTTCTTGTTTTAAGGGACAGTTAGGGGAGGATGCTGAGGAGTCTTGAAGAAGGATCCCCAGGAAGCAAACACACCTGAGGAAGGAGGCATAAATGGCAGTTTATGACCTAATTGCTAGTTTGTGCTGTTAAAACAAATCCTCAAGTGGGAGGAGCTGAGTATGGCTGGTGTGAAGTGTGTCTGAGGGCAGGTTAGGTAAAACACCCGCTCACAGCAACTCACTCTTAATGCAAGTGAAAAACAGCTGGGGGAGGGGGATGGACAGGGTGTAGAGATATGGCGTAACTTAGGCATTGACTTGATGTTTGATGTCTGCCACGGATCCAGAGGGGAATTCAGCCTCATTACACCTTATCCTATGGCAGGTCCTTGGGCGTGCGGGGCCGCTCGGCATCCCGGCGTGTGCTCGGGTTCGCTGCACGCCGGCCGCCCGTGCAGGAAAAACAAACGAAACGCACAATTTAGAAGTGATTTGAGATGTGTGTGTTGGTCCTGTGCGCTGAATAAAAGCGGGCCCTGAAAGGCAGGGAGGGAGTGTGCGGCCCAATAATTAGGGGTCCATTGTGATGCAGATGCAGGCGGGGGCTGCGCTGGGGGTCGGCGGGGAGCTGCGGAACGGGATTTCCTGCGGGATAAACGGTGCTCGGCTGGCACAGCTTCCCGCGGGCAAGGCAAGAAATCCGGGGAGATGAGGGCTGCACACTGCCTTCCAAGCTTATTTGTTATATATTTGTTATATATTTGTGTGCGTGGATTCCCCACGCAGCACAAAAGGGCTCCCAAGAGCTACTGATGTGCAGAGGAGACAGCCCGGCTCCCGTAGATCCAGCATCCTAAACGCTCTCTTCAGTAACTTCTAAAAGTTAATCACATGCAGAAATGCCACTTGCAGAGTGGTGTACAGGTTTACCTCATTGTTTAGGTATCAAAGCCATCTATGCTGGTGCTTTCATCGGGGACAAAGCTGTTAAAAATCTCAGAACGTGTTTGATACAACACTGTCTCCTGAAGAATACCCTTCTAGTCCTCCTGATTGTGCTCCACTCAGGTTTCACCCAAAAAGGTTTCATACGTTTAACAAAACACAATTTACTCGGAATTATCCTACACATATTTCTAAATTGTTTCAAAAGAACAAGTGCAAACTAGGAAGAATTCAATATTTGAAGTTTTATTTTAATTACCTTTTTCTTTAGTCATCTTTTATAGAAATTTTTGGAAAGTCAGCAAATCAGAGTTGCCTTGGAAACAGTTAATAGGGAAAATTATCAGGGAAATTTGGAGCATCTGAAAAAGAATAAAGTATATTACAGGCTAAACACTTCTCATTCAGAATTAATGTCTGTAAATTTATAAGCATCTAATACTTACCTTATGCTAGGATCAAACCATGGGTATATGCCATTAGTTTAAATACCTTATCTAATATAAAACTTGTGTAAGGCAACAGTTCCCTTATAGCGAGTGAAACAGTTTACATATTGTGACATGCTGGTAGAGATCTAAGAGTTGCTTTTTTTTCCATATAAATTTATCCTTTTCAATGTCAATATTCCTAGGCACCACTCTGCTCCTGCGGCCAGTGACATTTGCAGGGTTTACTGCCTTAAGCAGTATCTATGGATGGTAGTTTAGGGACCATCATTATTTACATTTCCAAAATTAAGCAGAAATTTTGAGAAAGCTATGTCACTTGAGAACATTTTAATAAAAAAAAATCTATTTTAATTATTTTTTTTTTAAAATTCTCACTATTCAAAAATTATTTATTTTTAAAAAACTGTTCATGAATTCCTGAGAGATTCCTGATGAAATTACATAGCCTTTTTTATTTGTTTCTTGACAGATGAGGAAAAAGAAAATAATAGAGCATCAAAACCGCATTCTACTCCAGCTACACTGCAATGGTAAGATGCCTTTTAAGAAAATCAAGAAAATCTATTAGTGTTTTTTTCTTATGCATTTTCCAGATGGAGGAATAGAGCTCTTAGCCATCTTAGAGTTCTAAAGATACTTTCACTGTAAGTGTTTAATGTGCCGGTTTGTAACCTGTACAGCATTTCTCAGCAAATGTCTTACAGGATTTGTTTGAACAGAGAAAACTTCTGATACAGTTTAGAAAAGCTACTTAGCATATTAATTTGCCACCTTGCCAGCTGATTATTTGTGGTTTGTCATTATTGTTACATTTATTACAAAAAGAAAACTAGTACTGAGTTTTTTTCAAGATTCACATTTGTTTCAGCGTCTGATGAAGCCCACCCTTACCAACTGTTTTACTGACATGAGATGTCTGTTATTTAACGTAGAAGACAACAAAAGGAAAGAGTTTGAGTTTTGATTAATTTGTCAAAATCCCCTTGCAAAGCTAGTGAGGAGAAAAAAAGGGAAGGGTAATTAGGAAGAGAGAGAGGATAGTTTGAGCATTAGTCTAGCATGCTATAAAAAAAGATACCAGTGCTGTTCCCTCTGATTTGCAGCAGTGTTTTAGTCTGCATGTTCTGTAATGCATACCTGTAATTCTGACATCCCTTCCTGCAGGTCATCTCTGAGACTTTTGTTGACATTTGCCTCAATTTACGTTTTTAATTCTTATTTAGATTTCTTAATATTTTAAATAATCAAGTATCTTTCGAGAGGTTCCACCTATCTGGCAGAACAGAGCTCTGTTACAGAGAAGCTTCCGAGCATACTTATCTGAAATCCCATAGTTTTTAGTTTGTTTTAAGCCTTTTTAAAGAAAGGCATTTACTTTATCCATAAGTACCTGAAGTACTTCTTGTATTTTCTGGATGAAAAGATAAGATTATTGGTTAAAAAGTGAATTTTTTAAAAGCTAAATGCTAGCAAACTTCTTTCTCTGCTTCTGTCAGTCTCTTGGGAGATTTCACTGAAAAAAACCAGCAACGAATAATTCATTCAGTGTATTTTACTCCATTTTTCTGCCTGTGAAATTACACGGTTCTGTGAAATATGCATAAAGATAATTTGGATTATTTCTTCTATATTTGCTTTTTAAAGTTGATTGGTGAGGCTTGTAGACTAAAAACCTCAAGACCTGTGAGTTGATTTTGAACGGGTTGCTGCCAGTATTCAGAAACTTACAGACACTTTCAATGCAAATAATGAGATGGACAAATATAAATAAATGCATTTAGTTCAGAGCTATTGTTTCTTTGTACTTATTTGTATTACAAAAGTCCTGTTTTTCAGAAGTTCAAGAAAAATGAATGACTTTTCTTTAACAGACACTCAAGAAAGGGAGTAACTACAGAGAGAAAATTATTAAAATAATAGTGAAACATCATAGTAGTATTTTATTATTTTTAATTATTCACTCCCACAGCTTAATCACAGTTCAAACAGGATATAAAGAACTATCTAGCTAGAATAAAATAGCAGGCAGGTCTTACCAGTCCCGGATTCAGACCAGTGCTTATTTTGCAGTGAAGTCAGTTAAGAGCCTTTTCCACAGGAGCAAATAATGTCATAGCCAAGAAGCCAGCATTAATTAGAACATCCAGTGATACTGTTCCCAACAGAAAACATGCAAATACTGTAAGCAGTCTTTTGCCAAATACTTTCAAGCTTCGTCAGTCATAAAGGTTAGTAAATCCCTAAACTCCTGGGATATTGAGCCTTGCTGGAATGTAGTGTGCACACTAATGCTCATTCAGCAGTGTTTGCAGTAGAATGCTAGAATTTTGGTTCTGAAAAGGCTGCTTGCAACTTCTTCCCTTCTCTCTTGCTAGTGTGCTGGCTTTCTACCTGTCTGTTGCATTATGTTTCTTACATGTTGAGGTAGGTCAAATATTCTCCCCTTGGAGTCTTCTGGAGCATCTACAATTTCCTCCATTAATTTTCCACCCAAAATTCCATGAGGTAACAGAAAGCAAAGAAGTTTCCATGTTTAAAATCTTCATCTGCCGTCAAACTGAATTATACAATTGGCTGAATTTATTAACAGGCATGTAGGTAAAAAATTTCCCAGCTTACTAGCCATACCTACAAAACAGTTTTCTGGGAGTTTCCATATGTTTTTCTACATAAGTACTGCAGCTTTGAATTGGTATTTCCTGGAGAAATTGACATACTAATAAAATGAGATGCCCAAAAGTTAGGGTCAAACTGCTAAAGTAGCAAGCTTATTTTGAGTGAAGGTGTGCAGCTTCCACTGTTCTGGAAAGTCAGACACATTAGCATTGGGTTATTTGTACTGCAGTAGCACGCAGCAACCTGTGGGTTGGTAAACTGTTGTGATCAGCACTGTAGAATTGCTGCACAGAGCACTTCCCAGAGGTGGAGCTTTACATGTTGGACAGTTTTGCTTGCTCAGGTGTGGTGGTTAAACCTCAGCCAACAAGTAAGTACCACACAGCTGCTCACTCACTCCTTCCCCTTGCCTACTCTCACTGAGATCGGGAGGAGAACTGGAAAAAGGTAAAACCCATAGGCTGAGATAAGGAAAGACAAATAATTAAAGTAAAATAACATAGTAATAATAACAGTAGTAGTGTTAATGAAAAGGAAAAAGAGTAATAAAATCCAAGAAAAAACAAGTGATGCACAATGCAGTTGCTCATCACCTGCTGACCAAAGCCCAGCCCGGCCCTTAGCAGTGATTGGCACCTCACAGCCAACTCCCCCCAGATTATTTACTGGGTATGATGTTCTGTGGTATGGAATACTCCTTTGGCCTGCTCAGGTCAGCTGGAATGGTTGTGGGCACCTCCAGCTTCTTGTGCAGCTCTTCTCTGGCAAAACGTGGGAGAATGGAGAGTCCTTGACTTGGGTAAGCACAATTTAGCAACACCTGATGGAAGGGTTATCAATGTTATTGTCATACTAACCCCAAAACATAGTGCAGTACCAGCCACTAGGAAAAAAATATAACCCTTTCCCAGCCAAAAGCTTCACACCAAGTATTTGCACACAGGGAAGACTAAAAAATGCATCTGAGTGCTCCTTGGGTGAGCATGTGCCCTGCTTTCTAACAGCAATCTCTGGGCTGGATTCAAGAGGTGGAATTAGTGGGGTAAATTATTGACCAGTTTTCAGGATATAGTACCAAACTGCCCTTGTTCTGGCAAATGGAAACCTCACATTTGTCTGCAGCATCTGGTGTCTGCCAAGTTAAAATTACTCGTGTTTTTATTGCTAGATATTACTACCATTTAGAGCTAGTGAAGGCGACAGAGTGTCGAAAAACAGAAACTGAGGAAATGTCAGGTAGAGGAAAAAAGCAGTAAGGAAATGTGTACATTTTCACATGGTTCATATTCCCATCAGCTTTGTTAGTTATTCCTTGTCTGGAACCTTGCTGTAAAGAGCAAATTATATCAATTCCATGGGGAGATATCCTAAAAGTTTGTGCCTCTCCAAAGGTGAAATATGTTGAACATTTTAAATGTGGAGGATGAAGAAGAGCTGAAGAAGCCAAGAATCGTGTCTGGATGACTGTCAGCCTGGCTAAATAGCCTTTTCCTGGAAACAGGAATGATGCTTTTGTTTTGTTTCGTTGATGACACAAAATGAAGTGAAAGGCCTGGTGAATGTAGCATTACTGCCAAATACATCATAATTGAGGAAACTGCCAAATACATCATAATTTGTGAAACTACACAAGCTTGAATTTAACTGTTAAGGCATGAATACAGCAATACCTAGTATGCTGTGCTTATCCATGTTCCTGTGCTCATTATCATCTGTAAAGCTATAGCTTGGCTCTAAAATGTTCATGTTTATTTCAGTGGTGAACTGGTTGACCAAGGTGTAAGTGTGAAACTTTACTTCATTTTGGAATGTGTGTATGTTTATTTCCCCAAATATAGAATTATTTGAAGTACAGACAACCTAATCCCATGCAGTTTGCTGGTTTACAGTGTAGCTATTCTCAACAGTAACAACAGTATTTTGAAGCTAAAGTCAACAAAACTATTCTACTTTATGCATAATTTATGAAAATAATTTTAAAAGAGCAAGGTAAAGCATAGCTAGGGAAGGGATTCACCCCAGATTCATACTTCTTTATATGTTGTTATATTCCATCAAAATTAATTTGTTCTAGAATCTTCTATGTGAGTAACAGTGGTTAACATCACAATTGTTCTGTGGTCTTGAGATATAAAAATAAATCTGTAACAACACTACAGATGTGACTCTGATATAGAATAATCTAATTTAATCTAGAACCATGTAAGTGTATATGGAGGGAATCAGTAGTAAGACAGTAATAGGACAGATAAAATTGTCATTCCTATGGAAGGATTAGAGGCTTTATTCCTATACTGTAGTGGTACAAAAGGTCTCATTGTGAGCTACTGAATTTCATATGGCTTTATTACAACACTATATAAAATGTTTATATATATATATTTTATATAACTGATAATGGTTTGTTAGGTAGGAGATTGCATTCTCTATTTTTCTACAATACTGTAGAATGAAGCTGGATTCAAAATATGATAAAGTTGTTAAATAAAAGACAGGAAAATAAAAGAAGTGGAGCAAGATGGGTTTTTGATCATTAAAAAAAGTTCAGGTATAATGGGGCATTGTTCAGTGTCAGACTAATGACTCTCTGTGAAAGAGAGGAGAAAAAGAGAAAAATTCATCAGATATGAAGAGAAATAATTAACTGCTTTTCTTTCTGTCCTGTCTTGGTCACGGAAGCTGACATTCCAATTAGCAGCTATAGTATACAAACGAACTCTCCAGGTTTTGAAAGGAGGTTTTGTTAGAGCACTATGAAATTGAGGAAAGATGCCACGATGATATTTCTGTAGAAACCAGGGAAGAATAGATGCTGCCCATACAAACTGATTCCATTCATCTAGCCGGATATCTTATTAAAATAGTTTGCAGTCACAAATGATCATGATAACTGAAATGGAAGGTAGGTAGGTCCTGAAAAAGGCAATGAAGGAGAGAAACAAGATATTTGGAAGGTGTTCTACTGCTATCAAATGGCAGGGGATTATTTGACATAAAACAGGATTTTTTTGAGAATATATATTTGTTTTTTAATGAAATTAAGAGGAAGTTACACCTAACTTCTTCCCTTACCCAGCAAGGCAGACAAGCACACACGTGACTGTAGATGCCTATGACTGACACTATCAATGAAAAGATTAATTATGGTTTAATGTTAAGTGTGTATGTAAATATCTCTTGAACATTTTTGGGTCAGCAACCATAAAAATGGCATTTCAAAGGAATGTTTCTTCTAATTTATAGATTTATAATGAGACCAGTTTCAAGCTTTAAAGATGAAGCATATGCTTGCTCATATATTTGACATAAAATTTAAAATTTTATAGCCTTATATTTGCATGTATAAAAAATAAGGATAGTTTCTAAAAGGTAGAAGAAGATGTTCTTTCACTTGTTTTTTTTCAGCGTTGTATTCAGATTGTGGTTTCTTTTTGTTTTTTCACTTTGCCCATCAACAATAGCTAGAAAATATTACACAATAATGTTTTGTGGACGCTCTTGAACATTAGCAAATAATTTGCTTTAGCCACACCTGCTTCCTCAAGGTAAGAAATTTCACAGCTGGACAAGAGTGAAAAGAGTGTCATGAACCAAAGGTGATGTGTTCTGTAAGGAAAGAGAGAATGTTTCCCCTCAGTAAATATTTACTGATTCATAGTTGTACATATATTTGTTTGCTATAGGATGCTTTTAGGGTATAACAGACAGCTGGGAACTCACAGCCTATGATTTTGATAGCAAGTGTGAACCAAATGAAGCAAGTAAGTATTATGGGAATAAATTGGAAGGAGCACTTAGGAACAAAGCAGACAAAATTTAGTAGACAAGAGGAAGTCAGAATGTTTGGTCTTAAAAGGAGAAGCTTTGTATACTGTTTACCATACAGGACATCCAACATACTTGCAGTTGTCTCTGTTTGATATTTGCTTTTTAAGGCTGGAGGAGAACTATGAGATTGCAGAAGGTGTTTGCATTCCTCGAAGTGCTCTCTACATGCATTACTTGGACTTCTGTGAGAAAAACGACACACAACCTGTTAATGCTGCCAGCTTTGGGAAGGTAAGTCTAAACTGCAGTATGACACCTTAAAATCTCACCTGGTTCAGGTGAATTTGTATTATTGGAAAGAATTAAATCTTTTACTGTTAGAAACAGAGGCATATGAATGAAATCTCTTGTGTATTCAAGTTACTGGACAAAGCCTAAGATTGTAAGTATTTTGATGGTTGGAATAATTTTTTACCATGGCTGGGCTCCAGAGTATGTCAATCCCCAGCCTAGCTGATGGTTATATGGTACAAAAAATTGGCAGCTAAAATTGGATTGGAAGTTGAATACAAGCCAGTATAAATACATCTTCATTATGACTTGCACTGCTTAAACAAATGTATAATTTTTAAAAGTAGAAGGGTAAAGTTGAATTCTGGAGCATATCTGTGCTGTTCTTGTAAGCATGATATGGAGATCCCTGAAATAATGATATCAAATGATGTGGCAAATTCACATGGTGGAGTACAAAGCCTCCAGATATCAATGTCCAGAAAGCATCTATCTGCTTTTTTGTGCACTGCAGGTCCAGCCTGCCAAGTTTTTCGGGTTATCTTTTTGCTGTGATTCCTCGTGCTTCCCTTTCCAATCCTGCTCTAGTAAGAGTCACTCTGGTTAACTCCAGATCCACAGTGGAGATGAACTCTTAGCACAGACAAAGCTATGCATCACCTGGGTGTGAGCAGTAAAGCTCTACACTGGTAGCTCTACACTGGTAGATGTTAATAGCTGGCTAGGAGGGTACATAAAGTCTGTATTTTGGATTTGCTGGTCAGGTGATATTTTCCTTTCTGTGTAAAACAGGATGATATATTAAAACTGAAATTCTACCACAGAATGTGTCACAGGCCTTTAAAACCTGTAGGCTGTGAAAAAAACAAAGTGGAGAGTTTGCCACTGTTTTTGAAATGCTTGCAAGCATGAATCTGAAGCCCATTGTCTCGCAAGCTGTTCACTTTTAGTGTTTGCAACATTTGTTCTATAGAAGCTCTGGGTATTCAACGAAGCAAAAATGTTTCTAGGGTAAGTGCCTGTCTAAAGAGTAGGTGAAGGATGTATTTAATGAGGTGACATTTTCTATAGCGCATCTTTAGGCAGGCAGTTTGGCAAGGAAAATAAAGTGTACCATGTTGTAACATTACTGTGTGTGCTGTGTCTTGAACACCTGCATAACTCAGTAGATTCTGTGCCAGGTTTCTGCTTAAATACACTGCAGAATTGTGAATGAAGTTGTTCATTGTACATATTATTACTATCATGTGATAAGTATAGTGGCAACATGTAATTTAGGAACAGTGAAAATAAGAAACAGATCTCATGAAGGCTCACACATTTGGAACATGGCTCAAATTTACACAATGGTACTTCTGCTGCTGCTAAAAAGTGTAAGGTGTAAATATGCCAGAATTATTCCATCAGAACATAAATTTACCAGGGATTTCACCATTTATCAGTATGTGGCAGTTTTCTTACACTGTTTAATATTTCATGCCCCTTTTCTCCTGCCTCTCATACATAGACCTGTTCATTGGTAGGAGTCTCTTGACCTAGCAGGACAGGTACTATGGCTTCCATCCAAAAATCACGGCATTCCAATGTTTTTCTCATGCGCTGTGGTCCAAGTGTTTTCCTCTCTGTTGCAAAAGAGTTCTAAAGCGGTGTTGCATGAAACTTTTAACCTTTTTTGTGGAGAGGAAGGAAGCCCTACACAATCATCACGGTACTGTTTTCACACTAGTACTTTGGGTGGCCATAACTTCTGTCTCTGGGAACTGGCACTTCTGCACTGGTATGTCCACGAACTTCAGACAACAGGGGGACAAATATTGAAGTGAAACCAGCCTCTCCATCTGCAGAACCTGAGCAGACCCCACGGATTCTTTCCAGCCTGTTACTGCTAACAAAATGTACTGCACAGATATAAAGGTCTGCAAGGCACATCTGTTCTCTCGATAGCTTGCAGTCAGCTTCTCCTTTGGAGCACGTACATGTATGAAGTTTTAGCCAACGTTTGTTATCATGTGACTTAAATACCATATTGGCAAGGTGAGTTGCATAAAGGCCTTCAAGGCAGTTGAAGCAGTGTGGTGAAGTAGGTGTATTTAAGGCATTCTGCACTTAGCTGCTGCAACAGAGACCCTGGACATGTTTGTCCTCATTTGGAAACATCAGGAGTCCTGCAGCTGTCATCTCCTCCAGAGTAAAAAGCTAGTTGTTCTGTGAAATTGTAAACAGTTTGCCTTTCAGTAGACCACACTGAATATATAATTCATCTCCGAAATTTAGCTCTGTGGGGAATGTTAAATACTAAGGCTTTTTCTTTAACAAACTGATAGTTTTTAGAAAGAGACAGTTCAGCACATTAAAACAAACTGTAATAAGTAACATGGTAATACTACATTAATGAAATCAAAATTGGTCTGGGGAGTAGAGAGATTAACAGAGACAGTAATACAGATGGTTTTCTGAGAGAACCAAGCTAATAGAGGAACCAAGCTAATGGAGGAATTGCTAATAGCAATTAGAGGAACAAGAGCAAAGAACAGAAATACTGTATAAAAAAACACCTTTAAAAAAGGAACCTGTACTCCTAAGCCACATAAAGAATATATAAAATCAGGAATAATCTAATATGGCTATTAATGGGATATTAATATCATATTTCTTACATGACAAAGGGAGCTATAACTTCGTTAGTCAAGATTTTAGTGTTTTACTCACTTATTTAACATCCAGAACTTACAGGCAGTTTTATTGAAACCAACTTTGTCAATCTGCTATGCTACCTAGTCTGTCATTACAGAACTTTTTATTGTCTGCTAAAGGCAGGACCCAGCATTCTTTTATATACCTTAACTAAATAGTAATTTGGGAGGGCCCTGTAATTTGGTTGCTACAGCTCAGCATCAAGTGCAGAGTCCAGTGTTAAATTCCTGCTCTTACTCTAGACAGCCAAGCATATTATATTTTAATTTTGTGCAAAAGTGAAGCAGAAAAAGTAAAAATGTTCCATGGAGCCAGTGAGAAGACAGGAAGTTACAGTGAGACAGGGCAGGTGTGTCGCTGAGTTATTAACAATTAAATGTTGCATATGAGAACAAGCTCTCTGACAGTGAACGTGTTTGGACTGTGAATTAGTCTGCAGGCAGAAGGAGTGAAAGCCCTGTTGCTGAGGTCACTTAAAAAGGATGGCAGCCTTGTGCCCCTCAGCCATGTGCTCTGAATGCCTTGGGCTCTGCTCTAGGACCCTGGGGCTCTGGAGAGTTTAAGGTGTTTCCAGCTGAAAGGTCTGCCCCTGCCTTCTGCAGGGAGGGTTGTGCAAATGTATGTTTGTTTTGGGTTTTATCTGAGCAGAGCGTTAACATAAAATGCTGGTGATTATTAACACACTGTGCAAAGAATTATGGTGAATGATGACACTGACTTCTCATTCTTACTGGGTTTAATTACAAAAACTAAATAATTCTTTATAAGGGCCTTCACTGAATCAAAAAACCAGCAGGAATATTTTGAGGATTTCCAAAGCCCTCAGCAGCTATTGTGCAGGGGTGGGTGCCATAAGGCTCTCCTGGCTCTACCATTCTGCCCAGCTGTTAGCTGCGTTGGCACATTTTTGAGCTTCTCTTTCACTTCCATTTCCAGCACTGATTTTTTTCTTGTTTCTTTTGTGACTCTGTATGTATACTGCTTTCTTAGTCAGGACCCTCAAAGATATAATCTTCCTCATCTGCAGCGATCTCTCCTATCCTCTTTGTCCTCAATTCACTGCTTTAAATTTACTGGGCAGTGCTAATTCCCCTGCCGTGCCCCGCCACGTCTCTCCCCCAGAACACAGAGACTTGTGGTGAAACCGCTTTGCATCCTCGTGAAGCTGAGTTCTTCCCAACTCCCACGTGCCCCCTGCAGGATAAATACTTTCCTCTTCTGGTTTCTTTTAATTTTTTTCTTTCCTTTTGGGGCATTCCTGACACGTCTTTTGACAAGCAATAATGAATTAATATTTGAAAAGGAAAACGAAGGTTGCTGACACTTCTTGGGGTGGTTCTCTCCCAGTCTGAGGTCCCTTTACATAATTTTGGCATCTTAAAGAGGTTTAACATGGGTGCATACTCACGCAAATTTTGTTGCTCCCTGACTGGCTTTGCTGTATTCCAATGAATGCATTTCACTAGATAAAGGGCAAAGTCCACAATAGACTTGTAATATTGGTTAGGAAAGAACCTTTTTTCCCCCAATAGTTTACTTTGCTCCAGGGAAGTACAAGCTGTACCAGCCAGATGCCTTTTTCATCATGATGCACTGTTTCTACGCCCAGAAGTTTTGCTTGCAGGACTGTTCCTCCAAGCATGACGGATAAATAAGATTTACAATTTCTTGCTGTCATACTATATGATTTTAAAGTTTGAAAAGGACAGAAAAGGCTTTTATTGAAACCTCTTTGATAATGACATTGTGATGTGATTTCATTCTGATTTGTCTTTGTATTGAAATGCACATATATGGAAATTAACTGTTGTTGTTCATAAGGAGATACTTCTCCTGAAGACGTGTTTTTTATTTCTTTACTCAATTTGCTCTTAAGTAGCCTCAATAGTAACTGGTACAGCAAAGCCAAGTTTACTCTTAGTGTTCTCTTCTGATAGATTAAAGCAGCACTTTGCTTTATTATGAGCAATTTCTACAACACTGTGTGCAAAAATAGAACTGGGGAAAATCAATGTAAATGTGAGGATGTGGTGTCTCTTATTGCACCAAATCAGTCTCTCAGTGCTATCTGAGCAGTCCCCAGCTTTCCTTCATCGTTTTTGAACAGTTTGGATTCCTGACTTAAGAATAGTTACCACCAGTATGAGTTTTCTTCCCAATTCTGAATCTTCTAGGCCAAGTTCCTCTGATGAGACCATAATAACACAAGTCCTGCAGAAGCAAGCAGTCATGCTGGTGTGAGGAACGATGATCCTGCAGCGTAGCTGGAAAGGTCTTTGTTTCCTTGGCTCTGCTTAGCTGATTCTTGTATTATTGCAGGTTGTTGACTACTGCCTTCTTCTTGAGCTTGGGGAGTAAGAAAACCAGTGAGGACACCTCAGTTTCTCTGGAGTGACTTTTCTCAATGCCTACAGCAATGGGATCTTTAGTGCCTTTGCCACTCCAAGCATCTGGCTTCCAGTTAGGCCTTTAGCATGGAGTGGCCCCAGGACTGCTTTACCTCATGCCTTGTCAACACGTCCCAGAGGCTGTGCTTACAGCACAGGGTCTGCCAGAGTGCAGGGATCCTGGCACTCTGCCTTTTCCCACAGATAGGCTGGGTGATGGCAGGCAGTGTGCTGGCACCAGTACAGAGCAGGGCGACTTGTGCAGGGTTTTAGATCTGCCTGGCTTCAGCAAGTCAGCACCAAAAGTGGCTGCAGCTCAGCTAAGGATCTGAGGCAGAGCAGTCCGTGTTGGCAGCTTTGTTGGGATGCAGTAATCTGTTTGATCATGCCTTAGGCTGGATTCTATCTGGCCAGAGGAACTGCTGAAGAAAGATACAGTTTTATATAGATGAATTTGAGGAGAGGTCTGGCAAGCTTCATTGCAGTGTCCAGTTCAGTTGGAGTTCCTCACAGAATCTGATCTCCATAGCAGGCAGAGGTGTGGGTATGGACATTAGAGAAGAGGCCAGCAGGTTTTTCTGCCTTGCTTTGCAGTGTCAGTTGAGCTGTATCAGTGCTAGAAACAAGTTCTTATCCTAGAGCTAGACCTGCCCTATCCCAAAACTTAGGAAAGTAAGTGGAGAGAAATGGGAACGTGTTTGAGTCTTAACAGACAACAGATCTGTGGTCAAAAGTACTGAGCCTGTGCATTGCAGTCTTCTCTCGTGGCCGTGCAAGTAAACAAGCAACGGATAGAGAAGGTATAGACACTGCCATGCCTCTTCTCCTTTTGTTTACACAGTTTGGTGGATTTGAGAGACAGAAATGGTGTTTTGGATTACTTTGATTATGCTCATTCCCATCAGTGGATGTTTAATGGCGCAAATTTTTTTGACCATTTCCTCAAGACAATATGATGTTGAATCAGCCCCAAGCCATTTTGGGCCAAAAGGAACACAGGTGTTAATAATAACATCTGTCTCAGAGCAGGATTTTGAAAAACACTGAAGCAGCTGGGGAAACCCTGGAATGACCCATCTGGAACAGTGCTGGGTCAAAGACAAATGAGCCAAAACGCCTTTCAGTTATAAGATTGAGGACATCAGTATTGCTTGTGTTTCACAGCAATGAGAAAAAGGAAAGCATAGCTCTATGAGAATATAGTCATCACTGACTTCTTTGCTGATGCCATGGCAAAGAATATTAAGACTGAAACACCACAACAGAAGTCAGTAAATAAGCACACACCTTCTGTACTTGACTTCATAAAAGAAAAGCATGCTGTCTAGATATGGGACCTGAAACCTGAACTAAGAGAAAAAGAGCCAGGCCCTGCTATGAAGAATCCTTATGGGAAGAAAGAGAATTTATTCATAGCATGTAGAATCTCTCTAGAATCTCATAAAGCTAAGGAGTGGAATCCATTTCTCATTCTGGCAGTGTGCAATTGCTGCGTTGCAACTTAATTTGACCTTATTTCTCTACTTTGTGAAGTTCAAGAAGCAAGGCTAGAATTATGTCAAATAGAAAGGGACATGAGTAATGAAGAATAACATCCCTCTAGATCAGGTACACTAACAAAATGATCATGCCTTTTGAAAAGCAGGAAATTAAATTATTCTGGTAAAAAGACATCTAAAAGCTATCCTCTGCCTGTTGCCCCAGAGGAAAATTTTTTTAAAAAGTTACTTTAGAAGTTTCCAGGCATCTCTGGTTTCTTCCTTCTTTAGTTTTTTTTTATGTGAAGACAGACACCTAAGATGCTTTATGAGATTTATTTTTCCTGATTTGTTTTGACATATCATAGATTATTTTAGATGGAATAGTTGGGAAACATAGAGTTCACAGTTTGATAATGAATGCAATGAGGAGCAATGGGTTACAGTGTAGTGGTGAAAGCAGAATGTCCATGCCCATGGCAGAGTGTTTGGAATAAAATGATCTTTAAGGTCCCTCCCAACTCAAGCCATTCTGTGATTCTGTAACTCCTCATTTTAACGTTGAGCCTGGATCTGCTTGTGTTGTAATGTTGCAATACTGGAAATGTGGGGAGAGAGGCAGTGGCAGAAAAGACAGCTGGCAGTAATCAGGTTGAAGGAATGCACCCTTGCATCCATTTGTGGGTAACAGAACAGCTCCTGCAGTTTGCAGTGCCTAAGGTTAATAGGTTGTGCAGACTCTAATACAGACCCTTACAGAGGAATTTTTCTAGTTGTTGCTCATAAAGTGTTCTGTGTTTTACATGGATGCTCAAGTAACCTGTTCAATTTTTATTGCCTTAAGAATGACCAAAAATACAAATGACTAGATATTTAATTCAAATTTATTCAGATACCTCTGCTAGGTTTAAAAAGCTGAAGTAGGATAAAAATCCTGTTATCTCCCCATGTGGTCTACCTATACAGACATTCCAAAAACCATTTGTCAAGATTGTCTGCAGCAATGTTAAACAAAAGCTGACCTGGATATACTAGTCCCCTGAAAAAGTGTAAACTATATATATATGTTGTTTTATAGTGTAATGACTTCTACCTTCATCATGTATGCAGTATGCACTCACCAGACAATAAAGCAGTTTTTAATATTATTGCTTTTAATCAAAAAAGGCACAGGAGATCTTCCGTAGGCAGAAGGCAAGATCATGTCTTAAGCAGAGTACAGAGAAAAGAGAGGGAAAACACACTGAAGTTCAGTAACTGAGAAAGAAATTGTAGGAATATTTTTTTTCTCAGACTAATGTAGTAGGTACAGAAACTATTTCCAAGTGAAATTCCTGGTCTACATCTGTTTCAAAACCAAAAAGCCAGGTAGGCTAAAATAATGCCCAACAGTCAAAACTGCCATTTAACTTAGGTAAAATTTCACTTGGAAAATGTAAAACCTGTACCTTTTTACTCATCAGATCTTACAGGGCAGCTGGAATCATGGTCACTTTGGAGAAGTGTGAAATGAAATTTTAGCTCCACTGAAGGACAATGACAAAAGATCTGTTCACTCCAAAATTCCCTTGGATACCACTCATGAGATCTTTTTACCACTGTTTCTGTTGAGAAGAACTGCTGTGAGAACAGAGACTTTCCATTCAGAAAGCAGCTCAGACTGCCTGGTCTCGTCTTGATTCATTTGCTTGTGCAAACCTCACTGCAATGACGGGAGGAAAATGAAACTTGGTTTTCACATCCAAACCATGGATTTTCATGTCTCACAATTAGAACCCACTTCCCTCCCCATACAACTGTAAAATTAGCACATTTTGTCTATAGGTCTTTAAAAGTTAATAAACATTAAACCAACAATGACATATTTGTGCAGTAATTTTTCAGGTTGACAATGATTTAAATTTTTAAAAAAACACATATTTGGTTCTCTGCTTTTTCCACTGATTTCAGCATACAGTGAACTCCACTTTGTCCTGCCTAATCTGACTTCCTCTCCCCTTTCAGGGTAATCTTCCTGCCTTTACTGGTATCATTACACAGAGATTTGCATAAGCATAGTTGAATATAAGCATTTATATGAAGAGAGAGTTCTTTTTTATTTGATGTGTTTTATTTCAAACACAGACATTAATAACCACACATATTTGTACAAGTACCTAGGTGTAAGTATACTGTGTTACATTTTACATGGCAGCATTAGATTTAAAAAGTCCTGATTTTTTTTTTCCAAAGCATTGTTTGATTATTCTCTTTGGATTTTTTTGTTTTGTTTTGTAAATTACTGGGAAATAGCGTTTTAAGTGATGCATACTTTTAAGATGAGAGGTGTATCTCATTTCAAATGTGCTGGATTTGAAAAAGAGACAAAGAAAAGGAAAAGGGATCATCTGATCAACTGCCTCATTATTATTCTCTTTTCCTGATCACCTCTGCCCTGGTATGTAGAAATTGGCTGATTTATTTAAATCCCAGTAACTCCCACGGCATATGGTTCATAAAGTAGCATTTACAGTGTGCATTGTAGCACTTCACTGCTACTAGAAAGACTTGAAAGTAATATGGTTTGATGCTGTTCCAAAAGGAAAAACTATCTCTAATGTTAAGTCAACTGCTGTAAGAGCAGCTTTTGGAGAGGGATGTTATTTTCTGAATGACAGCTGACACAAAAAACCTCCCCAGAAAACCAATCAAAAAACTAACACAACCAACCTTTAAAAAAATCCACTAGCCCAAAAAAAAACAACCCCATCCTCAGAAAGTAGTTCTTCAACACTGCCTTTTTTCCCACAGCCTTGTGGAGCCCCCAACCCTGTCTGCAGAAAATGAAAGAGAGAGGGGTGGGATTAATGTGTAATTAAAGGGAATTTGGAAGGCTGAGATGTTGCGGAATGTTAGATCAGTAGCTGGAACAGCATGTGGTGTTCTTTAGGCAGGCTTCATTGAATCCATACAAAAAAAGAAAGAAGGGCTGCTTGCCTGTCTGCTCATTTATCAAACAGCTAGGCTGAACTTTCACAGCTCCACAAAAGTGTTTTACTGTTTGCTGAAGTTTTGCTCCAGAAATTAAAGCTGAACAACCTAGCGACTCTGAGTCTTTGCTGCATTTTTGACATCAGCCACCTTGTGCAAAGCTCTTGGAAACCAACACGAGTCAATTTTACATGGTATTAAGAGAAGGTGGTTGTACCTTTGCTAAAACCTCCTAAAAAGTGTTAAAGAAATGGTCAAATATGTGACATTGTAATGTCTTTATTTATATAGCACATTTTGATCTAAATACCTATTCTGAAGCTTTCAGTCATCAGTCAGGATTAAATATTTATCATGGTGGCAAATGGCTAATGGTGAAAAAAAATCTATATTATTTAATCAATTTTAATTGACTTTGTTCCTAGTTGAACAGTTATATTCCATCTTGAAGGCTTGTTTTGCTTTAATATTAGTTGGTGTTTACCCCCAAAGAGATAGCATTTAGCACTTTATGTAACAAAAGCACAATTAAAATGGATTTTACAAATTTTAAAAGGAAGCAACTCCTTCACAAGTAAATCTTCAAGGTTTACTGCAGGTTTTTTTGCATGACTGTTCTCGCAGAACACTTTTCCTCCCCCTGCAGACCCCAGTGAGAATCTGGTTCAATCCTGTGAGGTGCTGAGCATCTCCTTTCCAGCAACAACAGCAAAGTTTTTTCATCAGGATTAACCTGGTTGATAGAGGCTCTGATGACTTAAGGCACAATCTACATTCATTGATTTATTCCCTTAAATGCAACTGGCAATGCAGAGGTTTTGGGTTGCAGTAGCAGTGTTCTTTTAATGTCTGCTGACACACAAGAGTTTGCATTCTTGATGACATCCTGCTGTTTCTGAGATCAGATTCATTTGTTTCCCATAGAGGATAAATTGGTTATGAGGTATCCTTACAAATGTCATGATGAGTTTTCCTCCGTAGAAATGATGCCCCTGTCAAATGCCAAAATATTTTCAGAGAATCATAATTTAGAATAAGAAGTGTTTAGTGGCTGGTTTGTGAAAGTCTGTAGAGAACTTTGTTGGTCCTGCAAAGTGACATAAGTAGCAGGCCAATTCTATTTACAGTGCTCCTTAGTTTAGAGGCAGAACTGATTGTAGATTTTTAAGGGAATATGTTCTATTCCAGTAAATAACTTCTGAAAGTTATTTAAATTAATGGTAGTTAGTGAAATTATAGTGAAGTTTAAAGTCTCTTTCCCCCTTTCAGAAATGGAAAAAAATCAAGAACTTTATTTTTGATTTCTCCTACTACATATTTTGTGGACATCACAGTACAGTTTTTCTGCTTTTTTGTCTTAAAAGTTCATATTAAATTAAGCTTTGGTTAATGTGCGTTTCCATTTGTTTTAATATCAGTTCTATTCATTTGCAGATAATAAGACAACAGTTTCCACAATTAACAACAAGAAGACTTGGAACCAGAGGCCAATCAAAGTAAGCAGCTTGTTATTGTCATCTCTCACAGGGCCACACCTGGCTCTGGCTTTACTGAGTGGGCAATGAGAACAGGGAATAATTTGTGTGGTTGGGGACTTAAAAACAATTTTCATGGGGGTTCTGTTGTAGTCTTTACATTATCTTATAGATTCAGCAGTGATCCTACAAAGGTGGTCTAGTGGAGCCCTTTCACTGATTTGATTAGCAGTATTTTCCATATTGTTTTTCATCTCAACTCACTTTACACAACCTAAAGGACATTCACACTCAGGAGCAGTGAAGCCACTGTTGGAGGCTGGGAAATAACAACTGGTTAGCATCATGTTTCAGGCTAGAGAACAAGTGTCAGAATGCCCTTTAGAATTTAGGTAGGAGCATACATTGACCTAAACTGAAATTGTCCACAAACTGTATTTAACTACTATTTTTCCCATGTAATGAAATCCAATATACATTTAGGTTATTAAAAAAGTAACTTATTACCTTGCTCAAAAAAGGGTATTTTCTGAAAACAGTTCATACTAATTTCAGATTTAGAAACTGATTCAGAACTGAAAATGCGCTTCCTGGGGTATTTGACTTTTTCCAGTTGTTGATAAGATGTCATTCTACCAATTTATGCAGAGGATACAGTGATTTTTATACAGTTTTTTCAGCTCGTGGACTCAAAAAAATTTTCCCAGGGGAGCTTTGAATCTTTTTGTGATGAACATAAGGCCCCTCACATAATAAAATCTGCTTTTCTTGATTAGCTTTCACAGAATCCTACAGAGTAGCAAAAGTGTAGTGTCTATAGATCACAAGTGAAAAAACATGGAAAGGGAAATGAAAATGTGAGATGGTGTGTTTGCAAAATGTTTTGGTAAAGCTTCTCTTTCAAAATAAAGCCTGAAAAACACAATGTGGCTAAATACTGAGAATGAAATATGCTATTGGATTGAGTTTATAAATTAAAGCTAGAATGACCTGCTGTTTAAAGATAACAAGAAACTAAGATGGTAAAAGAAATTCCATTAAAGACAGATTTATTGTACTCTTCTAATAAGTGGTCTATGCCAAGCAATATTTCTTTGATGGGACAAAATGTTCTTTCCCCCAGCTTGATATTTGCTTAGGTTTTATAAATTTTCTTTTTCTAGACCAGACATATTTAAGCAGCTAATCGAAGATCTGATTTTGGGAATGGTCACAAATGCAAATTCAGAGTTGCCATAACATCACTCATCAAAGCCATCAGAAATCTCTCAGGTGGAAATTCTGAGCTAGCCATAGGAGGAAATCATGATAGGAACATAATGAGAGAATTAAGATTTAGTACTGAGTGTAAGTTTTGTGGAGGTTCATAAAGACAGAAAGTGTGTACAAGTTGCTTTGTGGACACATTCATATGAGTAGCCCCTCTTGGCCATCAAATCATCCTGGCATCAGCTACAACTTCTGTTACTTGTCCTTCCATTTAATGAGAGGCAGGAGCACTGCTTTATTTCCAAACTGAATCTTCTCCCACAGCTCCAGGAGTCTCTCAGAGGGCAGGATGCTGTTGATCTTCTGACTAGGGGTGTCTAGCACCTCCAAAAGCTCTCTCTTTACTCTCACTGAGACTTAATATTTCTTGCACAATTTCACCCTAACCTGCCTGCCTGTCAGAGCAGCTTTCAGGTCACATACTCCTTTCGTGCCACTTGTGCCATGGCTCTGCTCCCTATCTAGCAAATAAGGGGATTCTGTCACACACACAGACACCTGCATGCTGCACTTTGGGATAAATACTCTCCTTGGTAGGCCCAGCACAGCTGTAACTGAGCTCTGGTTCTGTTTTCAGAAACATCTGACTGCATTCCAGTTAAGTGTTACATGAAGAAATTACTTTAGGCATTAACACTTCAGTCCTCTTATCACCAACTGTGCTGACCGATTGCTGCCAGAATTATTTTCATTCCACTTTCCTGCTACTGCCAAAGGAAATTCAGCCACAGAAGTGGTTAAGATTATCTGACTTCACACTGCTCTGCCTTCAGACTTTTCATAGCACGGCTGCCTTGTAACATTACAAAGTTCAGTGGTGCTGTACTCTTGCTCAACAGTTGTGAGGTTTCTGTTTTGCAGCTGCTTTATTGATACGAGCGTGCAGCTGTTCTCTGTTGCACTGAGCTTAAAAACAGTTCCACCACAGGTGAGCCGTGAGAAGGCAGCTGAACTTAAAAGCCAATTTCTTTCTGTACTGTAGTCTGAAACTCTTCAATTTGGTACACAAGGCATGAGTTAAACCAATAGAAGCTAAATGGTGTGAAGGGAATTTTGCTACTTTCTTTAAAAGCGTGCTGTATATAAGAGATCTATGAGGGTGAAAAGTATTTCACTTTAACACAAAAATGATTTTGTTGTCTTTATGTTATTCTTCTACATATCACACTTTGAAGCCCTGTTTATTGAAATAAGTTGATTTTTTTTTCTGATAGCGATACAAAAAAGTAATTGGAAAAGAGTTTGTGTGAATTTCTCTAGTAAGTTTTTGCCCTTTGGTTTAGTAAAATTACTGAAAGAATGTAGAAAAATTTTGGAGTTAATTTTGCTACTGCAGCCTATATGGTTTTGAAGCTCCATGGAAACCTCTTTTATGCAGTTTACTACTAAGTGAAATATACCAAGAATTAAATGCTGCACAGTGAAATTCTATTACATTTTCCAGGCTTGCTTTTTTTTTTTTTCCTTCACTGATTTAAGACAAAACTTGACACAAGACTGACCCCTGTTTAAATTATACAAGCCTTTCAGTCCTGCTTGCTCTTTTTCCCTCTTCCTGCTCTTCCCTGAGCAATTTGTGCTGCTGGCTCCCCACAGCATTTCCTTTTGGAAAAAAAAAACTCCCTACCCCAGATGTAGCACACAGACCATGTGTGAGTTTAATGGCTCTTATGTGCACTGCTCGCCTGGCAGCTGCCAGGGACCAAACTGGGCACTTAAGCCAAGAGCTGGAGGTGTTACCATTCAAGCTAAAAAAAAAGCACCAAACTTCTACAGCTGGTGTTGTAACCCCTTGCCATTAGTTACCTGTAATAGGTCAGGAACAGTCTGGAGCCTGCTTTCTTGTATAGAATGCAAGTTTTGACCTAATCTCTGATGGGAAAATTTGGAGCCAATACTGTTGCTTTCTCAGATATTGAAGCTAGGAAATTCCATTCATACCATGTCAGTGTAATGTTTTAAGATATGTCACTTAGATTATTCAATGTTGAGTTCAAGATAGCTTTTCTTTTTAATGGAAAATAGGGAATGTCCTCAGTGGGAATGGCTGGGGACCATGTACTAGAAATTTTCTACAACACCCCAGGCCTCCTCTCAGCCCTTATCTGCTAATAGAAAAGTTTGGGCTTCCAGCTCTTTGCCACTATTTTCTGCTGGGGATTATGACATGCACTGATCTGTGGGTGAATAACTGTGAGTAAAAAAAGGAAAAGTCACCCGTTAGTTTAAACTACCATCACTCACATGCTACTCTTTAATTAATTTCGTTGATGACCTTTGTAGAACTGCCTCAAGTGAATTTGTGTCTATTTGAATGAACAGATGTGGTGGCAGCACTCTGAAATAGTAACTGACTGAAGAATCAAAGAAACTATTTTTATTTTTCCAGAGATGTAAACTCCTTGTTCCATGATAGTAGGATCCAGAAGACAGTCTTATGATGATCTGCTAGGCTTTTGATAGGCTATAAGGAGAGAAGTGGAGGATCATTGCAAAGTCTGTGTAGGATTTGGCAGAAGCAAAAGTATACCAGCAATGCAATCTTGTGATGCCTTTTGTAATCACTACTAATTTAGCTGATGGATTGGGTGCCTGCAGCTGAGAAACGGAAATAAAAGTTAGGAAATTACAGAAGGACTAAGATAGAATCTCTGCTGCTTTGATGCAAGAGTTTTGCTTGATAACCAGCGCTTCCACCAGCACCTATAATAAAGCTGAGTGGTAGCACAAACTTGTGCCATGAGGCCACTGATCTGTTTCTATAGCACAGCCACACTGTAATTCCAGTGTGGCCTCACAGAGTCAGTGCTGTGTCCTATCCCTCGCTGATCAAAGCCCAGTGCTGATGCTAGGGTATGCAGCAAATAATTGGAACTGTACATTTCCTGCCATTCATTGCTTTTCAGTGCAAGCCTTCCCCCCCTCTTTTTGTTGAAGTGTTTTCAATTTTTGAAACATTTCTGATCAACTTGTTTGCAATAAAGACTTGTGCTTTTCAGGGTCCAAACCAGCCCTCAACAGCCTGAGAATCAGAGAGCTGAAATAACAGCAGAAGGGCCAGTGCAGAGGGTCTGTACCTCTGCTTACTGCTGAACTAAAGGAGCAGTTGCACAGCAGAGTTCTGCCAACAAGTAGCTTTAGAATGTTTTGGTTTTTACTAAGAAGTTTTAAAATGGAAGTACATCATTTTCCTGCCCTACAACAGAGTCACCTTACTTTTACTTCAAGGAACAAATATTGGAAGCTCAATATATTACCACAGTATTCTGCTGCTGAATCAATGCTCGTTAATAATGTATAAACTATTGCTCACTCTATTTTGCTGTAGAAATCATTTGCATTATCAGTCTCCCTTGCATCCATATGCTTTTCTTTAATTTTCAAACAATCTGCTTTATAAAAAACGCATCTCTATGTATCAGGTACCATTATTATGGAATTGCAGTGAAAGAAAACTCCCAGTATTATGATGTGATGTATTCTAAAAAAGGAGCAGCTTGGGTCAACGAAACAGGAAAAAAAGAAGTAACCAAACAGACAGTGGCGTATTCACCACGATCCAAACTGGGAACATTGCTGCCAGAGTTTCCAAATGTCAAAGATCTAAATCTGCCAGCCAGTCTGCCAGAGGAAAAGGTAACACTTTGGAAATCTTTTCTCAGCTTGTCTTGGTTTCTTTTTTTTCCCCTCTCTGGATGAAAGCTTTGTCTAATATATAAAGACCTTAAACTAGAGTAAGTTTAATAATGCTTTGACTTGATTTATGGGGGGCTGAATTACTTCATCTAATAGGAAGAAATATCTTTCCTTAAAAAGGGCAGCTGACACTATCAGATGTACAATATTTCCAATGCTTGTGCACACTTTTTTAAAAGTTGTGTTACACATGGCAGGGCAACTTTTTAAATTATGTGATGTTTGAGGGCAACTTTTAAAATATGTTACAGCCCTCTAATCTGTGAACACACTTGATGGCAAACTGACAAATAGCTCTAATGCTTTCTTGAGCAGAGGGGGACTTAGTGCATTTCTTATTCTTCTAGAGTAGAAATTCAGAGAATCCTATCTGCACATATTACAAAAATGCTCTGGCTCCTCTTGGCTGAGCTTGCTAGGTTTCTGGTTCTATTCACATGTGTAGTATCAATGTGAAGTGGACAAAAGAACAGGGTTTTTTAGTTCTTTATGTCCTAATTAGGGCCACATTCTCGTCTTTGATCTCACTGAGGCTTTTTGCTCCTCTTACATTTGAAGAATCCTATTGACAGAAAAATCCATCAATTCAAAGGGAGAATTTACTTTTGAGAAGAAAACTCATTTTACAGCTAATCTAAATACACTTTAACTGATTTCTTTATTTTTACAGTTGCTCATAGATAAGATAAGGAAAAAACTTACTTTTCCTGTGCTCTATGTTTTGATACTTTATAAGTGTATTTCTTAAAGCAGAATGATCTTTTGTGTGTCTCCCTCATTCTTTTTCAGGTTTCTACCTTTATTATGATGTATAGGACTCACTGTCAGAGGATACTAGACACTGTAATAAGAGCAAACTTTGATGAGGTATGGTTAGAAACTGCTGTTGCAGTTTAATGATGCATAAGGTATCAATGGATTTGAGACCTTATTTTGTATGTTATATTACAGACTTAGGGGTTTGTGATGCTCAGTGCTTTTCAGGAGCAAGGAACAATAGCTGTACTTGAGTATCTGATATGTGACTGATAGCACTAAATCTCACTTATAATGCTGGGTGAGTCGGAGGAACAAAAGCAATGAGAATGTTTTTGCCCTCTGTTCTCCAGCAGGATTGAGGTAGCAATATCCCCTTAGAAAGTGTTGGACAATCCAGTTCTTACCACTCGAGAAGTGTGCCCACCACAACTTTTCAAAGCTTTTTGTTGGGACTGAGCTGTCTGAAGGAATTCCTCTGAGTGCTCAGCAGAGCCAGGGCAGGTGTGGCAGCAACAACAGTGGGCTCTGCTGGTCTGTTAACAACGATGCAGAGTGGTGGGGGGATTACAGCCTCCTAGATATCCCAGAGAGCCATAGCTGAAGTCTCCAGTTGCTCAGCTGTACTGCAGTGCAGCTAGGAACACACACACACTGCTCAGCAGTTACTGCCATCTCTTAGAGATGGATGAGGCTTGTACCTGTTCATATCTGACTGAATCTGAGGGGTTTCTGGCAATGCATGCAGACAGCTCTATAGTTAGAGCTGAAAAATAAAACACTATTGGAATGCAAGCAGGTTTCTATTACATGGGAAGATGACTTCTTATCTAGGATAACAAATCTGGCTATAAAGATACTGAGGACCTGATTCAAATATGATATTCAGATCCTGGGAAAAAAAGTGAAAGTTCTGTCTTCTGAACAATTGGAAAAAATTCCTTGCTTTTCTTCTTCTTACCATTTAATTCTCACACTCTTCAGGTTTAAAGCTGGTTTTGGTAGTGAGTCTAGAAGTTTCCATGTGACAAAAATACATGACACATTCAGGAAATTTACCTGGGTGAGTCTCAGAATAGCTTCTTAAGAGCAAGATGTTATATTATATTAGGTTTATCAGGATCTATGATAGGGAAGGGGCTGAGCAGCAACAATATATAAATGGCAAATGCTCTTTGCTACAAATGGTGTGATTGCTTACTTCACTACAGATTGTGTGCAGAAAGTTATCATTTGTGAGTGGTGGTGTTCTGAGCCCTGTGGAACTGATCATTCAACTGATCATTCATTATTATTCTCTGGATAATACCATTATTTCCTACACTAAAATTTTCAGAGGTATATTTTGCTAAGTCTGAAATCTCTCCCCTATTTTTTGCGGTTTTTTGCCTTTCATTGCTTTTTCTTCACTGTCCTTCATAGTGGAGGCAAGGTAAAATCCAAAAGTGTAGTGTTTCTTTCCAAAGCAAAGACAGAAAATGTATATTGACCCTTGTAAACCATTTGCTGTCCTACTCTCCCTGCCTCCCTGTCTCCATTCACCAGGCCTAGATTGCATTCCTTTGTACACAGGGACAGAGTGAAAAGAGAGAGATAAAGGCTTGGCATGTGGGAGCCAAAGAGTTAAACTCATCAGCCACGGATGGAAGGTAAAAATACAGTGATTCCCATGGGGGTCTCTGCTGCAGTGACACAAAGACTCCCTGTCACCAACCCTGAGCGTCTCCTCACCCTTTGGTTGGTTATCCCACTGTGTGCTGCATTACAGTACAAGCCTGTCTAGTTAAGGAACTTGCCTTGCCTGTGTTGCACCCCATTAGCCCTGCTCTGAGGCTAAAACAAATGCTGTGTAAGCAGGATCATTTAAAGAGAATTGTATTTGTGGCCTCTGATTATTTTAATTTTAACATTCCTGCTTCTTCTCGTGATTGCAGGTTCAAAGTTTTCTTCTGCACTTTTGGCAAGGGATGCCTCCTCACATGCTGCCAGTACTGGGTTCTTCAACTGTAGTGAATATAGTGGGAGTTTGTGACTCAATTCTGTACAAGGCAATTTCTGGAGTTTTGATGCCAACGGTACTGCAGGCCTTACCTGACAGGTAACTGACCCCTTCTAGCTCAGCTGTCTTTGTTAGATTTCCATTCTTCAAGAATGACACCAGTTCTTGGAGAGCTGCTTGTTGCCACCCATTTTCTGACTTTAAATCAGAGTGTCCTTTGAAAGGAATTGAAGAGCTTAGATGTTCCTGAAAATGATCAGATTTTAACAAGGCCTGTATTATGAAAAACTTGTAGAGTTGGGGGTTTTTATGTGATGAAGGATACCACCTTCTTCTTGGTTTTTTTAATGTTCAGCTGAATCCAGACTAAATTAACTTTTCCAATCCACGTGGTAGATTTCAGCTGGTCTCCTCCTACTTGGCATTCATTCATGTGAGTTCAAGAATTCTTGTTCATAGAGGTAAAGCAGGACAGAGACCAACAATCCACAACAAAAAGTGTAATCACTGAGTGCAGTCAACATTTTTTCCCCTCTAGTTTTACTTGTTATATGCATTAGGAAGCCATCTTTTTCTAAATAGTCTTGTATACCTTTAATATTATTTGACTGATACATTCTTGACATTGAGTAATTTGTTAAGAATATTGCTCTAGGAGTTTTTTATTGCTACTGTGTTTTCAGCCCTTAAGATTTTAAAGTGTCTCTAATCAAGGAAAATGTTTTCACGATGTTGTTCTGCTCTCCTACATGCCTTTCATGACTGCTAAAGTGAAAGTATTTTGCACAAGAAATCTGCTATAAGCACGGGCTGTTCTTGATAAGACGTACGTATTTTTACAGGCTTTGCCCCTCACCCCCCCCAAATCTATTTCATTGGAAGGATTAAACAGAACAGCAGTCCTTTTCTCAAGCTGCTTAGTTCTTTCATAGCAAATAAGGAGAGACTTGAGTGTGAATATAGACTTTTGTAATGCATATAAAGGGCCAGATTGTGGCTATTAAGCCATAGCCTGCACTGGAGGGGGTGAAGAAGGGTCTCATTGCAATGGAAGCTCCTGAAGGAAATCTTGCTGACTCAGCCAGAATCTTCTGAGATACCTCCTGGGAACAAATTCTGGCTATCCAGAAAAGGCACATTTTAGTGAGCCCAGCAGCTGTCATCCATCCCCTCTTCTCTGGGTGTTTTTGTGGAGCAGAGCAGGCCAATGGTAGTGTTTATTTTACCACCTCTCTTGTCCATGCAGTGTGCTAGGAGTACAAGCAGAAAAAGCTTCTTGATTGAAAGGGGGAAGTTCCTCTATCTTTTCTCTCTCAGTTGTGCATTTCTAGCTTTGCTACAGGCAGTGCAGCTTTGTCAGAACCAGCTCTTGGGATCCTCTGCACAGTGCTCTGCAACTGTTCCTGGAACTGTAATTTTTTACTGAGGATTCCAACGAGAAGGGAAGAATGAGCTGCCTACCAAGTTTAACAGGAAATTATGGAACCATCGGGAAGGGGTAGCAAGAAAGAAGAGAGAAATTTCACAGTCCTGTGCATGGCTAAGCAGGCAGGTCCTGCTCCACCTCCAGCTCCCCAACCTGTGTGGGCTTGGCCTGAAAATTCCTCCCCACTGCCATCATCACTCACTAACTGGCTCTGGCCTGCAGGAGAGTTGGTTGTTGCTCTACTTGAATATCCCCTTGTACATCTGTATAAATGTGGGTACAACCAAGCTGAAATCCAAAGCTTGATTTTTCGTCCTCTTTAAACAGTTGTGAATTCATATCTGTAGAGAATGGGAATGATTTTATTTAAAGTAAAATTATCATTTGTAAGTATCAAAGTAATGCCGTACAGAGATGTGAGGTTTTGAACATGGTGATAAATATTTTTTTCCTTGCAAAAGTTGCCAGAAGTTTCAGAAGTTTTTCTTCATGCCTACAAACCAAAACATGTTAGCAGCTCTGCATTATAATGAGTTGTAAATAAATGCTCATGGTCTTCACACGTTCACAGCTTTTATAGTACAATGCACAGAGTAAATGTGTTATGATGTTGTGATTCCTTTTTTCAGTTTGACGCAGGTGATCCGAAAGTTTGCAAAGCAACTGGATGAGTGGCTGAAAGTAGCTCTGCATGATTTACCAGAAAACCTACGAAATATCAAATTTGAGTGTATGTATTACCCAATCTCTCTCCTGTTAAACTAGGATGGACAATGTTTATCGATTACAAATTAATTGGAAATAAGACTAGTGTTCTTTTAGGAATTAAAACCTGTCATCATTACAAATCTTACATTAACTTAGAATCTCCACTTGTTCATGAGAACCAATCTCAGTGAAACGAGGCATTGCCCAAAACGAGAATTTATTTTCCTTTCTTGTGGATTCTGATACGAAATTAATTTTGTTGATAGTAAGCAAACATTAAGCATATTAGACAAAGAAAATTATTAAACAAACCTTTAGGCTAGTAGAATTTGAATACAGCTTGAGGCCCTTGCTCAAAAAAGTGCCAGAGTTAGAAATGAAGGAGATCAAATTACCCTGTCACCACAGGAAAGGGCACTAGTCCTTTTCAAACATGCTTTGTAGATGCCTGCAGTGCACATCACCTATTGATAAAGCCTGCTTTATTTCACAGCTCTCAATTCTTTGCCTTTCATGAGCACTAAATTCCACACCACAAAGTTAAAGGGGAAAAAAAAACCTAATTTAGGAGAAGGATTAACTATTTTGATCAGCGTGGAAAATTAGGTGTATATGTTACTGAGAACAGTCAGGATGGAAGTTAGAACAACTAATTTCAGGGTGGTTTAAATTGTTTACTAATTTATTTTATAAATTAAACTAAGTCTGAACTGAAAATATGCTCTACCACATCTTTTTCCAGTTCAAAAATATCAACAGCAATCTTCAACAGCAGAATCTTTGCCAATCTTACAGGTAGACAGAAAGAGATGGACAGTGCTCTTATCATTATCAATCTATATTTTTTAACCACCTTTATGCACAGTATGGAAGGAAAGCTCACTCTGTGACCACATCTAACATCTCATTGGATAGATCTGAAAATCTGGTCCTTCTGATAAAAGGAAAATATTGTGTGCACCCTGTCTTTTAGATGAGCCTTTGTTTCTTCTGCAGCTGTTTCCTTCTCATCAGAATTTGTCATAAGGGTACACAGCCAGTGGAGGTACTAACAGGAGGAGCTTCAAGCTTTGGTCATTTTTGCAGTTCCCAAGTCACTGATTTCAGACCAAAAAAAAAAGTGCAATACATTTTAAACGCTCATTTTCCAAGAATAGGATATTTTAATTCAGGGTCCATATCACTTGCAAAGAGCTAAACTGGGAACAGAGGACTGGCAAGTACCTATAGGGCCATTTCAGCCCATAAGGTATTAGTATGTCATGCAATTGCTTTCAGAAACTTTGATCAAATTCTACCTGAAACTGGATCAGAGTTTAGCCCCTACCAGTCCAGCCAAAAGACCCCTGCAAAATTTGATTGCATGAAGATTTAGCAACCTTTTCTCATTTCCACACGTAATGTAGCTATTATTATTTTCTGTGCACTTATTCTTGCACCAACATTTTTCTTTCTATTAAATAGTTCTTTCTGTTCTCCAGTTCCTTTGTGTAGCAAGAGAAAATTTGCTATGCTGAACAAGCAAAGCTTTTCCATTGTCCTCTGTTTCTCTTGTCATCTCATTATTCACAGCATCTGTAAATAATTGCTTGTAATATGCCTCTGTAAAATTGATTGAGATTTAAGGGTTTAGGTCAAGGTTTAAATCAAGTTAAAACTGGGCTTGTTGAGTGCATTTTATGTAGCCACAATTTCGTATAGGAAACTGGATATAGTTTTTGTTGTTGTTCTTATTTAATTTAATACTTTCTGAAGTAATTATTCTTATTTAGCACTGTATGCAAATATGTATCTCTTCTTTCCTGCAGTGTCCAGAAGATTCTCACAAATACTACGGCGACAGACATCCCTAAATCATCTCTGCCAAGTAAGCATTTCAGTTACCCAAGTTTGATGAATGCCATTTTTATTGACTTTTCAAATAATTTTATTAATTGACAGGTTGGACTTTATTCAGAGGAGGAGATACATTAGCAGTTTGTCTCCAGTATTTGTTGTGGCCACCTCTACAAAATCAAAAAGTAATCACTGAAAAAAGCTTTTCTAGACAACTGGCAACCAGTGATCATTACATTCAGCAGGGTACTTTCATGAAACAAAATTATTATTTTATTTGAAGGAAATAAATGAAAGACATTCCATTTATTTCAGAGCCATTTGTATTAGGGCAGTTGCAAAGCAAGAAAAATTTCTACATGCCCAACAATACATTCCAAGTCTAATTGTATATTATAAATCAAATGCAAGTTAGTAAAAGGGAAAGCAGCTGAGCTGGGTTGTAAATAGATGTGTTCTTGTAAGCAAAGCCAGTGAATATAGAAGCCTCTCCAAAGTGTTTGGTTTTCACCAGTTTACATCAGAATTAACTGTAAAAAGTCACGAAGGCAAATTCTGTGTAGTATAAAAAGGGAGAGAATGCATCGAATTCATTAACGTTTCATCCATGTATTGGAGGGGATAGTTTTTTTCCCTGTCACCTGAAAGATCCACTTTTGGAAGGTGTATCCAACACCCCAGGTTAACTCTGTGAAGGGTGAAGCCCACAGAAAGAAGCTCTAGGGGAATAAAAAACACTCCTGCAAGGAATTTTTGGTGGGTTTCTTCTGCCATTATTTTAGTGGTGGAGACAGAGACACCCGTGCTACCTCTCCCCAAATACCATAGATCATCACTGAACTCTGGAGGTCCATAGCCATTCAGAGGAAATCCAGATAAAGAAACCACAACCTTCTGCATCAAACCTGGGATCAAATCTCTTAGGTGAAGGAGTCTTCAAGTGCATCACTCCCTTGGGGAAGCTGATAACCTTGTTGTGTGTTATCATCTCTGCTTAACTTACAGAGATCTGTGTACATGACCATGGCCTTGTGTCACTTCCTTTACTCTCAGTCCATTCTCCCCATTACCAACAGCAGATCCCTGTCTCAAGCAGCCAAGACGTGGATCTGATGAGGAGGCCAAGGAGCTTTAAACTTTCCATGTGGCTGAGGGAAGAATGAGAGTCTTCATGGACTGGGAGAGGGGAGGGTGCAGACCTGAGTGGGGTTTGTTTGGTATTGGTTTGATTTTTCTTGTTGCTTTTTTGTTCTGAACTGACACTTGAAATGAAAACCAGCAAAGCTGTTAGAGATTGAGGAGCCTTAGCAATGGCAGCATCAGATTAGTGTTGCTCATTAGGGTTTGTGGTGGTTGCAGTCAAAATACTTGCAGTTGATTAAAGTAGGCAAAATGACTGAAGAGTTCTCTTGTTAGAGGGCCCTGTAATATCCATAAGACATCAAGCTGGTGGGTGGGGGTCCATGAGGAGAATCAACTTAGTGAGCCCAGCTAAGGAAGCGTAAAAGGGGATAAAGCCTATTTTTTAACCTAATAAAGCATGAACTAATGAATAGATTGGATTGGATTACAGGCATCAAGAACAGTGATCCACAGTGCAGACATCACATTTCAAATGCTGGAGGACTGGAGGAATGTGGATCTGAATAGCATTACCAAACAAACCCTCTATACTATGGAGGACTCACGGGAGGAACACAGAAAGCTCATCATACAATGTAAGAGCAGAATCTTCAATTAAAGCCAGGTGAACTTGGCTTCCTGCTGCAAACAAAGCTCAGAGAAAGTAGTGCTGGTTTTGCAGCCATCGGTTTGCTTGGAGTCTTAAGATAAATATAGAGACATTTACCAAAGTGTAAGGCAAAGCCCTGTCAAGGTCTTATGTTTCGGGACATAGATCAGGGCACGACTTCTTTATGCGTTCCTTTCTAGTACCAGAACAGCCAATGGCACAAAACTTGCACCCAAATTCAGGAAGAGTTTTTCCACAAACCTGAGCAAACTAAATCTACAAGTAAACCATTGAACTTGTGAAAGTCCAATCTTTCCTGCTGTAGAATTGCAGGAGAATTGTGTTTTGAATGGCTTTTACACTTCAGTGGCTGTGTATTTGAGTTCCTCGTAAATTGTTTATAAAAAGCTGCTTTTTACACAGTATTTTCATAACCAAGAGCATTTGATGGGATAAACTTTTGCCCTGAACTTTTATGACTAAGTAGAAGTCCCATATCAGACAAGCTCATTGGCTAATTTAGCTTCTGTCTAGTATAGTGAAGGGTATGGACTTGAAAGTGACTTTGGAGATATTGGCAAATTGGTTTTACAATTAAAGACCTTTTGCAAATACAAAATATTCCTTCCATCATCCAGCAAGTGTTGCATAGTTATAAGCTCAGGTGTAACCCAAAGCACATTGAGTTTTGTTGTTTTGAGGCAACAGAGCTTTGTCTTTAACATCCTTCATATAACCTCACTTTGTGTGAACCCACCTGTTGTATTGCCATGTCTCTCCTGAGGTGGACCAATCATCTTTTACCCAAAATCTGCCTGAACAGGGCACAGCCCAGGCAACTACTTGTGGGAACCCAGCAAGGGTAGGTTTGCTGGTGAGGTAACTCTTTCAGGGAGCAGTTGGGAAGACAAGGGGTGACACCTTCACATGTAACCTGGACTCTGTGAGGTTGACTTTGGCAGTCATCCCACTGCGTTAACACTTGAATTCTTCTCCTCTGTTCAGGGATGGGCCTTGTATTCTCTGCTAGTTCTGTTCTTCAGGGAGAGGTTCTTGGTGTTCTTTCCTCTCTTTCTTAACCCTTGATTCATTTCATGGCCCTCTTTCCTTTTGAGGAGATAGGAACTCAACATGGTAGCAAAGGAGGTAGCATACAGTGAGGCTGAAGTCCAGAAGCTGAGTGAATCCTTCTGTTGTCTGTTACGTTTTCAAGATCTACCCAGCATCCTACCACTGGCCAAAATAGAGATTTTTCAAACTTATACTCCCTCGTAGCAGCAACATTTTTGGCTGTTATTCAGAACACCCTTAATGTTTAATGAAGCTTCTTGTGTATGTGCTATTAGCATAATAAAACCAAACAGAATTTTCCTGAATGTTGTTGGTCGTGTGCAAGTTTTTCCGTATTTCAGGCCTATATAGTCCAATAAGCAGTTAGTCAGAAATGGTAAGCTAATAGCTCATGAGGTGGGATGCCAATGAGATGTTCAGATAAGTATAGAGAATATTCTAGAACTTAGATATTTCCTCCCATCTTTGAGGTTTATTCTACCTGATGAAAGATTTTTTTCACTATGCCTTGTATGACTTACATGGCACTGATTTAAGGGCCGTTTTCATACTCCTGTTACTAATGATCAAGGAAGTACAATTTCAGCTCCTATAACTAGAGAAAAACCCAGATTTATAAGCCTATAAACAAACTTAAGAGAAATAAACAAAAATCACTGGGTATAAGAGAAGCTCTTTCCTGTTCTGCTGGACTACCTATCTCTGACATGCTTTCTGCTTTATTCCCTCATTTTCAGATCCTTTTGAGGTATCTTTAACAATCACTAAAGGCTAAACATCTAATTTTCTCTAATAGGTCATTGTACACAGTTGCATTGCTCCAGCAGCAAAGCAGGCAACTGATTTGTTTTTCTGCTCTTGCTCCCCTCTTTGCACAGCATATGAATTACTTCATCTGTTGTATCAGGCAGTTTTTGTCCAGCCAAATACTCAGGTAAGGAGTCAACGTTTAGATTTCTCTGTGATCCTGTTCTGAATAAAGGAAGGTTGCTCATTCAGTAAAAGAATGAAAGAAGATAAGGGTGGCCCAAACATCATTTGCCTTCTTCCTCAACTAATGTTTCTGGTAACTCAGCCTTTCCAAGTCTCAGTTTAAAAAGTTGTAGTCAGGTGTTTAGCAAATGCATTTCTGTTCATCCTCCTGATCCAACAGAATCAGAGAGGTTGTTCTTTGAATTATTTTTGGATAGCCCCTCTGGCTCATTTCCCTACCTATCATCTCTATGCTTTGCCTCCTCCACCTTCTTCACTATCTTTCCTATGGAGAGAAATTCCTTCCTCCTGTTATTATAATTAGTTGTAAATGGAATTGCTTAGAACATTGAAATCATCCTGTAACACAGCAGGTAGAAAGTATCTTTCTTCTTGACCTACTGGGCCTTTTATCTTAGCTGAGTTGAAGAATAGTTTGTTGAGGTGTCAAAGCACATGATTCTTTATCTTCCAGACATTGGTTCTCATATATAAATGAGACGTGAAGTTTTAAGGACTGCAGTTGAATGACTTGTTTTAACTTCTTTTATTAAAATATTAATATGTGTACTTGGAAAAAATCAAAAACTATACAGGTTGCTTTTTGCAACTCTTCTTGATAATAAGTAGAGTATATCTGCACTGATAGTAATTTGTTTTGAAGAAGTTTATGGACATTCTTTGTGTGTGTGTGTCTGGCATCACAAATAGATGATTTGCAGCAGTTAAATCATGTTTTTGCAACTAAAGCATTATACAGATGAGTTCCCTATCAACAATACTTATTCACTTGGTGCTTAGAAGATTCTTTATGCATTTCTGAATCAATTTCATGCATGACATTTTTTCATCACTGGGGTCAAGGCCTAGTTTCTCACTCTTCATAGAAAACACCATAAACATTTCACTTCTGGGCACACCAGACAACTTAAATAAAAACATTAATTTTAAAAATTAGGTTCTGATTGGCTTACATTAAAATAACACTTTCAATGACTGCATCACTTTCAGTAGAAAAAAAATAAGTGACCCAGCAAACTTTTTGGGTCAGTGCCAAGAAAGACGCATTTGTTTCAGTTAAGAAATCTGTTATAAAAAAAACACAGTAAACTTGTGATTCTTTTGGTAGCCTTTTGTGATTTGTTTTTCTTTTGTTTGAAACAGAATCCAAGTTCTAAGGTGAGTTTTTTTTTTGGTTTTGTGTGGCAGTGTATCAGGAATTTGATCACCTTTTGGAGGAGCAGTCCCCCATTGAGTCGTACATCGAGTGGCTGGATTCCATGGTGGACAGATGTGTTGTAAAGGTTGGTAAGGAGGAGTGAGTCACTCATGTGCTTTATGAGCTCTCTTCAGGTAATACATTTTTAGAAAAAGTAAAAATAATTACCAAAAAAAAAAAAAGGTAATGAGCAGGACTAAAACAGTAGTGCACAAAATCTCACTGGTTTTCATGGAGAATCGCTCATGTTCAGGATTTTGCTTTATTCTGCTCTTGTTTGTTTTATTCCAAAAGATGGTATTCAAAAATGAATGGGGGTTGAGGTTTCCAATCAAATCAATATTTCAGAGAATAGAGAGATGAATTCAGAGTCAGTCTCATCCTAATGGTTTAGTGCAAAGAAAAACATAATCTGGGCTTTTAAGATTTTAATTAAAAGGATATTTAAGACAGCTAGTTCATTTATATACAATCAAATGTAAGGATGAAAGTCTACATTGCTCTTCAGTCAAGGACACATTTTTGTTCCTTTTGAGCTGATATGGAATACCAAGGACTTGTATTTCATTTTAATTAAAGTACATGCAGAAACCTACTAGCAAAGCTTTAAAATGTATTTTCAAAAGCAATCCAACACCACCATAATTTTACCTAAACTATGAAAATATATAACTGACTATTTTAACTTCTGTTAATTCTTCGTATTAGGATGTTCTGTTAGAATCTCAACTCTTCATTCCCGTTGTTAGACCTCAGAAGTAAAAACAAAACAAACCAAAATACGCTGCCTCTCTCTCTACTGCAAAATAGCCATATAGAAAACAGATTATTCTCCAGATTACTTGAAATACTTTGATTGTTTTGGGGAAATTCTCTTCTAGTCAGTGGAATGCAATTTGAAATTCAGGCCAGAGCTGTTAATTATAATGAAGAACTTGACATGAATTTTAATAAATTAATTTTAATAGCTGATTGGGTGAATCTAGTCCTTTAACTCACATATGGCTATAATAAATAAATTTTGGTAGAGCTACTGCCTAAAGTGTGCTTTCTGGAAAGTATTTTTCCTAGTAAAATGACTAAGTGAATTCACAAAAACAAAAATGAGAAGGGACAAAAAGCTTTACATTTAATACTAAACTCATTTGAAATTGTAATATAAATTTGCAGAGTAGATCAAACATTATTGATTATAAATTGTTTCCTTGACTAGGAAAAAGAGCGAACATTTTAGTAATTAGGTCAAGATGAAGATCAGAGAAATTTTTTTACAGTCCTTTTATAATGTATGAAGGAGATCCAATCTTGAATAATACTTTATTGTTTCCTCCTGAAGGTTGTCCGTGTTTATAAGGTGTTTTTCTGTCTAAGGCCATTCTGATTTTGGGTTTTCTGATTTGTAATGTATATTTTAATGTGAAGATGGCAGTAAGTAGTTTTTCAGTATAAAAAGAGAAGGTGAATATATGCATCATTCAGCTGGATTGCTGGTTGAAATAAAAGCTTCTCCATGTCAGACACATCTCTCTCTTGCAGGTAGCTGCCAAGAGACAAGGCTCTTTGAAGAAGGTCGCTCAGCAGTTTCTCCTGATGTGGTCCTGTTTCGGCACTCGAGTGATTCGGGACATGACTTTGCACAGCGCACCCAGCTTTGGTACTTGGATTTTGTTGTAATAATTGCATGCCACAATCAAAAAAATCTGTATGCCAGATTGTAATGTACATTTTAAGTGAAAACATAACCAGTTTTCACATGTCCAGTGCTCTATTGAAAAATAGATTGGGGCTATTGACATTTGGGAATAACGCTCAGTCAGGTGTCTGTCTGCGAGCCACAGCCAGGGGAGATGAAAACATTGCTACTTCCTTCTGTTTGCTGGTAGGAGCTGCAGGGATCAAGGCAGCTGGGGGAGTCCATTACAGGAACATTCCCTAATGCACTTCAGTGCAAAGTGAACCTGCTTACCCAAACCACTCTGGCCACATGTTGAGCCAAGAGAGATGACTTTGTACTGAAGTGGATGAAAAGCTCTCCAGTGAAACACTTTGCCAGCTCTCCTCTTAAAAGATACAGCATTTGAAACTGGTCCTTGCAAAGTGAGTGTGCTTCTATAACCTGGAGAGAGTCTCTTCCATTTCTTAGGAAGTTAGTCAGGATGAAAAAAAGTAGATTTTTACTTTTTAAATGAAAAATCATGTTGCTTTTCCACAGTGTTTGAAAGGGGGCTTTGTCCTCAGATACAAAAGGTTCAGATTAAAATCAGTTAAAAGCAAGAAGGACTTGACTGGTGTGCTATGAGTGTGAACACTCGGTCACTTGGGACCAGACTTTGCATGAGGGATGCTTTTTATAAATGCACATTTGTCTAAATATGTTTCTAGAAAGATCAGTAAAGAATGGTTTTATATGGGTATTGCATTGAACAACTGCAAGGTTTTCTGCTGGCTGAGCTTTGATGTCCTTTATGCTTTTCAAACTATCTAATAGTATCAATTTGAGTACTGTCAGTGAGATACAATATGATATTTTTAATAGGTTTCATTTACTTATAATACATGTAATATTTATTTATATGACATGTTTATATTTTAACCTGAAACTACTTTCATTTCCTTTGTGAAAGAGTTTTCCAAACAGGTGTTAATGACATCAGGATAGTGAGCATCCCCAAGGTGATGACAATTTTCAGCAAAAAACACAAACCTGTTCAGGTGCAATGCTAGTGGAGGCAGGAGGAGCCCTGAAGTTTTGAATATCAAAACCATATCCTTATCCTTATCCAGCAGCCTGGGTTATCCCTACTCAAGTCTCATAAATTTTATTTAGCCATGCACACAAATTTATAAAAATCTACATTAATGATGCTATTCTTTCACTGAAAAGCCATTTGACATATTGTTCTTGAATTAGAGTTGAACAAGTTCCAAAAGAATATCCCCTGAATGTAAAAAGCTCAGAGCTAGATGGCAGAAACATTTCTGCACTTAATTTATACAGTTCTTTCTAGCTTTTCAGAATTGTATCTCCGTTAAGTGAGTTCTATGAAGAGAAACAAAGACCGATTTACTGTTATAAATGTTTAAATATATATACCTTTTTCTTAACTTAGATAAAAAGTTTTGCATTTTTACTGCCTTGGGAACTGTTTCAGTGGACTGATTTTTAATTATTTTTTCCACCTCAAACAATATGTAGACTCAGATGCTCACAGTGTAGTTTTTTTTAAAGTGAACTGATGTGTTAGATGACGGGGTCTTTACTGTGTACAGGACAGTATATTTTTACCTTTGAAAGAGATTATTCCAAAATCTGATTAAAGGAAGTGGTAATATCTGGCACTGGAGTGACTGGCACAAAGCTTTTAAGCATGGTGACATGGGCAGGTTGAAACAATCTCTGGCAGAAAAAAAAAAAGCTGCTCTCTCTCTTGCTCCCTCTCTCTTTTTATCTCTGCCTGCCTCCCTCCCTCCCTCCCTGCCTCCCTCCCTCTTTCCTGCTTATGCATATCAAAGGCACGGTTGGTGGCAATGTTTGGGTAATGCACCCAGTATATAAAGTAACTAATTAGTAATAGAAACTCCATGTTTTTCTCCAGATCTGGAAACCTCACTGTTGTTCAGCTACTTAGACATAATTGCTGTATCTCTTAATAGATGCTGATACTTACTGTGCCTTAGCTGGGCATTGCCATGATTTCTGTTAACCCCTGAAAATTAGAGCCAAATGCTATTTATTGTTTTAACTACAGTCTCTTGAATGATTTCTTACCTTTTCCTGAAGAAGTGATTGATTTGCTGGCTACAACTGGATCCATTTCTGTACTTAAAGATAGATTTGAAAGAGCCCAACAGTCATGTGAGAAACAATAGCTTTCAAACACAGAATAAATTATGGTACATTGTGCTGAATAGCCATTCACTGTGAGGCTGGAATGCATGCCCTGATATCAGTTTCACTCTGTAGCTTACATTTCATTCGACTTATTTAAAAATATAAAAATATTGCATTCATTGCATTCAGTACCAAAACCTTGTTTGTCTGGTGTCTTTCACGCAAATTCTGGGCTCAAAAACTCTATGCAGAGCTTAAAAATACACAGTGGGAGAAATAATAGGAGAGGAAGAGAGAAATTCAAAAGAGTGACAAGGGCACTGGAGTGTTTTTAAATGCTGCATTCAGTATTGCCAACCCTAAGTCTTCAAAATAAAACGTTAGACCCCCCAAAAACAAAGACATTTTTTAAAATAGCAGATCTTGGGCTCTTGTTGTTTGCTTGCTAGCAAACACCATTACAGTGTTTAGAGTTCGCACTTCCAAATATTTTTATAAAACTACAAGCAGCTTTCCTTATTTTCTACTGAAGGCTGAGTAAGGAGTTTGATAGAAAATAGTAAATACCCTGAGCTTTATAGCACTACATGAAGTTTGCCAGCATTTTAGCCTGTTTTTCTTACCTTGAAGTTACTTATCTGTAGTAACTGCACTAGAGTAAATGGAAACTTCCCACTGAAAAACTGTAGTCAAGAGAAGAGTAAATATTTTGTGGAGATTCTTGAAAATCTAGGTTTCCACTGAGGAAATCCTAGGTCAGTAACAAGGTGCTCAGCCACGTCTGCTGTCTTTATTGCACTGCTAAATCGAATAGGGCTTAATTAACAAGACTTTGAGCCCAAAGGATTTTTAAAAACAAGTTGTCTGCAGTACTTAAGCGAAGATCCCCACTTTTTACCCTTGAAAGTCTGGGGAAATCTGTTACCATTTTGCTTAGTCACATGAAACAAATGAAGAACTGGATGCTTCAGGTTCACCAGCAGCCAGAGGTTTCCTCCCCACGGCAAAGGTGTTGCAGTCAGGTGTGTCCTGTTTCTGTGCTGCCTTGCCCGAGAGCACAGGGGCACACGTTCACTTCCCAGGGTGTGTGCCCAGCTCGTATCAGTGACAACAAAACCGTGCAGGCATGGAGGGAGAGAATGAAACACAAAGACCATCGGGGTCACAAAGAAAAAGAATGTGCTCAGAGTCACTCTGAAAGCTGAACTGCCAGCTAGAATTGAATAAGGGTATTGAGTCTTTCAAACCACTTCTGCCCTACAGCAGCATGCTTGATTATAGAAGCTGGAATAGGGGTCGTTATGCTTTATTGTGATAAAAACTAATATCTCAAGGTAAACCTAACTTTCCTGTGAAGAAACCAGTCGTTATGAAATTCGATTGAATTTGAAACTCATTTGATCTTTTCTCCATGAAAATATTTCTCTTCAAATGCAATAATGGAATTTCCAAAGGAATACCTCCACATAAGATTTTTTGGGGGGATATTTTGTCTGGGCAGTAGTTGATCTCTCTTTCTATCTCAGATGATAACTTTTCTCTGATTAAGCTAGCTGCTGGATGAGCTATTATTTTAACCTCACTGTACTTGTACTTGTCAGAGTTACTTAGTGACTTAAATAAACATGTGTTAAATACTCCGTGCAAGTCTAAAATGAACAAAAGAACTTTAAAAAGCCAAACCCACTGTATGATAAGGTCCTGTCTGGAACTATTACAGGTACTTGATGTCATGGAGTCTATTGCATAAATGGAACAAACTCCTCCTTGATACTTGTCAGTGTCCCCCTGCAGATGGGTGTTAGTCCTTTCAAGAGGGCACAACACAATGTCTCAGCTCTGATGTTTTACATCTCTTACTTCCCCCCCAAAAAATATCTGTGGTCTCTTCTTACACATCTTTTTTTCTTGTGATTTGTGATCAAACATTTCTTCACCATCCCTGATATGTATGCTTTATAAATTATGGGAAGCAACAAATTTCCTTTCTTTGCAGGTAGTTCAGAAAATTCATACCAGGATGTGTCACTAAGGCAGCCAGTTTGAGATTCTGGTTCTGACAGAAAATGATACGTCCTTTAGACAACAGGAAACAATTCTACTGTTGTGCAGTTGTCAAAACTGACATTCAGTGCTAATGTAGGAGAAGAAGAAACCTTCAGGTGGCAGCTCTCACCTAGCTGGTCTTCTTGCACCCTAAATCACAACTGGTTGTAGAAACCTGTATTAATCTAAGAATGAACAGTTTGCTACTCCCTGGTTTTACTTAGACCTCTGTTACCTTGAGTAAAAGAGATATTTCAGTACATGGAGGCAGTCTTATTCAGGGCTGTTTGTATTGAGTACCGTAATAATTGGTTTAATGAGTGTATTTAAGACAGTCAATGGCTTTTTTGTTTTGTTTTTTTGTTTGTTTGTTTGTTTTGTTTTGGTTTTTGTTCACTTTATTACCAGGGTCTTTTCACCTTATTCACTTGATGTTTGATGACTACGTATTATACCTGCTAGAATCACTCCATTGTCAGGAGAAAGCTAATGAGCTAATGAGGGCAATGAAGGGAGAAGGAAGCACAGGTGAGTCTGTTCTTTTATTCATTATTTGTTGTTTTATTCCACTGGTTTCTCTACTTTTTATGTTAGGACATATCTTTATTCTTATCTAACCCACTGAGGCTTATCAAAGAGCAAAGCACTTCTATCATGAAGTGAAATAAATAATTTGGGAGGCATCCCTGGGTAATATATTCTGAAAGAGAACTGCCTGCTTCACAGTGTCACTATGGATGTCTGAAACCTCATTCCTAAGCACTCACTTGGTGTTTCAGTAAGAAATTTTTGTACTGAACCTTTTATCTTAATCTTTCTAAGCCACCATTGAATTTCAGTTGACTAGGTGTTAATAAGTTCACTCATATCAGTGGATTTGTACCGGTCTAAATGAGAGGAAGAGATAGCAGGAGTGAGAAAAGACAAAAGGCAAAGCTGTTGTTTCTGGTACACTTACACTCTGAGTGCCTGCACAGAAGGAGATTCTGAGTCCTGCTCCAGTCTGCACTGCCGTGCCAGAACAGAAGCAAGCAGGGGTTGCCTTTAGTTTTTTCTGCTCTTGGCAACCCCTTGTAATGAGACGTCCTCAGTGATCTTCCTTACTTGCATGTCCTTAATTTTGGCAAATTAAGTCTCTCTGTCACCTTTGAAAGTTTCCTTCTCCATTTTAGCTGTGACTTATTTTATCACCCTGTTGATTGATGGGAAGAAAAACATTTCAGTGATTGGGGTACTATCTTCTGTATGGTGAAAGACTTGAATTTAATTCATTGCCCTGCCATAGCCTCTCGGGTTTTGACAAACAAGTTGCTTATTCTTGCATATTTTCCACATACCTTTAGAAGCTAAAACTGTCCAGAATATTCTCCTTTTTTAGCCAACAAAGAAAGAAGATCATGGCCCAAAGCCACAGGAATGCTCTGGAGACTCTTGTTTCTTTCCAATGTCTCTAGGAGGTGTAGGAATGCCTAACTCAGACTGGACTCCTAATTTTAGACATGTAATAGTACATTACAGAAGTATAACACTTAAGCTGTCCATGCACCAGTTTCCTGCCTACACAAGAGGAAAAATACCACATTCCTTTAAGAGGTTTTCTGAAGGTACACTGAAGGTTGTAATGGTGAATGTTATAGAAGTACTTCTTTCAAAGATCTGTGGTTCCTGCTCATTTTTTTTTAATACACTCTACAGAACCTAACTGCTTGCTTGATTTTTTTGAAAGTTTCTCAGTATTCCTTGACTCTACCTTTAGCTATGTTTGATGGGTTTTCTCTCATTTTGCAGCAGAAATAAGAGAAGAAATTATTCTGAGTGAACCAGCTGCTCCAACTCCCTCCCCAGCGCCGTTCTCCCCAGCTAAATCTGCCACCTCTGTGGAAGTGCCCTCTGCCCCATCACCCATCAGCAACCAGTCCCCAGAGTATGGTGGCATAACAGCTACTACAGGTAGGTTGGCTTCTGGCAGATAAATCTACTTGAAGGTGGCTTTTGCACTTGGTCTCCTAAAATTGAGACTCAGAACATGATGTACTGGCTTGCAAGATATGAGAAGCTTTCCCAAGCCAGAAATCTGTTCTCACTGTATCCACACACCATGTGCACTCCACCAGAAAAGAAGATCTGATGTTTGGATATTTTAGATACCTGAAGGAAGAGTGCCAAGTATTTCAAGTTTAGTGAGGTTTGCAAAAGCCCAAATCATTAGTGGTTCAGGAATTCCTAGCTGGGAAATGGGTATCTTTCAAAATATTTAACATTCAAATATGTTTAAATAGCTGTGAAAGTGTCTCTTGGGAATCTTTTACACATTGCTGATAACTTTCATCAACCAGTGTTAGAAATTAGGAATTACATGTTTGAAGCCTATTTTCTGCATTATACTCTATTATGGCAGCTGATAAGGTTATTGTGTTCTGGTGGGCCCAGAAATTAAAAAAATCTGCACTTAAGGGACAGCTTAAACTTGTGGGTAGGATTGACAGGAAACAATAAAACAGAACTAGCTCCTTGTTTGGGCTGCATAAATGGCCAACGTTCTCTGTGCTCTAGAGCAAAACTCATTACCTTTTGGATGTGGGCAGGACAGTCTGTCTGTATTCTCTTAATTCATGGAAAGGCAGAAATGTAAGTGACTTTCAGAAGGCATTTCAGGCAGTAAAATTCCAGCTTTGCTGCTCCTCATTGAATAGGATGTACAATCAGAATGTGGAAACTATCGCTTTTGTGGTGTACTAGAAAAGTTACAAAATCTTGAAAGAATGTCATAAAGTGATGATTTACCACACTAGAGTATTTGGCAGTGGCTAAAGAACTAATAAATCTTTCTGAAAAATGTTTTCCATGTTTTCAAAGGCGCCACAGGGAAGCACAATGCATGTTGTGCGGGAAAGAGATTTAAAAATATTTGTCCCTACATCACAACTTAAGATTTTTCACTGTTGGAGGCAATACAATAGTTAGGAGGGAAATAGGAAGTCATTACCCCTCAGAACAGTTATACAAGAGATTGATGATTCCTAGACTGGGTAGGTGACCACACAGCTTCAGTCCAGGTGACAGTGGAGGTGGTGAGGATCTTTGACTCTTGTTGAAACATTGATGTTGTGTGGAACTTGACCTGTAGGCTTTGTGGGATGGTTGTGATGCTGGAACCAGAACTTAGTATGGTGCAGGGCTATATACAGAAATAAAGGACTGAAAAGAAAGGAACTGTGTGTTCTCCAGGGCCATTGACTGGAATGGAGGTCTGAGGGACTTGTATTTGGGCAGCAGATAACATAACTCCATGTGACTGTCATATAACAGTTAACCAAAACCCATTTGCCCTTGTCCTGTCACTACAGGTCCTCGTAAGAAGTCCCTTTCTATCTTTCCCTACAGGTACAGAAAAACCACAGTTGTTCCCATACTAGAACTTTTTAGGCAAGAAAGCTATTTCTGATTATTTTAGTTCTTTTTTCCTCAGGTTTTCATTTTAAGGTTATTTTAAAGGCTTTCTTTTGGTTTAATTTAATTTTAGACTTATGGTCTGGAGCAGTCTCACTTTTGAGAGTGAAAATAATTTTTGTCTTGCACAAGCCAAATTTGTCAATGCAAGTAATGCTCTGGTTAACAGTAAATATGAATATGTGGCTATTTCTTTTTTTCTTAATTTAAGCAATTAGTAATGCCTCTGTTTCCTATGTTCATCATGTAGATGGACTAGTTCTAGTTTGCTTTTTAGTTTGCTAACCATTACACCGTGGAATGCAGTGTTTGTTCATGTAAAGCAAAACAAAATAACAAGTCTCAGCTAAAGGAAATTGCTCCAATTTAAAATAGGAGTGCTGAAGATGCATCATGCACACAAACATACGAATCTGTGGCATTGCATAGAGTATTTTGAAACAGGAACATGTGTTCCGGAAAGATCACACTATTGATTTTCTTATGTGTCTTTTATGAGGTAAATGTAAAATTCTACAAATGCTTTGCAGATCCTGAGAACTAGTTCCATTAGCTCTCAGTTCCCCAATTTAGGGCACCATTAACTCTTTCTTGCTTGTGACATTCGCAATAAAAGTTAACGATTAAACTTGTATTTTAACCTTTTTGCCTTCAATCAGTGGTCAGTACAAAACCAGCAAATTAAACTGTTGCAATGACATGATACTGAGCAAAAGAAAGGTAAATCCTATGTACCACACTGTGGTATCTGTCATGGCACCAGTAACGTTTTATTTAAATCTTTTTGTTAGGTTGCTAGATAGTTAAAAGGTTAATTAGCCTCCATCCTTCCTAAATCACAAAAGCCAGATTAATGATTGTTCAAACTGCAACAAAATTGTAATAAAAGTGATAGCTATATGGCTGATTATGCTTTTCTCTCTTTAAGCCCCTCTTAAAGCTCTGATTACTCATTTGCCAATGCAATCGTTTTCAGACAACCCAAAATGAACTCTAAATTGTTAGTTCCTAATATCTTAGTAAACTACTAAGTTTACTGTTGCGTTTACTAAGTTTGCTGTTCAATTTTAAGAAATCTACGCATGAAAAAAGTCTTTGGGTCAGTAATGGTCATTAAAAGTCACTGTTCTTCCATGTCTGGGCTCGATATTGAAGTTCTGGGAATACTGGCACAGATCTAGCACCTCTCATATTTATGTGCATGAGTAGAACAAATTTTTGGTTCTTTTCCTATGGAAAAAGTCTCAGCTCCTGGACTCACATGAATATTTGAGAACATCAGCTCTTGCTCAACAATCAGAGTTTAATTCTCATAGCTGCAGAGTACAAACCTCAAAGGTTTCAATTTCAAAAGGCAATTCTTCCCTTCAAATGGAAGGGCTTGTGTTTCACTAAAGCTTCATAGGTAAAGTGATTTGTTTGTTGTGTGGGGGCAGAATGGGGGTCTGACTGCTTCAAGCTGACAGTACTGCTGATTATCAGACATAACACACAGTGCTGGGAGTGTCTCACTGTGTCTTGGTGGTCATTTACTCCGGCCTAAAGCAGATACAAAATGCAGCATCATGAAACAGCTTTTGGGTTTTTTCTGCACTGGTGTACGTGATGGCATCAATGACAACAGGGCTGTTGTAGGACTAATAGCAGTTCCATTTATAATTGCCTCCCCTACAGATCAGATGGCCTCTTGATTACTATCCTCAAAATAACTTTTTTTAAAAAGGAGAGAAAAAAAGAGTGATAATAAATTAATTTCCCTATTTTAATCAAATCCTGCATGTTCAGAACAGAAAGCAGAGCAAATCGTTGCTCAATCGCTATTGTTTTTGCTTATTTCAAAAAAGCAGTTCAGTTGGGTTCAGTCATATCTAAAAGAGACTTCATCTCTTGGAGTTCAGTTCTGCAACCAGCTGAGGAAATGATTCATAAAGGACTGGGACCTAGGCAGATATTAGAAAGCTAACTATGAAAACTTTTCACACTTAACTCATTCCTCCTTTTCCACCCACCACAACGTTGGCACTATCCTGGTTGACCTCATACTTACACAGAGTCTGCAAATCTGTCGACATCTTCCATCCTTCCCCCCTGTCTTTGTAATTAGGTCACTGAAAATAATACCATCCCTTCCACAAAGGCAAAGGGAAGTGAGGCAACTGTAGATTCCCCAGAACATTCTGAAAAAATATTTGCACTGCTTTCTGTCATTCTGTAAACCCAGAGTAACACCCAATATATTTTGTTTCTGAACCATAACCTGCAAAAGAAAGGGAGTATTCCCTCGAGCAGCTGTGTGAGGTACCATCCCGTAGTACCTCAGACAATTCTTGGTTAGGAAAATTAAACCAAGATATTTACAGCTCTCCCAATGCAAGACCTACTTTCTGCTTTTGTTTCTGTGACATCTGGACAAGCATAAAGCTTGTTACTCTCCAATTATTTATTTTAAAGTTGAACTGAGGTGACTGCCAGTTAGATTTGAATACCAGGAGTGGCATCTCTCATCCAAGGAATTTGACTTCCCACAGGGTGCACATGAAACAACTTGCTGTCCTGGAGTCACTCATTATCATCAGACTATAATAAGATCGCCGCTATTTTTTGAAAAAAGGAAAGGAGATTATCACAATATCTGAGGCCAGTCAAATCACTATATTTGATAAAATTCAGAGTCTTTTGTCTCTGTTTTTACTGTTCCATATTAGAGCTAGGAAGGTCACGAGATTCTTGGATCAATGGCCAATTTTTTGTTGGAAAAAATAAAATCAGGTCAAAGTAAAACTTTTGTTTTATAGTGAAGTGAAAAGTGGGAAAAAAACGCCAAACAATAATATTACCTAAAAATAAGTATTTGGGGTTTTTCAACCTCTTTGTTGTTCTTTCTTTTCTCTTTGCTTTTGCCTTTTGTATTTAGGCCTGTTTTGAAAGAAAGTTGCAAATTTTCTTTTGGAAGATAACACTGGGAAAATATGTTGACCTTTTGAAATTGAAATGTTTCATTAAAATATTCTGTAGACAAGTTGTTGATATTTTCAAAACTCTTTTGTTTTCAAATGAAGCTATTTGGTAACTGCATAAGTACTTCTGGTCCCTTCCACCTAAACTGTCTTTTTTAGTAAAGGCAGGCTTCCTTAAACATTTTCCCAACTCAAGAAGCCATGAATGTTTATTTGCCTGTGGCAACACGAGTTAGCTTTTCTCCTTGGGGTCTTGGGGATCTCAGTGATCCTCTGCATTGGGAGGAGATAAAGACAGAAAATTCAAGAGTCAGTGGCATGTGAAAAGAGACCTATCACAAATACTCTTGGCCATAACACATCCACAGATTTTTATTGTAAGAGCACCAAATCACACCCTGATGAAGTATTTAAAGTTTGACTTACCTTGTAAAGCTCGGAATGTCTTCAGTTGCAGAATTAAGCATTTCCCACACAAAAAAAAAAAATTTGCCTGATTTTGCCAAATAAAATCACACACACCTGAAAAAAATTACACACATTTGAAATAGGCTTTTAATTTCCCAAAGCCATGGTGTGGACACAGACCTGGGAGTACAATGACTTCCCCCTCTGAATAAACCCCTTTCATGCTACAGGAAGCCCTAGAATCCATACTGAAAAACCTGAGTCACCTCCTGCAATTCCTTTTACCTGAAGAAAAAGAGTCAAGAATGCCCAGATCCCCCCAAACCAGTGTTCTCATTGGGTTAAATTCAGTGTTCTGGTCCTCATTTGCAGGGTAATCTCAGCCAGTATGGTCATGACCTCCAGCAAGAGCTATGTTATACTGGAACAATGGATCTGTCAGCCTCCTGAGTGAAAGGGGTGTGTACAAAGGACAAAGGTTTCTCAGCAGCTGGCTCATGAAACTGGAGTTCCTGCCTGGAAGGGATCAGGATGATTAAAAAACTCAACACCTTCTAAGCAAAATGGAAAACCCACTTCTTTGCTCTGCTCTTCCCACAAACGTTCTACATGACAAAAATAAATTAAGTCCAGTCTCTGCTGCCATTAAAAAAAAAGAAAGAAATGTTATTTGCAGGAAGGAAATTACTAGGCTATTTTTGTCTATCTACTTGTCATAATTTGGAGATCTTTGTAGTGTTGCCACTACAAGGGCTGGTACCTACTTGGGTGGAACAGGTACAAACTGCAAAAGGATTCAAGATACTTATTTGCATAACACTATTTTTTTTCTAATCCTTCATTGTTCTGATCATAATTCCTGCCTCAGTCCAAGCCTCAGAGCTGAGCAGGCCAGCAGCCTTCTCCATGAGAGAGAGACCTCAGGGTCTGGTGTATCATGCCTGAGAAATCTTAGCACTGGTGCTCTTCCATTTCGAAGTCCTATTCCAGGGTCTCATTTTTTTTCTGAAAAATTATTTCAATAGCACACTGAAAGTCCATAGTGTGAGCCATTCCATATATGTTTCATTCTTCTGGATCCTTGCATGCTCCAAATGATCTATATGTGTTGATATTTATGCCTCAGATACGACTGGTCTGTTCACTTCGGTCAGTGCACTTTCCATGATCATTGCCTGATTGGTTGTTTTCCTATAATTGTCTCAAGGCATGGCACCTCTGTGGATGACAGCCCATGTTAACTAAGTTCCTTTGGCTCCTCTCTGTCTGCAGGGGCTATGCAATCCTACACATGGTCACTCACCTACACTGTGACAACAGCTGCTGGGTCACCTGCTGAGAATTCCCAACAGCTGCCCTGCATGAGGAGCCCACACGTTCCTTCATCATCCGTCACACACCGGATACCTGTGTATCCCCACAGAGAAGAACATGGGTAAGGCACTTCCACTGGCTTGGGTTTTTTAATGTGTTTTTGGTGGGATTTGGATGAACTTCTGCTTAGGTGGTTTTTTTTGAAATACAGTAAAAGCTGTTTCTTGATATAGTTAAGTCTGTATTGCAAAGATGCTGGCATCATAATTCTTTGGCTGTTGTAGCTATTCTATAATTATATTATGTCTTAGTTTTATAATCTCATTTAATTCTATTCAAAACCACAGTAGGCCTGGAGGAGATTTTCTAAAAGAGAAGGCTTAAGTAGATTTCTTCTCTGATTCCTGTTTTCCTGTGCCATGTTTGAAAAAGATAGATGTGCCTAAAGAACAACCCTACTATACCATGCGTCAGGAGAGGTGATCCTTCTCTTTTGCTCATCACTGCTGAGATCTGCACTGGATCTGGATCCAATTCTGTGCTCCCCAGTGCCAGATAGACCCAGGCACACTGGAGTAACTCCAAGAAAGGGCCACTTTGATGATGATTGTGGGACTGGACCATCTGTCATACACAGAGAGCTGAGGTTATTTAGCATCAGGCAATAAATACTTGCTGGGGGATGTAAAGAAGACAGAGACAGGTTCTTCTCAGTAGTATTTAATGACACGACAAGCACAAACAGAAGAAATTCTGTTTGAACATAAATGAACAAAACACTTGTTTTACTCTAAGTGTGATAAAACACTGGGGCAGGCTGTCCAGAAAAGCTATGGAGTCTTCATCCTTGCTGATGTACAAACTCCAACTGGACATGATCCTGGGCAGGCTGCTCTTGTGGACCCTGCTTTGAGCAGGGGGCTTAGACTAGATAAACTCCACAGGTCCCTTCCAACCTCAGTGATTCAATGACTACTGTTAACCTACAGATAAAAAAAGTCCACAGTTTGAAGATATAGACACATTATCACCATAATATTCAAATATTCTCCATCACCAAAGTTTGCTCAAGGCTCTCAATTAAAATATTTACAGGTATAGATTTATGTAACATTATTTTATCTGGAAAAACTTCAGACACTTGCTAAAACTCTCACTGCTCTTTCCATTAAGCAGCACTTTTGTGCCATCCTCATTTGATTCAGGGCATAACGCATAGATATCCATAACTAAAAAATCAATCCTAAACTAATCAATGGAGAAATAATAGACAATACAACAAGATCAGCCAATGCCCGAGTGCTGCTATGATGCAAGAGGTTCAAAAGGTTTTACTGTGTTCCTCAGTCTTGTTGCAAACTCATTAACACTGCAGAAGTGCTTTCCCAGTGTGAAAGACTCTAAACTGTTTGGAAGGGTATCAGTATATTAATTTGAACCCTGTATCTTCTTCCATCTTGGATGTGATTAGGTTTAGATATCTGTTTGAAAGTCACTGCTAAGCCCTTACTGGGGAAACCTGGATAAAGAGAAAGGGAACATCTCTCTTACCCAGAAATATGAATATTAAGTGGAGGCAGAAATAGAGCAGCACAGAAGTTCAGGAGCTAAGAGTATTCAAGACTTGGAACAGACACAGGCAGTGTGTATGTTATATATATGTGTGTGCATATGTGAGAATTCGTTGTTTCTGCAGGAATCTCTTGCCTCTGGTGTTGGATTATGGTGATTTGAGGAACATCTTAATCTAGGTGAATCAGCTTCTCTGAAAGACAACAAAGATCAGGTGTTCACATGTTCACAAAAATGGGGAAATTGCAGAAAGCGTCCATGCGTCTTCTCCTGTTGAATGGTCCAAACAATGGTGGCCAACAAACACTGACTCAATAGCTAAGGAAAGGGTTCCCTCCTTTGCCCCTGGATGTCCCTAGACAGAAGGCTGGGATTCAACAAAGAAAGTAGACAGGTTCTCCACTCCCTTATTGAGTTGGCTGTGCTAAAGCTGAAGATTGTATGTTGCAGATTCAAACAAATTCGCTTCTCTCCCTCCCAAAAAAGGAACATCTGACTGCAGTACAAGGAGATAGCTGAACTCACTGTAGTTCTTCAAGTTAGGGCTTACCTCAGCCTGGATAGCAATTTACTGGGAACATGGCATTAGATAACAATAAAAGGGAAAGACCCTTTCTTCTCAGAAAGTGCAGAGCTGAATCTGCAGTTTAAAATTAGTCACAGAAACATTTGATGTTGTGCTGGACACACACTTTCACTAGTGGCATCTGCTTTCCATCTGAGCTGGAAAATATATTTTTGAAAAAGATTTAAAATATCATCCTCCAATTAAAAAAACCCCAAACAACGGTATATTTCATAAAAATTGTGGAATGATTAGTGGGAATAAATTATTGTGCATACTAAAAGTGTTTTTTGATGTATTTCAGATACACAGGAAGTTACAACTATGGTAGCTATAGCAACCAGCATCCCCATCCAATGCAGAGTCAGTATCCATCCTTACCACATGACACTGCTATTTCTGGTCCACTTCACTACTCAGCTTACCACAGAAGCTCTTCACAGGTAATCTACATTTGTTACTTGATGATAGTTGTCATAACATTTAAAATAATTCAGTTTGTAAATTTATCAGCATATTAGTTGTCTGAATCAATAAGCCATCTAGATATTGATGGGCTCCTATTATTTTTATTTTCTAATATTACCTAGGTAGCAATTAATTTTAGTGGCAATCAGAAGTAGCTTTAGACTGTCAGTATAAAGTACAAACTCTAAAATCCAGCAGTCTGGATTGTGAAAAGTGTTTCTGTTTTAAGGAGTAGCTAAAGCAAAAATGAATATAACTGTTTGTATGATTCTTAGTTGTTGGGAGCAGGAAGAGATCCTTAAGAAGAAATAAAGGTGTTCTCATTTAGCTTAAGATGCAGAGGCCATAGTGAATTCTTGTGGGGGCTTTTGAAGATAACCACATTTAGGAATTTGCCAAAACAGTGAGTTGTGCATATAGTTTGAATAACTTCAGGACACCACTACAGAGTTTGTTTAATCTGTACCCTATAGTCTCCTACTACAATGGTGAGAAATTGTATCAGTAACTCTTCCACCTCATGACACTGAGCCAGTGGGAGCCAGCACAGATTAGGTGTGAAGATCAGATTTGGCAAGAGTTCCAAAGTAATGCCACTGTCAGAGGGCTTTAGTGCTTCATGCAGCTGGTGCTTCCTCAGTGTAGGCAGCTGCTGTCTGGGCTCTCTGCTGGAAGAGCAGCAAAGGGCAGATACAGGGAGGAGGCGATGGCATGGGGGTATTCCACCCACATGGCACCACTCATCCTTTTCTGGAAATTTATAAAAGTGTATCAGGGACTGCCATGCTTAATTATCACCACTGGACTGCAACAGTTTCATACCAGAGGCAAAGATGTGAATTTGGTAGTGCTTTGAAACTGAGCACACGAAAGATGCATCTCATTCTGGTCTTTGAAATCAGTCTGCCACATGATCTTAAAGGAGTCGTTTCTCCTTTTTATGCTTCATTTCCCTCAGCTGTAAGATAAGAATCATGGTATTGATCTCCTTAAAGCTTTTTGAGATCTGTACAAACCCATTATGCTCATTTGGAGCAGCTCGACCACGGCTCCCTGGCTTATGGAAAGGACAAGCTACAACTTCTCACCCATTTGTGTCACACCTGGTCTGTCAGACTACACAAGGCTTTGTCTGAGGATTTTTGCAATTGCTCTATCTTCAGCAGGAAAGTGAATGAACATTTAAGTGCAGTGTCCTGGGACACAGGACATGGGTTTGTTTTCCTCAATTTTTCAGTATAACTCTTAACCTGTTATCTCAAGAAACAAGTAAAGCAAATCTAGATCAACACATTTTTAGTTTACTCATATCGTGGTTAACATGCTGTATGCAAACAGTAGCAAACACTGAACTCAGGCAAATCTCTTTCATAGTAGGCTGTCTCTACAAATGCAGATGTTAGATCATTTTTTCCTCTCTTGCTAGTCTTTGAACTGTCCTGAACACATACGAAGAACATAAGCTATGCTTATCATAAGCTATGCTTTAATGATCACAATTTAAAGGAAAAATATTTCAATTTCTATGTGGCATGTTTTTTCTCATGCTGCTAATAAATTGAGGTGGAATTGCACAGTAGGACACAGCCAACAAAACTCTATCAATGTACTTGCTCTCTATTGAGAGGAGATACAAACCGGAACCTTGCTTTTGAAAAATTATTTCAAAGTCTTTAACAATTTGATATAAAATTTGCTGACAGTGTTTTTAAAGATAAGTTGCATCTTTAAAATGCCTGCCCTGATAATAAGTAATTTCTTAGCCACTTTTAACAAAAAAAAAAGGTCATAAGATGGCCCTAAAAGATGTTAAGGAACTGTTCTTTTTCTAGTGGTCTTTGTGTGGGGGACACGTTGGAAGGAGTTGCTATAGAACTCATGATGTTGCAAAATAAAAATACAGGGAGCCAAATTTACAATGAATATATCAACAGCTGCCACAATACTGAAACCAAAGGAGCTGCAATGTGCAGAGCAGTGGGAGTATAATCAGCTGAGGAGGCATTGACCATAACTTTCAAATGAAGTCTTTGTTATAATCTACATTCTGGCCAAATATAGAACTTTGGCTCAACTTTAGCAACTACTCTACCATGTCCTTTAGGCTAGTGTCTAGGGATTAATTCCTAAGAAAAAAAAGCTCTGTGTGTGTGGTAAATTCTCTACAAACATGCATTCAGAGAGAGCCCTTGTCCCAGACAAGGGTGTGAGCCAAACAGGTGACATGTAGTTGAGGTGGGGTTTAAACTGGAGCTATTAATAGTTATTTCGGTTATGAAGAACATCATGTTCAATCTTCTACTAAGGAAGAGAGTGACACACTCGAGGTTTTATCAACTACTTTGAGAGTTTTGATTTTGTCACTAGAATTAGAGTGAGGCAGTGCTGGGGAAGAAGTCACACAGATGTAGATATTTTATTATTTACTATTTTAATATTTATTATTACCCATTATTTTACAGCTCTCAAAAAGTGCAGGAGGGGATCTGGCATTATAGGCTAATTCCCACTGATGGCTAAGACTCTTTTTGATGACAGGAACAGTCTGTTCAAACCTTGGTCTTAATCCGAATTTTTTCTTCCCTCACCATCTGTGAATAATTCTCAGAACAGTTCCTTACTTGTAATTCCAGGCCTGATTGCTCTTTTCTTGACTTGGCTTACTGGCCAGGAGCCTGACAAATGAAAAATGATCTACAGATTGATCTGTTACTACCTAATTCTCTAAGCTGTAGTGCAGGAGTGCATACAATACCCTAATGCTATTCCACCACCAGATAGAAAGGGACTGTTTCGTGTGAGTGTGTGTATATAAACACACCTATACTGAGACTTTATTTCATCAGTTCTTTATTTCATCTGCTTCTGCAGTTTTAGGTACCAGGTGCCAGGGTAGAAAAAAGCCTCTGAGAGGTCTCGACCTATGCTGCGTTTAGCAGAGAGTTACAACACCTTCACGAAGTCACATCTGATCCCCCTCCACAATGTAGGCTTGACTGGCTTCTGAGCACAGCTTTCACCTGCAACATTCACCCTGGCTGAACAGGTCTTAGTCCTCTTTCAGGCTGTCCAAAGTATTTCAGTTCACATAGTTCTACCTTTTCCTTAGACACAGACTAATTCATGCTGCAGTAATTTTTCTTTGTAAATTTCAAGGCTAACACTTATAGTAGGAAGAATAATTAGAGAAATCTGCAGCACTATACATTTTAGCATATCTGGTAACATATAAAATACTCATTATCTTGTTAATTTTAAGTCTGTTATCTCATAATTGCATTGGGTGCCCTAGGGTTTTTTGGGTGATGAAGAATAGTGAATATTCATTCTCTGTTTATCTACTCTTATCATTCAAGACAGTATAGATCTGCATCATTCCTTCCTCACCTCCTCTCTGTCATTTTGCTTGCAGAATTAAGCATTATCATCTCTTTAGTTTCTGTTGTGACAGGTGCTCTGTGCACAAGGGTTGTCTGAGGACTGCAGGGCAGGTGTAGTCTGGGGAGGGTGTGAATGTCCTGTTCTCTCAGTTGTGCTGAGCAGGGAACCTGATGGAGCTGGAGCTCCCCTCCAGCCTTTCTGTGCAAACTTGATCTCAGAGTAGGTAGGAGGGACTCAGTCAAGAAGCTGCCAGATCAGCCACCTAGACCTGAGAATCCCTCCTAGATGCCACACTAAACACAACCTCATTTTACCTTTTCTCCTTTGCCACTCTTAAATGAAACAACCATCTCCAAAGGGTCAATGTCAGGTGACAGCCATAGAAGTAGCATAGCAATGTTTCTCCTTTTGTACCATGCAGCTCCTACCTTAAAGACACAAATGAATCTATTTATTTATTTATTTTTACTGCCTTTAAGCTGCATTTATGAAGATCATCGTTTACTTCCACGGCCTGGACAGAACAAATCACTCTAGAAAATGCTGCAGCAGTACAGTCTGCTGTTCAGCAGTAGATCAGGTCTGCACCTCTCAGAGGCCCAGAGCACAGTGTTTGGGCCATAGTTAAAGGAAATGTAAACATTTTTTGTACTCTGGCTCTTCTGAACTGCTCTGAGGAGTGCAGTGGTCACGTATCATTTCCCAGGCTGCAGCATGCAGCACTATTCAGTTTTTCTGTAAAATACTGCATGTCACAATTCCACAAAACCATGTCTTCCCTTCATATACCTCTGCAGCAGGATTTGCTAGAAGCAGTACTGGAAGACAGTAGTAACTTTTTGTGACCATGGGGGAGCCAAGGAAATCCTCTCTCAGATTGAGCCCGTGCTTTAGTGTCCATTCATGTTGTTCTGGCTCATCTACTTTGGGGGGAAAAAAAAAGGAGGGAAAAGTTCTTGATCCTCCAGCACATACACATTATAAACTCATGGCTATACCAGTGCAGTAAGAATAACACCCTCCTCAATAACCACTCTGTCATCAAACAGCTGTTAATGACAGAAAGACAAAAATACTGCCCAAATCCCACCCATACAGCAAAAGTCATTGTTCCCAACTGTATGGCTTCATAAGGGCCTTGAGACTGTTAGCATGTAATTGAAGTAATTATGTATTGAATGCAACAGGAAACAGATGTCTTAACTCCTTTTGAGATAATTACAAATAGCATTTTCTGAAGGCTCCAACTGCCACTCCCAAAAGTACCAAAATCACTTAGATGGACTTCAAAGTTTGACTCAGCTTAATTAACAGATTCAGTAAGATTCAATTTGTGGAGAAAAGGGTCCAATCAAGGGTGATAAAGATGCATTTAATGAATAGTTTTGATTATGTCATTTTATAAGATTTAAGCATATTTTTATGAAGTTAATTTATAGCCAGCTCTCCACAATTCAGTAGTTTCTGGTATGCGTTAATTGTGAGTCCTAAAGTTAGTGGCTAACATGAAACATTAATTTACAGCATTCAGCAAAAGTGGGAGCTAATACAATGTAAAGTCAGAGCCACATTCATAAGGAAAATATTTTGTTGTTTGGACATTGAAACCACTTATAATTGGTTGGTGAGTTGAGAATAAAGATAAAGAGATTGTTCTCCATCCTTTCACTGTAGAACCTCAGCCTTCACTTCACAGGAAGACATATTTAACGTTGTATTTTCTAAAATGATACTAAAAGAAATTGAATTAATTTTACTCTTGTGGGCAAGGCCTTAACAATAATCTGCTCAAAGTCTCACAGGCTTAAAGGGCTTCTTGTCTAGGTCTAATGGCAGCAGTAGTAACAAGTGTGAGTCAACCCAGAAAATGGTAATTTCCTGTCAAGAGTCCTCCAACAAATGTCGCTTTTATATCTGGCAAAGATCACTAGGCCCCAGTGTTTTGAGTTCAGCTTAAGCACTCTTCATTAAACCGGATGTAGAGTGTGAAAGGTGATTCAGGCAGCATGGGCAGGCATCCGCCCAGATGGCTCTGCTTTGGACACTCCAACAAGGCTGAATAGATGCTTCATTGGGTGAGTTAATAGTCAGGCAGGGGCCAATGAGTACTTTAAAAATATTGTCTTTCAATAGTCTCTTCACTGTAGGGAAAAAGAAGCCACTGAGTCATTTGCGATTAGCTGACCTACCGCTACAAAACTTTCCATCTTGCACTCAGTCATAACAGAATTTATTGTAAAATACTGGATATTTAGAGTCCATGTTATTTTCAAGCAATTATTCTTTTTACATTCATGACACATTCATAAACACAGCTGCATCGGCTGCACCCGATGAAAAGGAAAAGCAGCACACTGTATCCTGTCCCCTCATGCACAGCCATCCCCCTGCCTTCTCAGCAAGCCTAAGCATGGCCTCTGGGCTGGACTGGAGGAGCAAGAGCTTTCTTTTTTGGTGCATCCTGAAGTTCATTCTGGGAGCCAAGATTTCATTCGCTTAGTGGCACAAGTTTTGTGGTTCCAAATGACCAAAAAGACAAAATGTGGCTTCCCCACATGCTGCCGTGTACAACAAGAAGACCCACCACAACATTCCCAGAGTTCATTCTCTTCTTCTTGATGATAGGTGAATGTTTTTACTGATTACACATTTTCAAATAGCAAATTATCCTGGCTGAAGGCAAGGATTTCTCTTGGTGTTTATAAGGGATATGAAAGCAAGTAGTTCCCCTATTAGAAGTCACAACCTTCCTTTCAAAACCTCAAAGGAAAATTGCACTGAGTCAAGATGGCAAAGGCTTCTGTTATGGTTAAGAACAGAACAGATCAATTAACTCACTGGGAAGGAGAAAAGAGAGAATCACTAGTGTATTATGGTAGAAGGCTAGGGTAACCCTGTTGTAAGTACACTCTTTAGTACAAGAATCTACAGTGGTTTCAAGTATAGATCAATGGGTAATAAAGGCAAACACCACCATAACTGGTATCAAGTAAAACACTACTGAAGACAAAGATGAAAGTAGTGGGGTTTAAAGGGGTTTTAGCTTGGGTCACATATTGCTTCAAAGCTTGAGTTTCATTGTTGCTGGTCATTGGAAGTTCTCATCTTCAATGAAAGCTTTTGGAAAGCCAACAAGTCTGAAAACTTGATTCTCCTTCCAAGGAATATAAAGCTTTTGACACTTAGTATGTAAGCTCTACTGAACTTTCCTACTGAAAAAAACTTTCTCTGAGGTGAAGATGGAAATTTAGATGGTGTTGTACAGACCTGTTGTCAGTGTTGCCAGGACAGCTTATTCTGGCAGCTGGATTAGCAGAACAGAGTTGAAATGTCGATGTTCCAGGCTGGTGCTGCAGTTGAACACCCCATTTCAGCAGCTGTGATGGCACAGGTAGATCCAGCCTGTGTGGTGATGGGGAATACAGGCTAGATAACACCTTTGACGTCTTCCCTCTCATCTGCCTTCTGGCCTGTCTTCCCCGGACACACAGGGATGGGCTAACTAACTACAGTATGTTGGCAAAAATGTCTTCTTTTTCTTCTCTTCTCTAGTTAGGAGTGGCCAGTGTGTGGCTCTGAGCTGCCTGAGGTTTGTGAACTGTTCAAATACATCTGCCAAGGCTGGGCTGCCTTCCTGGCTGTGGTCTGAAGGGAGACAGCACAAACTCGTCATGGAAACACTGCTGCAATTGCCTTGGGCTTATGTAACAGTTCTTAGGCAACTCATTAACCCTGGGCCCATCCACAGTGGAGTAATGTAATGAGACCTCTTAGGAATCTCTGCTATCTCTCTCCTAAGAGCACCTACTCCAGCTGTTCTCTCCATAAACCTCCAAAATATGAGGAAGAGGTTTTGCAGCCATAGAAAGCTTTGGCATGCAGCTTGCAAAGTTTGTAAGCATCAGAAGTACTTTGGTGACAGCTTTCTAGTTAAAGAAATACCACAGTGTCAAACAACCCAAGAAATGGAAATTTTAAATACGACACTTTTTGCAGAAAAGGTATAAAGATGTAAAATGTAGAAGATGTGAAGATACATGGCTGGCCAAGAGTAACAGGGATCCTCACTGTATCTGTGGTGCACATGGATAATGGGGACAAAACAGGGAGAGTCATTCCTCAGACACAGCACACAGATTATCCTGCTGCTGCAGGACAGGCAATAAGATAAATACATGCTAAGCAAGCCCTCATAAGCACAATTTACTTCCTGTTGCTGGGCAGCCTGTGGCTATAGAGGGCAAAGGCAATTCTGTTTTCCTTCCTATCTTGCCCTTCCTTAGTGGAAGCCATTTGTCATACTTTGACTCCCAGTTTCCAAGTGTCACTGTGAACAGCTGGGGGCTAGAAGGATTCTTCTCCTGCCTGCCTCTTTTCAGAAGTTCTCCAATTAGCTGCTGGCTCTGGGGCCAGACCATACCATTCTCCTGCAGAAACTGTCAGGATGTCTTGTGAGCACTTTAAAGGGAAGGCATCTTCCCAGAAATAAAGTTCTTTTGCTCTCCTCCTTCAAAACTCTGTTGAATGGGGAAGAGTTGGGACATTTTATTTTCTGATTTTTAGTAAATAGCAAGTTTTTGAGGAAAAAGTGGGAGAAAAAAAAACCTAATTAAATCTATTTTTCTGCTCTCAGATACACCTAGCACTTTGATAAATTAATTCAATATTTAAAATCAGTGACTGTTTTGCAAGACTTTCCCTGAAACTTTGGTTTACAGCAGACATTGATTATCTGATATTTACCTTCAGTATGATACCTTGTTGTTGGATAGCTGCTAATTCATATGATTTTGGCTTTTCTAAACACAGAATTGTAACACCACCAGTCCTTATTTTAAAATGAAGCATGTGGCAGATGATTCTTTGATTTCATTTTTTTAAATTGTAGTATCCTTTCAACGGCCCAACATCAAGAATGGAACCCTGTTTGATGAGCAGTACCCCCAGGCTGCATCCCACACCAGTGACTCCGCGCTGGCCAGAGGTCCCAGCTGCCAACTCCTGCTACACGAGCTCCTCCATGCACTCCACAAGATATGGGAATTCCAGTGACATGTACACGCCCTTGACAACACGCAGGAATTCTGAGTACGAGCACATGCAACACTTTCCTGGCTTTGCCTACATCAATGGGGAAGCCACCACAGGCTGGGCTAAATGAAGATGACTGGTATCAGCTGAGCCCACACATTACAAGAGTTACAACAGCTTCATGCTGTGTGGGACTTTTCATGGACGTTCCTCAAGGGAGGTGAAAATGGAAAAGATCCCGGGCAGATAAATGCAGTTCCTAACGTGGGCAGACCACTATGACTGAATGTTCCTGTAGCTGAAAAATACTTTTGTGCTGTTTTAGATCACTTTTTGGGCCAACCTGTGCCTTTTTAAATTCTGGGCCAACCCTGTGTGCTCCCAGTTTGAGTGAGCCATTTCTACCCCCTCTCTTATTGACAAACTTTAATGAGTCTTACAAAAAAAAAGTACCGAAACAGGACCTATTTATAATTTGAATTAAAGACAGGAAATTCACCCTCAGCAAAACTCCATCATCTGTTCTTCTGTAAGCTCTTAATGCATTCCTTAAAAATCATTCAGCCAAGTCATCACTTACTCATATCAGTTCCTCTTATCTGGTTCCTTAAAAGGACACGTGTTGCTGTAGGTTTCAGTTTACACCTAACTTTGTATATTGATGCACCTTTCTGTTGATCCAGTAAGTTTGATCTTTACAAAAGAGAAGAAAAGACATGTAGCATTGAATTATACACTGCCTTAAGTTGACTATTGTTCTTATTATATATGTATTTGTGTTGAGTTTGCACAATCTGGAAAAATCTAACTTCTCTGGTCAGTAATGACAAGGTAAGAAGGGACTTGGGGACTGGGAAGATTTTGGATTCAGAGCCACATATGTTAAATATGATATGAAGCAATTATATAAAGAAAATGACAATGCAAACATGATTATTTGCTTAATTATCTATTGACAGGTATGAAACTGTTCTCTCAATTCCTTCATGTGGTGATAATTCTCTATACGTCTACAAAAACAAAATTCAAAGCTGTGCCTTTGAAGTTACTCTGTACTGTGTATGTGTGGAAAAATGTATTGTATTTTGGGGAGAATTTTTCTTAGACATTTTCTGTCAGATTTGTAGCTATTTGTGAGTTTTTGTTAGTTTTTATTAACATAGCTTTTTCTTCTGTATTATAAAACGCACCAAGCAATTATGGTGGACCTATTACCCTATGGGTAAGAAATAAATAAATGGAAATATGACAACAGGCATTTTAGTAATTGTTTTGTAAATAAAATCTTTGATAGCACCCAGTGTGACGGTAACCATGTTTATGCCTAAAATGGACATAAGTGTTATTTGTACAGTTGTGCAAGATAAATGAGGGATTTTCACACCCAAATAAAGTTCTTGAAAGTAAATAGATGCCAGTCAAATTTACTTAAATGCAAAAACTTCTACAAGCTGCAGACCTTCAAAAAAAGTTAGATGTCATCAGGCATGTTTTTATCCAAGGAAGGACTCAAGAACAAGCACAATTAATGGCAGATTGCTGATGCACCTCCACTTGCCTGATGGACTGGTGATCATGACCTGCCATGGTCCCTCCAAGGACCAGATGCCTTGGTGAGATGTCTGTGGGTAGAACTGGCCAGTAACTCAAGGCTGGGCCTTTGGAAGGATCAGGATGGAGGTGAACCCAAGCACCACTCAAGGGAAGCCAGAAGCACTTACTCTCTTTTTTACAGTAAATTGTTAAACCAAAAGAAGCCTGATCCCCATTGACTGAAAGAGCATACAAATATTAGCATACAAATATTTCATATCCTTTAACACTTTAGTGGACAACTCTGCTACCCTGATTTCAAGAGCTCAAGTAGACTGTTCAGGAAAGAGGAGGGATACTGGACACAGTGTGAGACCCAGAAATAATAAAACCTTTCTGATTGGAGAACTGCAGCATCCTGGGAGAGCGAATTCTGACCTACAGCAGCACCACAAAGCTGCTTATGAAAAACAGCCAAGAACATCATCAGTCATACAGGGCTTGGAACATCTTTTGCAAAAAAAAAACCCTCCACAGTATTTTTTTATTTTTAATTAATTTAGAAACTTGTGCTGATGCCTCAGGAGTGTTGAATGATGAAGGCTTTGAAATTTAAAGTAGACATCCATGGGGGCAGTATATAGATTGGTGAAACAGAGGCCACCACCTGCAGAGAAGAGCTGTGAGGGAAAGCAGGACTCGTCCTGGGCCACTGCAGCTCAGACCCCACCACAGCAGCACAAAGCACGGCAGCTTCCAGGTCACAGGGTGTGCAGCAGGCCGGGGAGTGCAGCAGCTCAGGACAGCACCATAACCTCTGGGTATAATGTCTGGTGAGGGGCAAGAATGATTTAAATCATCCCAGTTCCAGCTGCCAAACCTCCCAAGTCAGAGTCTGCAGGCTGTTACCTAATCCTTTCCCTCGATCATGGAAACTGAAAGTTGGGGTTTCTTGCCTAGCCATGCATTCATGTGCATATAAAGTAAATATGTGACTATGCAAACATTGCTGAAGAAACTTTTATATCACATTCCAAAATATTCAGTCTCAATTGCAGTTTCTCATGTTATTTTTTCCCATTACCTTCTTTCTCTTTCCTCTTTCCTTTTTTTCCTTTTCCCTTTGCCTTTTCTTTCTTTTTTAATTTCTTGCTTACATTCTCTCTTTTCCTAACACAAAATACACATTTTTATAAAGATGTGATCTTTTTCATGGGCTGAAACATAACAAATGATAGATATATAATATATACAGTAGAATAGAAACTAATATTACATATTACAGCATAATTGACATAACACATTTAATATTTTTAAATAGATCTACACACAAATATATATATATCTGTGTGTATATATGTATGTATGTATGCCTATAAAAATCCATTACAATACTTCGAGATTTTTCATTACCAGGTAGAAAAAAGACTCAGCAGGGGAAGAGCAGTGAGAACTCCATTCAGTAGCATGAATCCTGTTTTTGTCAGGATACCTCTTGCTGCTAAGGTCACTACCCTTTGACAAAAATGGCCTCTGACCTCCCCAGCCCCACAATTCTGTTGTGACTGACCCTGAAACCCATGAAATTCAGGGGCAGACATTGCTTTGGAAGGTTTAGATAAAGCTGACTAACATGGGAAGGGCTCCTGGTATGCACCCATCTGAAAAGGTCTGGCAGTTCTTTGGTAGAGGATGCAATTTATTCTGTCCCTCTCTTTCATTGAAATCCTAATCCTTCATATGCTACATAAAGTGGAAACTAAAACGTGCTGATGATGAATAACAATGTGCCTTTAAAGGGCAGTAACAGTTTCCTAACCTTTATTTTTCAGGTTTTGTAATTAAAAAAAAAAAAAATTGGCGATGTGCAAGTAAAATGAGTGTTTTGCTGTGCTGCAAAGTAAATCTAAGCAGGCTTATACTTTATTATAGAGCTGTAAATCTAACAGGCAAAAGACTTTTCACCGGGTTTATCTCCAAAGCTGCATTGGTTTACAGATGGATCTGACTCAGAAGGAATGGCTGCACACTGGGTGGCTGGATTCTGTTACTCCTTGCAGCCCAGTGACTGTGCTGTTTTGGATTTATATCCCAGTTCTTGTGGCAAGAAACTTGTAAGGAGGAAATTCAGGTTCTGGTCTGGGTGTGCATGTTTAACACTGCAGACATGCACCGTCACATCTGACCACCTCTGGGCCCTGTCCATCCGCAGGGACAACCTCCCCTGCCTTTTCCACTATGGAACCGGTCATTTGTGAGATGAAAGGTTTCTCTTTGTCACAGATTCCTGAATTGAAGGAATAAAGATTTCAAGGAGAGACCGGCCACAGCTCCGTACGAACATGTTTGGGTTTTTTTGTTTTTTTGTTAACATATCAATTTCTGCTACCTGGACAATGAATTTCCATTATAGGTACCTTGAGTATGGACATACCGTGTATCTGCTCGGTGTGGTTTAAATCCACGGTCTTACAAAACCTCCGTACAGACATGGTTCACCTTTGCCCGGCTCTGCCGATGCAGCCCGCCTTCTCCTCCTGCCACCTCCTGAACAAAGCGGAGAACTTCCCAATGGTGTACCGTCATTGCTCTGGTGGGTTAGACTTGAGAAAAAGGGGGTTGGTTTTGCAACTAGACGCTGTGGGGAAGCCCCGCTTCACACGGAACACGCACAGACTTCGCCGGCGGTGGCAGCCCAATGACCTAAAAGCTAAAGAAGGAGGGCCAGCCCCGCTTGTGGCAGCCCTTCGCCTTGTGACAGACACGGTGTGCACAGGGCGGCTAGCAGAGAGCACACAATCGGGCAAGCCTCAGGAGGACGGGGGGACATGCCGGGCAGCGCCCTGTGCCGCCGGGCGTCCCGGGAGCCCGCTACCGCCGCGCTTCCCGGCAGGCGCCCTCGGCGCTGTGGGCACGGACTACAGCACCCATCGTGCCCCGCGCAATATAGCCCGGCGCGCGGCGCCGTTCGGCATGCTGGGAGATGGAGTCCTCTCTCCGCAACGGCCGGCGGCGGGACGGCAGCCAATAGGAGGGGTCGGGGGTGCGCGCCGCCGGCCGCTCCAGCCAATGGCGAGCGGACGCTGCCTGCCAGTCCGGGCGGCTTCCGCGGGGAGCGTCGGGCGCGTCAGGGGGCGTGGAGCGCGCGGGCGGGGTGCGGCCGCTGCCGGCGGCGCCGGGCGGGGCGGGCCGGGACTGTCGGGCATGGAGCCGGGCGCGGAGCCGGCCCCGGAGCTGGGCGCGGTGCTGGAGGCCGTGGAGGGGCGCGGCGGCGGTGGCGCCGAGGCGGTGGAACGCGTCCTGGCGTGGTACAACGAGGAGGTAACGGGTCCCATCCCCCTCCCCTCTGCGCCGCTCCCCCGGCGGTGTCGCCGGCCCGCCTCGCCCGCCATCGGCAGCGCCGCCAGCATCGTCCTGGTTGCCCCCGGGCTGGGCTCTGCAGCGGGTCACCAGCGCTCGCCGCTTCACCGCCATGCCCCTGCCCCCCACAGCCCCTGCCCGGCGCAGCCTCCCGTCCGTTCCCGTGCTCTCCCGGGAGCCGGGGCAGTGTCCTGAGGAAAGCAGACTTCCAAGGGAACACAAAGCCCATGGCCAGGCTCGGCCCCTGGCACCGGTTGTGTGGGTTATCTGTGATCGGGCTGTTGGATAGCATACATTTGCCTCACAAGTCTTCTAACCTACGTATACCACTGGGCAGGGGCTGGACAGAAGAACACCGAAGTGTCTTGGTAGCTGCCCACCTGCCTGAGGTGCTGCCCTTTGTCACCGGGAATAGAGAGGGCTTTCCATCGCCTGGACAGTGACCGTGTCAGTGGGCAGGGGCGGGCATGGTGTGAAGTGGGCTGACACAGCGCGTTACATTTTTCCGTGTTTCTGGCCAAGCAAAGTGAAAGGGGAAGACAGCTTAGAGCAGGTTGAGTTTTTAATGCTGGCAGGTATGCAAAAGTAGTAAGGGTCTACTGCTGCTACAGTCTAATAAGGGCATGTTCAATCAAGAAGTGAAGAGGTTTCCTGCTGATGTAGGAAGGTGAAAATCAGGGTGAAAGTAGATGTTGGGTGGGTTTTGTATTTTTTCCCACCTCTTCTGATAGGGGCGTTTTGACATTTAGGTTGTAGTAGAGCAGTACAGTCCATTCTGAAAGATTGTGTCTCAGCCCATCAGGTGCTTGTGTGATTGATTCACAAGTCTCTCTAAAGCTGGTACTGACTCCGAGTTTGGCTTTGGCTGTAATTTAAATGCAGTCATGTTGAACTAGTTATTGACTGAAATTTAGGAATCTGTTACAGGAACAAACATTCAGATCTTTAGTTAAAGTTTCATAGCTTTGTGATTAGGAGAGAAGCCAAATGAATGTGGATGTGATGTGGGTATTCTTCAGCCTCCAAGAGGTGTCTTGAAATTTGCTATCCTAAGTGTGATATGTTTTACGTCTAACAATGGCAGTAACTGATTTCTTCACTCAAACTTGGGCTTGTAGAAGAACCTTGAGTAACAGTCTTGACATAGGCTGCCTTTGTGCACATGAAATTCAAAGGCAGAGATTGATGCAGCTGCAGGGCACTTCCTCTAACGGATTGGTAGATCAGGAGCTCATGAGACACATCTGTTTTAACTTGCTGACCTCTGAGGTACAGAGGAAGGATTCTGATTAAAGGAACCTTTTGTCTCTGTCCTTACTCTTCAAAATAACCCCGTGTTAAATGTGTTCTGTCAAAAAGCATGGACAAGCATAATTTCTTAATTTTGCTCTACTAGATTTTATGCCTTCTCAGCAGCTTTCCCAGATGAATTATTTAGGCTTGAATTGAATCCTCAAGGACAGAGCTGCTCGTGCAGCTTCTATTCTGATATTTCAAGTATTTGTATGAAGTCTTGAAGTTAAATGTGTAGCTGAATACTTCTTTTGGAGTTGGAAGTGAAACTTCAGTGCTGTCTCAGTATGACATTGCTCTTATTGTGTTTCTTGTTCAAACTTTTTAATAATATTTCCTCCATTTTTTTTTTTTGTACACTTTGTTACTGACACTTTGTCTATGGGTCAGCAAAGACTGGGCAGAGTACTCCAGTTTCCAGAGCTTTATGTTCCCTTTTTTTGTTCCAGATTTTTTTTTTTCCAAATAACAAATTAAATATGCTTTAATTGAAAAGAAAGGATGGATCAAGTGCAGTTCCAAGGTGCAGGTGCCTATAGAGTAACCATAATGGGAAAAATGAATAGTCTGTTGGTGCTTCTCTGTGCTGTCTCATTTGCAGTGATTATTCCAAATCTCTGTTCTTCTACTGCTTAGGCACTGCTTACTGCTTTTGTAAATTTGCGAAAATGTTCATGTGCAAGCATCAAGGTTGCATTCTCTTGGTTAATTGCTCATCATTTAATGCTCACCTGCTTTTGATTGGCATGTTGCTGAACTCCTGTGGTCCAGTTGGAGCCCTGTAAGAGAGAGGAAAGGAATGATTTTCCTGCCATCCTCAAGGCTCTAACTGATGTTGGTAACCTTTGGTGGTTGGGTAGATGTCCAAGGCCTTTCTGTATAATTGTGAGCTTGGGCCATGAAAGGCAAGAAGACCATGAATGTGCTGTGGAAAGTCATTTTTGTTTTCCAATCACTTGCATGATGTAGCAAGTTGCATATTACAAGTAGAAATTGAGATTTTTAGTTTTTTGGAAACATGCTTAATCATTTAGATTGGAAGTTTTAAAATGTTAAAAGAGCTGTCTGGTATTAGTGCTGTTTTCTTTGTCTCGCAGAATAACTTTTGCCATACAAGTAATATTTCACTAATAGCATTCTTCAGGGTGCTAGCATAGAATTAGGCCCAACTGCTATTTGAAGTGTTTAATAAAAAATAAGAACTTGTTGTTAGACCATGTCTATTTTGTGCTTAACTGTATCAGAGAAACAAATACCTTGGTAAAGTGTTTTGGAGGCTGCCAGAACACAGAAACTGGTAGTTTTTGTAGCAAGGCTTATTTGATTTGTACTAGTTGTTTTCTGGGCAAGATGATGCTGTGGTGGTTCTGCTTTGGAACAGAGCAGTCAAAAGCTTGTAAGCTTGTGGAAGAATCTGGGTGATGAGGTATGTGTACAACACAAGGCAATCTCTCTTTTTTCATCCTGTCAAGTGCCATGTGTGAGGTGGTTGACTCACATCCCACAGATAAAAGCTTGCTCTGCACCAGTAGTGATTGTGCAACTCTTCGCTGGAGTCACTTGCAGAAGCTTTTGCTGTTGGAGATGATGGGAAAAGGATGACATGGTTGTAGCCTCATTATCTGAGGCTGGGTTTAACCAGACCCCTGAAGTTTTGAACAGTTTTGCAGGTATTACATCCTCAGCAGCTGCTGTGCATGTAACAAACACAACCTCTTGTCTTTACTTACAGAATCGGGCCACTTTCAAATTTGACCCTGCAGATGAAGACAAAAGAAAGGTGAGTAAAATAGGCTGCTGAGCTGCATACCTCAATGTAGAAGTATAAAAGAGTAAAGGCAATCTCTTAACTTAGCTGCCATTGTGAAATGGTGCAAGCAGTGAATATAAAGTTATATTTTAATTTTTGCTTTTTCAGGCCAAGACACAGCCTAAGAGACATGACAACTACACATTCCCTTTTTGTTTTGTTTTGTTTTTTTTTTCCCGTGAAAGACAAAGTCCCCAGTCTTGAATGAAAGTAGTTACAGAAACGCCTATAAATGATTTTGCTGTGTACGGATTTGAGATGAAGTGGAGGAATAAGGGTAGAGATGCTCTTCTATATCTACTGAGGTGAAATTTTGCAGTAGATTTTTCCATTTTATCTCTTCTCAGCAGGTCACGATATGACAGATGTATTTCTTGTCTATGCGAGATGCCTAAAGAACACTAGGGATTAAGATGAAGGGATAAGTACAGAAGAAAGCTATTAAGCTATTAAGCTGTAAGGAAGACAGGGTTGCACAAGCCTATTCTTCCACAGGTGGCTGTATTCAGTGAGGTGTGGTATGTGCATGTCAGGTGTCAAAACTGGGAAATGTGAATTGAGTTGTCCAGGTATGGTAGGGCTTAACACACCCCTTGGAATCTATCCACAGCCTCACATTTAAAGCTTTGACATGTTTTTTTTTTTTTTCCTCTTGTTATTTTTAGGGTGTAATATATAATTACAAGCCCCTTCCTTTCTGTTGTGTAATTGACTTTGGGGCTGATTTACATATTTATTCAGAAAATGTTCATTAGTGATTGAGGCTGTATGTTTCTGCTATTTCTGGAATAAACTTAAAGCTTGAAATCAGAATTGCAAGGTTCCTACAAGGATAGCTTGTCTGAAATTGGGTACACATCGTTTCATTCCATGATCTTATGCTAAATCTGAATAATATAAGGTTTGTTTTTTTCTGGTAGAAATAGGTGGGATGATAAGTCTGGCAGTCTTTTGCAAACCCATCAGTTGTTTATAGTTTAATCTTCACTTGCAATTCCTTGTTACACAGAGGACTCAAAGACCTCTTAGCTTTGCTTTATCTATGACTTTACTCAAAGCTGACACTCAGTGATGTGGTGATGGACTCTGTGTGTCCTTTCTGATCTGTAGAAGAACTCAGCTGGGATCTGGACTTGATGTTCTTGCCTCTGTTCCCTCACCATCTCTACCGTCCCTTTATACATTGCAAATGAGCAAATGTCTTGTCTGAAAAATTGATTGCCAACTACAGAACACAGGAAAGGAGAAGAGAGCAGAAGCCAAATTGGCAAAAGCCAAATAAAGACAATGAGTTTGGAGAGGTGAATATAAGTTATATAGTATAAAGATTTTTTTTTAAGCAACCCATACACACTAGTGATGTGCTGAAAATACAAAAGATAGGCCAAAACTATGGCTTGACTAGAAGCTGGGTCAGTTGGACTGAGTAAATTGTTCTGCAGTGACATTACTATCAAAGTGTGATGCTTTTAGGCTATAACCTAACTAAATCAGCAGTGAATTTGTGATACTGAATTCCAGGAGGAAAGTAGGTTGTGTCCTCTAGAAGACAGGAAGAGAGGTAATGCTATCAAACTTGTCTATCTGGACATAGCCACAGGACTGTAATACATCAAAATTGTGATAAAAACACAAGATTGTAATGTGAGCTGTCCTTGTATTTGTCCCAGTTGTTTGTTTAATGATGTATGCGTCTGCCTTGGCCTGTCTATGGTGAGTGTTCTGGATATAAATCACATGGCAGTCTGTGTTGTACTGGAAGATCCACTCAGATACCAGGCACTTCAGGTCACTGCCAGTCTTTCTTAACTTGTTATATACTAATAAAAACTATGAATTTCTGGAAGCCTGTTTTCATTTTGTGTGTAAACAGTATAGAAGTTGCCAACCAGAAGTAAATGTGTTCTGAAATAGCAGCTGAAATTAAGGCAGTGTTGTTGTTTCTGAGGAGCTTAATGAGCTCTTAGATATCTAAAATATTTGTTGACAGTCTTTTACTGGGAAAAGTTGAGTCTGCAAAACTTCAACCCTTCACAGCACCATGGCATGGTTGACACAAACAGTTGGTTCTTTAGGTCTGTTCTGGAATCCACTCCAGAAAAGTAGTATGTATTAACTTGACCAGGCAGTCACCTTGGAGAGAGTTGTCTGGTGCAGTGTCTCCCTCTCTGTGGCACAGCAGGTGCTTCAGCTCAAGCTCATGTCCTTGTACAAATAGAAAAGGGTTTTTTGGACCACTTGATCCTTATTTAATTGCTTTGCTTTCAATTATTTATGCTTTGTTGCGGTCAAATACTGCTTCTGAAGCAGCAACACATTTGTGCTGTTTACAGACTTCAAATGGTAAGAAAATTACAGCACTGTTTGTGCCCTGGAAATGTCTCTCAGCACTGATTGCCTGATTGGTCATAGCATTCCATAGCTGGACGTTGCCACAGCACCATTTGCTGTGATATAACAGATGAAGTAGAATCTGCCCAAGATGGCAAGTAAGGCTTTTTAATTTGGATGAAGGTGCTGAGTTTGCAAGAGGAAGGGAAAAAAGGGAAGCAGTAGCCAGATGTAAGAATATGACTTACAAGCCATATTCTTACCTGACGTGACTGAACTATATCTTCTCCATACCTTTCTGTCTACTTCATCTTCTGTAGTACTTGCAGCATCTGGTTTCTGCTGTATTAGGTCCAGCTTACTGTTGGGTCTCTTAATAGAATCTTCAGAATTTGAGTCCAGTGTTCTTGAGTTATTGTCTAAGTTCACTTTGAACATGATGGCTCTAAAAATGAGTGGGAAGAAAATCATCAAAACAGTCTTTTTCCCTATCATCATTGAGTGTTTTCAAGGTGTTGAAATAGCTGGTGGTAAATCACATCAAATGTATTGTGGGGCTTTCTCTACCAGTTAAATTCATGATGTGGGAAGATTCTCTAAGTCTGTGGATAGTACCATATTTTACCTCTGGAAAGCTGGAAAGAATGAAGTATGTTGATGGAGCAAGATGCTGTCACGCTGTAAATTGTAGAAGAACCTCATTCTTAGACAGTCCTGTTGCTTCAGGGAGGTCTGAAGGTTCCTGCAGCCACCAAGGCACAGTTTTTCTCTTCCCAGTAAATTTGGGACAAGCTTTTGTGTACTGTAAAAATATTAAGCTCTAGTTCTTCTGTGGGCACTCTGTGTGGTATCTTAGTATTAGTTGCTGTTGTTACTGTTCTGACTTCACCAAAACCCCTTAAGGGAGTACCAGTCTGTAAGAGGAAAAAAGTGCTAAGTATCCTTCATTAATACTGAACATTCGTTCTGATTCCCTCTGGTCCTGTCCATTCCCATCTAGCATTTTTCAGCTTTTACTGAAACCTCTAAAGGTTCATAAAACCCATCTCTCCTTTTAACATCCTTCTTTCACCATGGGATTACAGAAGATAAAAGGGTTCTCCCTCTCCCTGTCCAGTGAGGTGAGCAGGGGCTGCTGCAAGTGCAGCTACACAGGGTTTCACCTTTCTGTGACTCTGAAGCAAGTGTTTAATCCACTAGTTCTGACAACAGGCATTGCTCAGTGTGCTCCTCACCTCACCTGCAGAATTGTCCTGCTCTCACATGTTCAAACCTTCAGCTTGGAGCTGTGCCATGTCAAAGCTGGCAGGCTCCTGATGAACAGCCAGCCTCCCCCTGTCAGTGTGGGCTCAACCATGAAGTGCTCAAAATAAAGCAGGCTGAATGCTCAGGAATGCAAGTATACACTGTCCCTCCCTACCCACATCTATCCACAAAGACTAGGCAAAAATTTGGCATAGCCTTCTCGGGGAGGTTATCTCATTGTCCTGTTATTCAGCACACTTGATGATACATATTATGTTAATGTTACCTTCACTTCCAGAGAAATGAAAGTTGTAACTAACATTTCAAATATTCTTGGGCTTCATGCTTAGCTCTGGAACCTAATAGATACTTCAACACAGAAACTGAAGAGTTGTGCTCTCTTTTCCTTCCCCTCCCTTCCCCCCAGCCTGATCAGCCTGTGAATAAAGATAGTGGAAGATAATGGAAGTAAAGAAATTATATTGGCCCAAAGCCACACAGCAGGTCTGTGGCTGAGCAAGGGAGAGAACACAGGTCTCTTGTATCTCAGGAGAGGTTTTTTTCTATTGGGCTGTGTTGCTTCTTAGCATCAAGACTTTATGCTGTCAAGATGAAGGACCAAAATGGGTTAATAGTTAATTTGTCAAGATGACAAATGGGTTTTTCTGGCCTTCCTGTTCTAACACAAGATTTAACACTACAGCATAGACAAAAGGAATGGTGTGTGTTGTTCTATCTTACTATCTATCTTACTATTAGCAAAAGCTGAGAAATCTTGAATTTCAGAGAAATAAATGGATTTTACAATAAAAAGTTAAAACTGGAAACTGCCTTGAGTCTGTGAAAAAGTATATTAAAAACACTGCTTGCTGTAGCAGTTAATGAAAGGTTGGTGAAGGTCAAAATGTTATCTGGATCTTGAAAGTCAAAATGTTACATGATTTTATTGTTTTGATTCTACAAAGGACAGAAGTATTAGAATCCAAACAAAGAAATGTTAAAAACTTGCAGTGACCTAAGGGTAGCAACAAAGCCACTGAAACTGGAACAATCATCTGTTGTAGAAGGGGAAGTACCTTCCTGTCTGAATTTTCACTTGCTTTCATTTCCAACCACATAAATGAAATCTATGCCCCTTAGTTTATGCCATGCTAATGGCCTACAGGGTGGTGGAAAGACCACCACCTAAAGAAAATTAAAATCATAATAGTGTTGTGGTCACGTCTCTTCCTGTTTCTCTTCTCTGTGCATCACTTCCCTTGTACCACAACAAGGCCACAACAGAAAATGTGCTGTATGGCATTTGGTTTTAATTGTCTCCAAGGCAATTTTCTAGTAGGGTTAATCTTTCCATGGATAGTTCTGCCATTATAATCAGATTCTCTAGCTTTTCCTGAGCTGATGATGGCTCTTGGGATCAGCCAGCAGTAGTTCACTGTCACAGATATCCTAACTGATTGCTGACTCCTCTAAAATCACTCTTGATGGCTCACTGGGTCTTAACGCCAGAGAACTTTGTAAGCAGCTAAGTTGTAAGCAGGTTGCTAAATCTTAAAGAAAAAAAAATTCTATTTAATATCTATATTTAGTTCAACTATTCAGAGTTGAGACTCTTCTGCTGCTGTGTTTCACTAGGATTTGAAGCCAAGAGATGATTTTATATTTTTTAATTAAGTTGCATGTTATTTACTGTATGGAAGGAAGGTTAGTCTTCCACCTCTCATAGCAAGTCAGCAGGAGGTTGGTGCCCTTTGGGATCCTTCCTGCAGTACTTTTGACATTTTGCAGTGACACTTTGATAGCAGCAGGTGGGTAAAACTTTATGAAGAAAAAAAAAAGTCAGGAATTTGAGTGGCTTGGTATCTTTGTAAATTGTTACAGATCACTTTGTAGCAGCTATTACCAACAAGGGAGACAGTAACTGCTAAGTCTAGTTGAAAAGTGCATAAACACAGAATAAACTAACATTTTTCTGAAGTTCTGTGAACTGTCCATTCAGTTGTGTGTTATTCCTCAAAACTAAATAGACTGTACGTTTCAGCTTGCAAAGCAGAGTTAATCGTGTGGAAAACTCAGCAATAGAAAGGTAAGAAAAAAGTCGAGCTGTGACTAATTTGACTGCGGATCTAGAGTGATGATTTTTTTTTGTTTTGGGCATTTTTAAAAACACTTCAAAAATGCCACTTTCAGGTGCATTAGTCCAAGTCTAGCATACCATGCTTAAGTCAGGAAGTCGTGCAGATCTGTGTGAGCAGCATTAGGTTAGTGGTGAAGAACTCTGAGGACTCTGTACTTGAATATCTTTTTCCAGCCACAGTAAGTACCTATATGCCTGCACAGATGGTCACATGTGGGGGTTTTAATGTTGTAGTGTCTCTAATATTCTGATAAAGCTTTCTCATGTTGCCTATGTGATAAGAGGTGGGGCTCATTCCTTGTTTTCAAACGCTTACTGGATTAGTCTAGTCAGGGCTGTGGAAGTGCAGTCAAGATCTTGATTGTCAGGGTGGTGCTTTTGGATAGGCTTAACCTCAGGACAAGTATACTAGAAATCATATTATGAGTTCCTACTGTTTGTGATTGTGTACGGATTTTCTTTAGCATTGCTGAAGTTAAAAGAAATGTTTTCTCCCATATTCTTCTGGTGTGTTTATTCTAGATGTGCTGTAGACTTAATGTTTGTTATTTCATAATTTTTGCTTTAATTGTCAGTTATCACAGTAATAATATGGTTTATCTGTCCCAAGTGGAACCTTTGTTTTGAACTTCATGTCAGGGTCATGGACTTCTGTACTCCTCACCTTTTCATTGTGGTGATGGTGAAAAGTGGAATTCCAGAGATCATTCCCCAAGAACCATTTTATACTTTACTAGCATTCCTATGCTTTTTGTAATCACTTTCTTGATGCAGACTGCCTGAGATCACAATATGAATTTTGGGTCCTAAGTAGACTTCTGCACTATGACTCTTCCACTCAGTGACTGCTCTGCTTCTTTGGTAATTTATTCATATTGGTGGTAAAGACACCAAACTGGGGAGGAGAGAACCATGGAGGAACTGTGTCCTAGGAGGTACAGTGCAGTTTCTATTGTATTGGGAACTTCTTTATGACTATACTTCTGACTAAAGAACTCTTGAGCGTAAGGCATAAAAACCCATTTGAGTCCTCTCACATCAAGCAGTCTCTTCTGGCCTACCTTTTCTCCTGTTTGATTGATTGGTTGTCCATTTCTATCTTATAAAAGGTAATACTGCCATAATTCAGATGTTACAGTTCTGACCTGCAGATTATTGGAGTGTTGTATTTTCTCATGCTGCATTTATGTGATTTTTTTTTACCCCTGCAGTCCTGTTGGTATAAGGAATCCTTGAACTATTTTGACATCAAGAACAATCTGTGTTGATAAAGCAGCAGCTTTGCTGGTTTGGTAAAACTGCTACAGTCTGCCTTCAAGTAAAATTGCATTATGTTTCTGTGTCAGAGGTCTTATTTCTGAGAGTCATACTTAAAATGGGAGAAGTCTGTCAATAAGGTTGAAGTGGCCACACAAATTATAGCTGTTACCAAACATGGAGTACTAATCCTTGTATGTGAAGTAGCAGTTATTTTGGTTTCTGTTTCTCCCAGCCTCCTGACTGAAACAACCTTAACTTAAAATTCTGCAGGTGCTGTAGGTGTGACTATTGTACTTTGGCATGTTTTTAAAAGCTTTCACTTCTCTCTAGCTTTGTTATTCTTCTGGAGTTTTTAGTCCTGATACTGTAACTGGCAGTGGTGGGTAACAGATGTCATTTTGGCGTAATGCTTTTGCAAATGTTGATGTATTTGGATTGTGTCCATAAGAAAAGCTGTTTTTGCTGCTCTCTGGAGGCCTTTGGTAACAATTCATATTTTGCAGTGCTAATATGGAATACCTAGTTTCTCAAGTCGGATAAAACCTCAAAATTTATATGGAAGCTTAGCTAATTGTCACCAATATTTTGATACTAAAACTGTTCCCTTTTTCTTTGTTGTGTTTGCCTAGAAACTGTGTGAGGGAATTCTAAACATCCTTGAAAAAGACACAAAAACTTCATGTCAAGTTGCCTGCCTGGAGGCCCTCCGGATTCTCTCCAGGGACAAGAAAGTTTTAGTGCCTGTAACCACAAAGAGGAACATGCAGATCCTTATGAAGCTAGCAAAGCTGGACACTGTGGAAGATCCTCTGGAGAGAGTATCTGAATTTCCTGTGATAGTAGAAGCCTTAAAATGCCTCTGTAACATAATTTTTAATAGTTCAGTTGCACAGAAGCTCAGTTTGGAACTGAATCTTGCAGCGATGCTCTGCAATCTTCTGCAGAAATGTAAGGACCGGCAGCTGGTTGATGACATTAAATGCTTTGATTTGCGTCTCCTCTTCCTCTTGTCACTTCTGCACACAGATATTAGAGCACAGCTGCGTCAGGAGCTGCAAGGGGTGCAGGTTTTGACTCAGGCTTTGGAGAGTTCCCTGAGTGTAAGATGGACAGAAGAATATAAAGCAGCAGAAGATCGTGACAGGCCTCCTCTATCTTTGCAAGAGACAGATTGTGCCATTGAGGCATTAAAGGCTCTATTTAATGTAACACTTGACAGTTGGAATGTCCACAGCAAGGTAAGGCTTAGCTCAAGTGCTTTTTTCAATTGATTTTGTTTAGCCTGCAAGAACCAGCGGGTGGATACAGAGGAGGCAGTTGTTGTTCTTGTTACTACTTGGGCAGAAAAATCTTATCCATACATTTTCTGTGTAATGGGAGAACAGCTTGGCATGCCTACAGCAAGTTAAAACTATATGTTTTTGAATACAAAAATGCAAAAAATACTATTTCATAAAAGTCTTAGATTTCCAAAAGAAATGTTGTTCACTAATAAATGTTCATGTTCCACATGGCTAGGAAAAACTTCTTTTTCTAAGTGTAATGGCTGCATCTCTGGAGGTTCTGGACTATGGCAATAGGGCAGTAGAGCTGAGAAGGCTCCCTGGTTTTTGTCTGTTGCATGATAAGTACATCAACTATCATTTTTAACAAATAACTCTGATGGAGTGCTGCTGTTGTTAGTATCTTTGTCCCATCCTCCCAACACCAGCTTTGGACTTAAACATGGTCTTTTAATATGACATCAAGTACAAATACACTTTCATTGTTATGTCTTATGAGTAAGATTTATCTTGGTTTGTTTTTGTTATTAAGTCAGATCTTTTTTTTTCCTTAGATAAATATGCTTCCTATGTGTTGCATCCTTAAATTTATAAGCAGAAATTACAAGAGTAACTTTGCTGAATAACCTGAGTCTGTGCTAGAGCGGGAGAATTATATAGGGAACCTTTCTTTTTTAGTCCACATCATAGTCTCTAGAACAGTGTTATTTACTTTCCACTGGACATGGTAAATATGCAGCATATAAAGCTGATCAAAATTGTACAGTACTTAAAACTTGCAAATAGTTGTTCTCTTTAGTGCATTGAACTAAACAGCAAATCAGACATTAATTATAACTTAAAGGAATGTAAAACTTGAGCAAAGTTGGAACTTTATTCTTTGTTTTAATGTCTCAAGGAAATGCTGAATAAGAAATCCTGAAATTTAAGATGAAATGTTGGAGGAGTCAGAGAAGCTAATATTTGAATTTCAAGGAAATATAAAGAAAGTGAGCTTTCTTTCTTCTGTTTATGTTCCTGACTTGGACCTTTATTAAAAGTATATTTAACTTTGCCAAAGTTCTTTGTATAGACAAGTGATTGTTCTGGAGGTGAAAAAGCATGTAACACAGTTATATGGAAAGTTGGAAAAAGAAACTGTATTACATGTTCACCTCTTGAGAGGTAAGCTCTTGCTATCTGGAAGTTGGTTTACTTACAAAATACTGAATCTGGAGAGATGTAAAGCCCTGCTCACTGTCTTTTCCTCCTTAATATCCCAAGTGTGCATGCAGCCTTTTTTTTTTAATGAGAGTTTAAGACATCTTAGGGCAGGAGAAGCTTATGTGCATTTTGAGATAAAGCTTAGATAACTCTTTACTAGGAATCCATGAAAACAGAGAACTTTTAAATTAAAGAACTTTTTAGTGGCTGTTAGCAAGATGACATTCTGCTTAGTGAATATTCCAGTGGCAATTTTAATGGTCTGGGAGAAGAATGAAAGGCGTGTTAATGAAGTGGGCTGAAGATGCAGAATTTGAAGAGATTCCAAAGAGCACAACACATGGAAAATAAAAGGACAGCAGAGAGGTTGGGCATGTGGGTGGAAAGCTAAACAAGCTTCATCCTTAATGACTGGAGATGGTTTCAAAGTAGCAAAGCCAGACAAGAGCTGCAGGTGGTACAGTTGGCAGATTTGGATGCTGATGCTACAAAAGATGCATTGGGTGCTTTGTGCCAGGTCAAACACTCCAGCACATGTGATAGGTGCCAAGAAGAGCTGTTGAAAAAGGGCGAGGACAATGATACACAGTTAAATGGTTGCAGTTACTGATGTACTTTTGTGTGGTTGCAGTCTGGTGGGAGATTGGAAGGGGGGATTGCTTGGAGAGAGGAACAGGTAAGGCAAGTGAGGTTGCTGAGAAGTTATTAATGGAATGGAGGAAAGGTATCAAGGGAGCAGAAACAAGGGAATTAGAAAAAGAGACGGACTGGATGGAAGGAATGAAACTTGGCAGCAAAAGGCCTAAATGAGGAGAGGACAAGTTAAATGAAGAATATGCATAATCTAAATGGATGAAGCAGTGGCATGGTATAAATACAAGAAGGAAGAGAGTGGTATGTTAGGAATAGTGGTATGGAATTGAGCAATCACTTGTAACTGGGTTTTCTAGTAATGAAGGCTGATTTAACTGGAAAAAACTCCTCAGTGAGTTTTACAAGCCTGGTTCAAAGTCAGCTTATGAAAGTTATGTAGCATTAAGCATTCAGTGAACACTAAGGTACAGTCCTTTTATTGATAGGGATGGATGTTATGATCTAATAGGTATTTTCCATCTTTAACTTTTATTATTCTAGTGACCTGAAACCCTCACTTGCAATCTTCAAAATGAAAAAATATCTTCATAATTTATATTTATATAGAATGAATCTCATCAATTTCGTTACATGGCTGCCATCCTTCGACACTGCTTATTAACCACGGGCCCTACTGAAGAAAAAACTGAAGAGTTGCACAGGTTGGTAGAATTGCAGAACCAGTCTATGTTAAAAGGTTTTTGTTAGGTTGGTTTTCCTAAAGAGAAATTACTTTGCCTAAAATCTAAAGTGGAAATCTGAGAAACAATGAAAACTTAATTTGAGTTAATATTGTTAATATTTTTTGATGAAAGCTGTTTTCCTCAAATATTGTTTAAACATATCCAGTTTTCCAGAGAGAAGGTGGCTGGCAAGATTGTTATTTTCTATCACTGATAATGAAGCTTGCCTTTTTTAAATTTTGTTTTTATGTTCATACGTGTGTATCTGAGGATGAAAATACATATGGAAGTTCTAAGTGTAGTTCAAATTGAAGTGGAATGCAGCTTCTGTTGTTTTGCACAGAAGCTGATGGAAACACTACATTTTGAGATTTCTATATATAAGTTTTGCATTTCTGATGGATTGGGATGGAAGTAATAAGCTGATATGTTATCCCAATAGTTCTAGGCTGCTGTATTGGATGTACCAATGATTTTCCTTGGTAATTTTTTTTTTCAAGGACAAGTGAATCCTACAGTTTTAGGCGTGTGGGTTTGTTATCTATTGGCATATTGGCAGCCAGTAATTCAATCAAAATTCAGATTATGTGTGGTGGAGTGGTGGTTCTTTGTTTAGTGTTACTGTTCCTTCTCTATAACACCCTTATTTTTACCAAGTAGGTTAGCTGTTCACTGGGCCTGACAATACAGTAGCTTCCCTCAGCACTGAAATGTTGCCATTTTCTTTTTCAGTGATGTCTGTATATCTAACTATAGGATCTTTTGAAGGTCTTCTGAACCAGTCTCTAGGAAGAAGGATACAGCTTTTCACACCCAGCAATCTTGAAAGTGTTAAATGACCCTGACTAAAATCTTGGAAAGCTCTTAGAGATAAACAGTTTTGGGAGGTGAACACTAAAATCCTGCATCAGAGCCCTTCTCAGTTGGTGCAGACTAGTTTGGAATAATTTAGGATACTGCTGCAGTAGTTGCCATGACTGAATGAGTTCTGTATCCTAAAGGGCACTTAATATTTTCTCTTTGCTGCTGCTTATGGTAGCTGCTTTGTGCTCTCAGCCCCTTTAAGGGAAGGACTGCCAGGAATAAAATCCCTATTGCTGGGTGAATTTTAACAGTTTTGGATAAAATCGACAATTACGAGGGAGTTGCAAGAATTGTTATATAGCTGATGGTCTTCCCAAGATCTGTTTCCTTGTCCAGAAATCTGACTAGTCTGATCACCCTGTTAAATATATTGCTCTTTAAAATTTAATTGTTTTGTGCTATTGCAAAAGGATGCAAGTTATGCAGGTCCTTTTGCAAACACTTGCAGCTGAGATCCAGAAAGCACTTCACATAAAGAAGTAGGCAGCTGTGAAGATGATGTAGTGTTGGTGTGATTTGTCCTTGCTTTTTTCAGTCACAAGGGAGATGTTTTGTAGCTGTGCTGCCCACATGGGCCTTATGGAGACACCAAGTCAAAGCAAAGGCTTGCCATAATTCTGAGAGGGAGGACACACATCATTGCCTTGTATCACTTCAGCTGATCCCCCTTCTCCTGCAGATTCAGTGTAGCACTGCATCACTCTTTCTGCTGTGTTGAGAAAACAACTTTGTCCCTCAGTTAGCGAACTGTAGCTGGTTAAGTTAGCTGAAGAGTAAAGAATGCAAATACAGCATCGCTGCTTGTGGCATTTGATCTTGATTTACGTGCTACAAGAGCGCAGTGCCGAATTTGACTGCTGTGATTCAAATATTTCAGCCTTTGCTGAACCTGAGTTTTGTCTTTGACTGCTACAAGGATGAAATAAAAGGTGAATAATTGAATGCACTTTTCCGCTAAGACTGTTCATCACAAGGCAACTCTGGAATGGAAAAGCTGTACTCAGAAGTAATGCCCCTGCAAATCCTTAAAGGGATTGGGGCCTGCATCAGAGGGCCCCACTTCAGTTGGCTGTTCTATTTGGACAAGCAAAACTTAATTCCTAATAGGAACTGCACTAACGAATAAGTGAACTGTTGTCAGCAGTCTACAGCTAAAAAAGAGAGGCTGTGTCATCATTTGGGCTATTCAGCATGCTGGACTCTGACCATGCAGTCTCTATTGCTAGAGATGAGGTGTGAGAGAGCGGATCACAATTTCCAGCTCTGCTTTCCTCCTGGAGCCTATCAGTAAAGCAATTATGAAAACTGTGTTAAAAATAAAATACAAACAGTGGTGGATGCAGAATAAACTTTATGAAGCGTAAAGGAGATATAAATATTTTTCTGAAGATTGCCGGTCACTTGCACTTCCCTGAGTTTGTAAATCTGCAGAACCTAAGATGCTTCAGTGAAAGGTTTGGGCAGCCTGTTAAAGCTGTTTGAATGCCTGTGCTCTGAATGTGTAAGTTGAGGATTTATTTTAGGTGAACACTGAGTGTTGGATATGTGCCCTGACCGATGATGTACTGATTGTCAGTGTGACTATTTCTAATAAAAAAGCAGAAGTTAGACATAAAAATATCTTAACTATTTCAGTACTCAGTATTGTCACTGTGGTTCTGTTGCGTCATTACTTAATGCTTGAATATGAACAAGTTAAAGTACCACATGTTAGAGTGAGTGTCATTTTTGCTCACTAACAAGGTCTTAATCAAGGCATTCACTGGCTCTAAATAGGCCTTTGCTTCTCAATTTGCATATCAGGAGGGGGCTGGGAGCATGAGTGGGTGGATGTCATGTCCCAGTGATTAATGATCTCTAGGAAGCCGAAAAGGGGAGAGTAATATACGCAGTATTTCTACCCCCTGGAGTAGGAATGCAAACACTATTGTGCATATCTGTGCATAGTCACTGACTTCCTGGTAGCTGGAGAATTTCATACACTCCTCTGCCACAAATAAAACTGTCAGTGGAGTGACAAAGATCAGAAAGCCGGGCTTCATTTATTGAAAAGAATAGCTCAGGCACAGTGATCCAGAAAATTAATTTTGTAGGTGTTTGGGAACTTGGTTGTTTAATAAGAAACTGGTAAAAAGAGAACTTTTGATGAAAGCCTGAAGCCACCAAATATTTGTTGAATTTCTTCTTGTTTTGTTTCTGACTATTCCTGAATTATTGGAGAGGAATAACTTCCGTGGCACAAAAGACATATCTTGAACAGGATTTAGAAACAAAACAAAGAGAACAAGCGTTCCCAAAAGTAATAGTGGTCTGAATTTCAATTACTAAAAGAGTAAAAAGGAGATGGCACAGTGTGGAACAGCCACCCAGTCTGATCAAACCAGAACCAGCACATTTGCTAGAAATCCTGTTATGGTCTGATGGCCATGGTTTGGTTTCTCTTTGCTAATTCTTTGTTAGAATTGTATTGATAACTTAGAAACAGAGGGCATCTTCTAAGTACATATTATTAAAACTCACAAATGAAGTTGTTTGAAAAGTTTTTTCCATTCTTGGAACACTTCACCAGTCCTTGAAACATCAGTGCTCGTTGCTTCATTGATAGCTTTGAGGTCTGCATGGTTAAACCGGAATAGTTTTGTGCCATTTCTAAATACATCCATTTATAAGTTTAGTTGGACATCAGCAAGTAAATAGTGACAGAATTCTAATTTTTGCAGCATCTGCGTAATTTCTCCCAGTGTTCAGGAACAGTAAAAGCCCAAGTCTGTACAGTGAGAACAGGGTAGATAGCAAACTCAAGGCATGTGTACCCTGCAAGAAACCCTTGCAAAATAAGTCTCACCTTACTCCAGTAAAGAGGAGGGAGGGACCCTGTGGTCTAACTGAAGTCACTTAATGGCTCTTCGGAAACGCTCCTCTTTGTGTTGTAGAACGAGAACACTGCCAGTTACTGAAGGGTAGTGCTTGGTAAATAAACCTGAGTCTTTCTTTAATGTGTTAAAAGCCTTCTGTATTTCATATATACTGCAAACTAAATCAAAATGACAGTACTTCAGGGGACGTAAGAAATGGCCACTTTGCCTCCCTGTTACAGCAGGAGGAAATGTCCTTGTTGTATTCTGCCACACTAATGTTGGTAATGTGGATGTGTGGTAAAATGTTTTAAGTTTCAAGGAGGAAAAAACTGACTACTGCAAATCAATGCGAGAGTTCCCCCTGCTGTCCTGTAAGATGAGCTGCTGTAGCATGCTGCTGGAAGCTGTGCCTTATCCACGGGATGGGATACTGTGGAGGCTGGAAGTAATCCTGCACTGCTGCTTTTGGAACTTTTTGTTTTTCTTTTTCCTTGTCTGTTCTAAGAGCCAGCACTCAGGCGATAATGCAGGCCACCTTCTTTAAAACGCAGAGGAGAAAATAAAGCATTGTTTGAGTTGTAGGGCCTCTTTTTGATTGCAGTTGTACAAGCAGTTTATGGTGAGTTGTATTCTGTTTTTTCTTCCAAATGAATAATGAATTTTTAAAATCTGTTTCAGCAATGCAATCAACCTCTTAAGCAATGTTCCTGTTTCTTGCTTGGATGTCCTTATTAATCCATCATCCCAAGAGGAAACAGATATAAAATACAATGGTATGAATATGGGAGCTATTCAGATTTTACTGGATTTCATGGAGAAGAGGATAGACAAGGTATGGACTGCAGAGGTTTTTCACAAAAGGGGTCTCTTTCACTAAAGCAAAAAGTGCACATATATCAAATTTTGTATAAATCTTTCAGCCAGAACTTAGCACAAACATGGATGTCCTACTAAACTGTGAAACACCTCAAAATAAAGAACAAATTCCTGTGAATATCTGAAGCTATTTGCTGTGAGTCTGAGGGTGAACATTTGGCTCTTTATGTAAAGTTCATATTTTGGCTATCATATAGAACTTTATTGAAGTATTCATCGAATTTGAAAATGAAAGTAGGCTCTTAAAATGTTTTATTTGTATTTGGTTTTATTTTAGGGAAGCAGCTATAGAGAAGGTCTGACTCCAGTTCTCAGTTTATTAACTGAATGCTGCCGAACTCACAGGAATATCAGGAAGTTTATCAAAGCTCAGGTAAGTAAAATATTCATCAAAATTTGAATATGAAGCTAATGATGAACTTTGAGGTTTGTACATCACTGCAGGACAGTGCTGTAGAAATAATTTTTCTGTAAATCATGTAAATCAATAGATATTATGGCCTGAGTTCCATGATACATTCTGTAGAGCTGTTAAGTAATAACATCAGGGATATTGTAAAGCTGTGTTAATGTGAGTCACTGTGGATTGAGTGAGATGGGTAAAAAACTCGGTAAGGTTTGTTTCCTTACACTCAACAAATAAGAAACATTTCAGTGCAGTTAATTAAACTTTGCAGATCTGTGTGGTGGCCAGTGAGAGTACAGGTGTTTTGATGGGTTCTGCTTGAAGTTTAGTTTTACCTCAGCAGGAAGGAATTTTTGGTATTAAGATTTGTGTACCAGTGTGTCAGAGTAAAAGTGTCCCTGGACAGAGGCACACTTCATGATTTTGTCTCTTAAAAGAGCTCTTTATTACAGTGTGGGCTGTGGCTTTTAACAGGGAAAAGGATTTCTGGTTCAAGAGCTAAAGGATCTGTGTAGCTTGGTGGTTGAGCGTGGTGTTTTCTATTCATTTTGCTGCTTTTCCTGAGGTCAAACAGAAAGAAGTTAAAAGATGAGCAAGAGAAAGAAATTGTTCCTCTGGTTTCTGCTGTCCTTCTCCTAAGCTGCAGTGACTTTTAAGTTGCATCCTAGATGCTGCTCCCAGATCAAAGCTGTGCCTGAATTAATAAATGGAATTTAAAATTAAAAAGGGCATATATTTTCTGCCTCTTTCATCTATATCAGAAAAATGTTTTTGAGGAATTTGAGGAACTTGTTCTTGTTTGTTTGCTTTTCTTCACAGCAGTTAGTTTTTAGGATACTTTGCTGATCTGTTAACTTGAAAAAAAAAAGTTGCAGAGCCAAGTGTTCAGAAGCTAGAAAATGAAGTTGTCTGCATGTTTTTACGACATCTGGGCATCTCGATGTCAGGATATAATTGCATGCTGACTCCTGCCACAGGACCACTGCCTCATATAGTGCAGAGAATGGATGGATGTTGCTAACTGCATGACTGGATGTTTGATATTTTGAATTACCCTCATTGTTAAGTGCTAGCCTTGGGCTTTATTTATTGTGTGCTATTCAAATTGTGATCTGAAGACAGGATGATTGATTTCCTCATGGACTGTCCTATGGCACTCATCACTGTATTAGTATTAGAGTACTCTAAAAACATTAATTCATTCTTACAACACACTGGGAAATGGCAGTCATGGTACTATCCCCATTGGGGGGAGTAAGCAGGGACAAAGTAAAATATTTTGCTAATTGTTTGAATACTTGGTTTGAAAAAGACAGGGTCTGTTTTATCCAAAGCAGTCAATACTGTAGCATTCATGTAAGGATCAGTTCCCAGTGAGTCCAATTTCAGTAGTAATTGTGCTTTAATTTTGCACAGAACATGACTCTTTACATTAGATACCTAGAAGACAAAGGACTTGTAATTTGTTATGATGGTAACATACTTTTTTTATTCCCTAATGAAATATTGAAGATCCATAATTCTTACTAGAGTCTTCAGATCATTAAATATTTCATATTATGGCCCAAAGTTGTTTGCAGATCATATCATATATCCTTTGAACATGAAAAAATTTGCATAGATATTGACTCTGAAGGCATCCACACAAGGAGGCACAAGTTAGTTTGCCAAAAAAGCCACCATTTGTGTACTACCTGGCTTTCTTGAGGAAGTTAACAATATTAATGACCTCTAATGGGAAAATAGTGTGTTTGAGGAAATGTTAAATAGTGATTTCTCAAAAATATTTCTGAAATTTAGCTGGAGATTTAAAAATTGTTTTCTGGTTGAAATATGCATTTCCTCTATATGTAGAGCCCATTTTTGAAATTTAGTAGTATAAACTTGTAGTAGAACTTGCAATGTACTTATTTTCCTGCTTTTTCATTTAGCACATTATTCTTCTATATCAACTACATAGCATTTTAAGAGTGTAAGTTTCCTTAAACTGGTATTTCTAATACTTTTTCAAGATACCTGAGCAAAACAGAAGAAACCGAGAGCATGAAGTTATGGCTGCCTGATGACCAACTCTCCTGGGACACCCATTTGTGCTCATAAACTCCTAATAATTGCATTTTTTAAATCTACATTTGAGACTTAGTATATTTCTGCCCAAAATGACAGACCAGAAAAATTACGTATATTAAGAAGTAAGAGTCACTACTAATGCATGTGGGCATAGTTGTCTGATTTTATTGCCTTTTTTTTTTTTGAAGGACAGAGTATTTTTTTTTTGTTCTGTTGACGACATTTATTTTTGGAAATATTGGTTTTGCAAGGTATTTCCATGCATTTTATGCTGTTCTTCCCTTTCTTTTGTGCTGCCAGGTACTGCCTCCACTAAGAGATGTCTCAAACCGTCCTGAAGTTGGTACAACAGTGAGGAACAAACTCGTGCGCCTTATGACACACGTAGACCTTGGAGTAAAGCAAATTGCAGCAGAATTTCTTTTTGTTCTTTGTAAAGAGAGAGGTAAAAATTACTTTTTCTTCTCCTTTTGTATAGGGTCTTGCTGTAATTGGTGTATTTACGTCTTGCTGTAACTCTCAATTCTTGTAGTACTCTAGTGGGATTTGTTTTGTAGCTGATTGCAGCTGAATAATTTTCTGTATCCTCTTTGCAGTTGATAGCTTGTTGAAATACACAGGCTATGGTAATGCAGCAGGATTGCTGGCAGCCAGGGGCCTGCTAGCTGGAGGAAGAGGAGATCATTGGTACTCAGATGATGAAGATACAGACACAGAAGAATACAAATCTGCAAAGCCAAAGTATAGTATTGTTTTCAATTTCTCATATCCTGTTGCGTTTTGGATTCTTTTGACATAATTTTTGGGGGGTTTTACCTTTTTCAGAGAGGCCAGTTTTTGAATGATATATGCTTATATTAACTCCTGTCTTCTGCTCATTTCATGGTCTAATTATTGAGAAATCAGCCTCTAATAGTGACCATTATGTAGTCAGATATGGTTGCAGGGGAAAAAATGTTACTATGAGAATGATTTAATATCTGAATAACTCTTAAAATTCAAGTGTGGAAACAGATTTTTAAGGAAGTGATAGGAAAAAAATTTAGTAGCAAACTTAGCAAGGATGGGTTTTGTCCCAGATTTTTGAGGAACTCATATGACGTTTGCCAAGCTGCTAACTATTGTTTGTGGAGTGTATCTCTGTAACGGAGAAAGTAATGGTGTCAGATATGGCTAAAGCTTTTAGCCAGAACTTTGTTTAAAAGGAGAAAGCCAGTAGGTTTAGTTTCATTTTTGATTGAGTTTCAGATTGCCTGGTACTAAAATTTTCCTAAAGAACCAAGCAGGTCACATAGGTAAATATGGAAGGAGCAAAATCTATAGAAGTCATGTAGCAGGAATCTCATATATTTGTTTGAAGGATTCACTGGCCACGTAGAAGTTTGTTGATTTTTATTGGTTTTATTTGATTGGGTGTTAGAGGTTTTAGTTTGTCGTGTTGCATCTAAGATTTGATGCCATTTTAAGGATGTTCTGAAACCGTTGATAGTGGAAATCTGAAGCGTTAACATTATTCTTCTGTTTTACTCTGCTTTCTTTGAATTATACAGACATGGTTAGGTATATGGTGGGAACTTGTGGTTGTTTGGGAGATTCTTATTAAGGTACATGAGCAAAGGACAGGATTAAATGTATGAGATTTAGGAATTATGCTGCTTCTATGCTAAGAAATTAACTCTAAACCAAGAGGTTTCTTTTTATTTCTGCACTTCAGGATATTTTTCTTGCTGTTTTCTCTGCTCTTCTTTCAGAAGCCTGACATTCAATTTATATGCATATAAGTAAAACCATAATATCCATTTAGTTAAAAGCTAGCACTTAGAAAAAACATTCAAGATAACTGTCAGTTGGTTTATGCATCTGATTTTCTGTATTGCTGTTAAATGTTTGTGATGAAAATGTTTGAAAGGATAATGTGCCCTGAAAGTTTTCTTTAAAACTACTTCTCTGCTTTTATTACCATTTCTGTATCACAGTTTACTTGTATTAACAGTGAAAATAAAGCTGGCTTTGTAAAGGCTCAAAGTAAAGTAATTTAATCTGGCTTGAGCAAAAAATCATCATCATGGAATGGCAGTGGTTAACTAATTTAATGGAAAATTAACTGGAACCTGTCTATATTTTTTAAAATTAAGCCTGTACAGAATTAGTTTCACACACGTATCTGTCATTCAGTTCCCTATTTATGTCATTAGTACTAATGACATTGTCGTTGTTACCATCATCATTCCCCTGGTTTCAAACGGTTCCTCTCTGGGTTCCAACAACAAGAACTACTAGCCTGTGCATTTTTGAGCACAGACAAGACATTGATACAGTGAATCTCAACACAAAGATGCAGTCATGATTAATGAGAAAATACAGTTTAAATACGAACCTTGTCTATTTATAACAAAATAAAACCTTTCATGTGCAGTTTTAGTCTTGATGGTTTCTGTGAGTTCTTCCTGTTTCCTGCTATTAAGAAGATAGAAAATGTACCTATTCTTGCTGAAACGTAAACTGTGTTGTTTTTTCACCTCCAGCATTAACCTTATCACTGGTCACTTAGAAGAACCAATGCCCAATCCAATGGATGAAATGACAGAAGAACAAAAAGAATATGAAGCTATGAAGCTTGTCAACATGTTTGATAAACTTTCCAGGTATTGTATTATAGCTGCTTTTGAGAGGCAGATTGTATCCTGGCTCTTTACTAAGGTCTAGTGCTTCAAAATACTCCTAGAATCAACTGCTTTGTAGGATTAAGACCACTTTAAGTGCAGAGAAAAGTGTTTAGCACTTCAAAGAAAAGAGTGATATGTTGCAGGACTTCAGAGGAAACCTCTTGAAGAGGATTGGACAGAACTGGGACGATCTGGTGGTCAGAGGACCTGCCTCCTGAATAGATAGGCTGATGGTAATGAAGAGAATTTCTTCTTTTAAAGTATGGGACGCAATCGAGGCCCAAGGCAAGCATACTTATTTTCCCCAAGTTAATGAGCAACATCTCATTGAAACTATTTATGTCTGCTGCTTATATGAAAAACAAATACAGTGTGAAAATAGTTGTTGTCAGAAACAATAAATTATATAATGGAGCAATTAAAAGGAAATTTACAGTTAAGACTTACTGTGGATTTATTGGGTTAAGTGTGAACTGGATTACGAATCAGCCTTTGTAATTTGTTTTATGTGACGAAGGCAATGCCGTGAAAGAAATGGGTACTTCGTGTGACAGTATTGATGGAGTTACAGTATTAATACAAAGAGTTGGTCTTCAGTTCATAACTTTCTGTGTACAGAAGAACATAGCCCTGTATTGTTGCCTCTAGCTTTTTTTCTCTTTGGCTCAATATGCCTAGAATTTACTGGTTTTTATTTTCCCATACTTCTAAATATTGGAGTGATTGCTTGTAGTTTTTTTTTTTAATTGAAAAGCAAAGTTACACCCTTGAGAAACACTTCTGTAATACTATTTTGCCATTGAACTGAGCTGTAGGAGGTATATATATAACTGCATCCATTCTTCAAACATGGAAAAAACTCAGCAGCTAGAAATGTGCTTATGATAGTCGATTAACAAGGTCTATCAAGAGAAATTCAGCAAAACTAGTATTTCTTCCATCTGTTAAAGATAGGAATATGGCAGAAGATACAGGAGAATATGGATTTTACATTAGCTGTCAAAAACTGAATTACAGGCAAGATTGAAAGCAGGGAAGGAACTTAGAATAACTGAGCTGAGACTGTCAATGAAGTAATTGGGTATTTTTTCACATTATTTGCGTGGAAAGCAAGTGTAGTATGTTATAGTCTTCTTAGGAAAGAGAAGGAAATGCAATGCACACGTAATCTTAATTGAACTACTCTGTAAAATGCAATCATTGCTACATTAAGCCAGAGAATTAAGATGCTGAGATTCAAGGGTACCACAATAAAATGACTAAATGGTCTAAAATGTTCTTTGAAAGAAAGATTCAGGCTGCAGATAAGCTGAGATTGAAGACAAGTCAGTTGCTGTCCCTGCAGCAGTTACACAAAAACTCCCAATGGTTACTGTGGCACAAGAGCTCTTTCAGTTTGGAGGGTCGGAGGCACCTGCTGCAGTGCCTGCCACAGGCTGACAATAACTGAGCAGCTGCTGCCCTGTGTCACCACTTATCCTCTTGGCCAGCAGCATTGCTGTCACCTTGGGCTTTCTGTGCCCCTTACATCCACCTGCAGTTTCTTCTATAGCACTTACACTGCTTCAGGGCTGGCACTCTTTGTGGTAGGGTTTTTGTTTGTTTGTTTAGTATTGTAGTTTCTGTGGAACAGTGTTGTTGGTGTGACCCCTTTAGGTGCTGTGATAACATTAATAAAATCATTTTGCTGTTCTTCCCACACTTTGTTTTACTAAAAACTGGGGAGGAGGGAAATGCTGGCAGGAAGGAAAAAAAAAGTTAAGACTTGGAATGGGGAGGCTATGGGATGTTTTTTATAAATGTAATTGAGTGCAATTATGGGCCCTGCCGATGTTAAACAACATGGAAGTTGCCAGGCTTGCATACAAAGGGTTAGTACCTTGCTGATAGTAGTGGGAGTTCCTCCATGGTTTTGAAATAGAGCACTTGTGCTGCCTCCAGCTTGAGCCCTTCAGTGCTGGGAGTTTGCAGACTTAAATCTACATAGAATGCACTTCTTACCCTTGGTTTGCACCTTATGGATGCAAAGCAGAAGTTGCTTGGTTGGAGTTTTTGGTTGATCTGGGGTTTGAGTCTTCCTTTGAGGCAGAGTGCTTGTGGCAGGTTTCCTATTTCTGCTGCTCTCTATTGTCATCGTAGAAGGGGAAATGTGCCATGAACAGGTTCAGTTTGATGCAGTGCTTTGCTTATAGAAGGAAGTTGAGCAGGAACAAACAACTTTTCATCTTTGAGCAAGTTTATATAACTCAGTGTAACCTGAACAGGAGCTTAGAGTAAATTTATGTGATGTACAGCAAAACAGGTTTGCTTAGTTCACTGGTATTGTCCTAGCAGTGGAAGCTAAGCTTAGAAGAGCTGCCACACTTTTATTGGAGGAAAGTATGAGAAGAAAAAAAGTTGAAGGAATGACAAACTTGTCAACTTCCCTCTCTGACTGATGAGGATAATCAGGCCAGTTTGACACTGTGGTGTTCCAGTTTTGGCTTTGACTGGCTGAGGTATCAGAACTCGGAAGACAAATTTGCCAGGCAGTACTACTTCATTGGGAAATTATAGCCTTCATTAACAGCTGCTGAATTTGCACTGTATCCTTTGTAAAGGTTTATTGAAGCTATAAGTACAAAGGGACATACTTTTCTTAGTTCCATAATATGCCAGTGGATTTTTGCTTTTCAGGTTTCTCTTTATTTTCAGCATTGGCACTGAAAAATTGAAAGTTTTTGAGGTCATGTAAAACTGATTGATGCTTTTGGTCATTTCAGGTCATACTTCCCAAGCTTTTCTATTCTTTTACATTGTTGGTGTTTGAGCCTGTTCTACAAAAGCTTTTATAGAAATTAGTATTTTGATCAAATTTGGCTGAGTGAGATTACTTTTTAAAAATCATTAAATATATACAAATTGTAAGTATAAATGAACATGAGAAATCTTGATTACTGCAGTTTTTGGGAGATGTATATACTACTTAGGCTGATTCTAGATGCCTGAACTTGGCCCTGATGTAACTCTGTGGGTTTTGTCTGCATTAAGTGTCTGTTGGTTCTTTGGGAACTGTTTGGTGACTGTAAATCAGTGTCGTCTGCACATGATGCACATCTTTGAGCTTCAAAAAACTCCCCAGATCTGCAAGGATTTAATTCAGCCTTCCTTTTTTTTTTTTTTTTTTTGCAAAACTTCCAGTTAGCCACCTTAATTCAGTGTTGTGTGATATTCTGTCTATATAATAGATTATTGGAGATACTCTGTGTTAATTAAAATGTCTGGAAAAAATGCTAACATTTTTTCTATTATAAATGGTGGGTAGAATTGTATATTAATTGACTAATTTAGAATGTCAGGATGCTTTTTCCAAGCCAACCTTGTATTAATAGCAAGAATCCTTTTGCTGATAAAATGGTCTCCAATTATCACAGCTTGGGTTTTGTTGTACATTGAACAGAAGTCAACAAAAAGAGTAAGAGAACCTGTCTAAATAAGGTACCCTACTCATTAAAAACACAGAATTAATCATAGGATCAATGAAGAAGGCAATGCTACATCGAGTTTGTTTTTTTCTTCCTCTTTCTAATCACAGAACAAAATAATGTTCCCTGAAAGGATCGGAACTATTATGTGGCACTCAATTATAAGGAGGTGAATAGGTCCCCAAGACGCTGTTTTATCAAAGGGGCAGGCTGGTGTTTACATGATGGCTGTTTGATTACAGACACCATCATTAATTCTGTGTGGCAGTGCTGCACAGACATCAGGCAGGAGAGAGTCACCCTTCAAAACAAGGCAATGATTTTTGAGTCGTTATCAAGCTAAATTGCAAGCAGGAAGGCAGAACTTGCATGGATATATTTGAAGGGACTCTTAGGAGATCTGAAAGTGGAAGAAGAGAATGCATTTTACCAACTGTTTAATTATGGTGTGTTTCTAAGTACACTTGAATGAATGCTTTGTTTGCGTTAGAAAAATGAGTGTTACAAGGTGCATCTGAGTATGTGGAAGGTCACCTAGGGATTTCCAAACATGTATAAATACACCCACTGTGTGCTTGTATAGAACTTCATGGATATGGAAGAATTCCCACTCCATCTAGTGGGCTGAGGCCAGTGATGTTCTGCCCTATGGATGTGCTATAAACATTCAGTTTCTGGATAGTGACCTGTTTTCTGAGGCTCTGCCTGTCAGTTCCTGGCACTTTCTTTCCCACCTTGTCTCTCCCCGTAGACAGTGAGCACATCCTCAGGTAGTGCAGGGTGTCAAAGCACAGTGAAGGTCTAGATCGTGGTTAGAAACAAAATAGGCTGATCCTTACTTCTCCTTCTTTGGTGGCTTGCTGTATTTCTGTCTTCACACAGTTCCATTTTAGTGGGTAGCACTTGCCTGAGGAAGGATGTGTGGAATTCAGCCTCCTAATGCAGAGAACAGCAGCCCCCTACCAGCCCTCTTCTGTCCTGCTCAGGGACTTGCAGAGCAAGAAGCTCAGGAACAGAAAGGTGCTTGATAAGCATCCTTGTTATTCCGTTCAATGTGGCTCCCATCGTTAAAGCCTAAAGCTAAAGAGGGATGTGAAAGTGAGGCTGGAAAAGAGAAACCTCAAAGAAAGCTTTGCCTTTATAATTGACAAATGATGAGATAGGACTCCTTGACAATATTTAAAGACCTAAGAATTGTTGGGAGGAGAGGGAGGTTCCCACATAAAGGGGACTTTGTTTTCCTGTGTTTCTCTCCTTTTTCATGAACAAATTCCTTATCCTTTATTAGCTATTATATAATATATATATAAAATATATATTTAAATATTTATATAATATATAATATTTATATAATAATATATATATTATTTATAAAATAAATAATAAATTCCTTGACTTCTGGCTGCAGTATTAAATATTGCAATTTAAGAGTACACTTTGGGATTTTCAAAACAAAAATCTAGGATCCTTTCAGTTTAAAGGGCAAGCAGTGTTGATTTTGTTCTTTGTGGCTACATTTTTGCATTTTAGAGGATACTTATTTTGTATAATGTTTAAAGTTTGAAAACCAAAAATACCTCAGATATAAAGGATTTTGTTTCTCTGTGGGAAAAAAAATCTTTGCTATTAGACACAACTCCAAAGCACTCCAGCTTTGTCTTTGGAGGACCCCTACAGCAGGCAGGGTTCTTGTCCTCTTTGGACATCAGGTTTGCAGTCTTGGTGTTTTGAGCCCTGATTGCATCTGATTTCAAGGGCTTAGAGGTGTCTTTTTCACATGTCTCCAAGAGATTCTCTGAGTGCTGTCACTTGGGCAGAATCTGCACACTGGATTGCATTGCCAGAAGGGAGAGGCCTCACTGGCAGTCCTGAAGTAATGGCAGGCTCTCTCCAGTCTGTTTAAAGATGGTTCCTATTCTTCCACACACACTGAGGGAGAGCCTGGCCTGTGCTCTTGGTCTGGTCTTGCAAACCTCCTTCCCTGCCCTCACACTTAACACCAGACCTGGTCAGCCAAGCCACAGTTGTTGTTTCTCATTTGGCATTTATGAGTTTATCACTGTAGGATCTGATTGTAACATCTGCACAAACAGCTGCATTTATCTTACTGGTCTCTTTTTGAGACCTGATTTAACTGCATCTTGACTGTACAGTGTCTGGCATATGCATGTCCTGTGACTCAGATGTTACCTTTCTTGCTGTTCCTGTGGGTGCATCAAGGTTGGATTGACTGCCAGCTGTGTACAAGGAATTGTCTCTTTTTTCAGCCAAGGTAGTAGTGCAGACCAGGCAGAGAGCTGGTGAGATGCCTTTGCTTCCCCACTGAGTGATGCAGTTTTATTGTCTGTGGCTTGGGAGGGTGGTAGATGTATGTTAAGTTGACAGTTTTACTGGGCTGCCTTTCGACCAACGGGTAAATTAACATCAAACCTCTCTTCCTTTATTTAAGGTGACTCCTGAATATTTAGAGATGTTTTCCCTTTTTTTTTCCACATAAAATCAAAATGTTATCTTTGCCCTTACAGCTCTTGCCATAATCCACATATAAATGAGATGATAAAAAGTAAGGATTAAATAAATCTTTGCTAATACTTTTTGATTGGCTTAATCAATAATTAATCATCTCTTAGATGAGGCTATAGCTTGTGGAGTAGATATAATTGGATTAACTGCTGAGCGGTCTTTGGAGCTTTGAAGAGATTAAAATGGCTGTAAATCCTATAATTAAACTGCCACAAACAAAAGCAATAGTATTAGAATCAGTCAGCTTTTTTTTAAGTGAGTCAGCAAGTCCTTAACACACCCCTAGTAGTGGTGTAGGCAGAGTCTGTTCTCGTGACTGATTTATTTCCTTCAACAAGATGAATATGTATCAAATCATTGTTTTAATTGCTAGGGCATATATTAGCCAGAATGGCAGGTGAAATTTTGGGAAGAACTGGCTGTCAGAGAACTCTCAGAAGAAAAGCTAGTTTGTGTATCCAAAACAGTGAACCTGCTCCTTGTCTTGAGCCTATTAGGCACTGACTTTTCATGGTGTCTTTAATTGGCTAAGTAGTTTTGGCCTACATGAATGAAGTCTTTATCTGTCCTGCTCTTCCCCTCCCACCTATTTGGGAAGTTTTTTTGTGCCTTTTTCTTCAGAACAGAGGGCTTTAGCAGGAATAACTTCCTTTTAGAGGCTCATTATGTACTGAAGCATATATTGTATGTGAGTGTATTATACACATGGGAATTGATATGTGTGCACATGCTAATATGGATTCTTTTTTTTCAATCTCTCACAGAGATGAGCTCATAAAGCCAATGGGAGTTCGGCCTGATGGGACAATGGCTCCATTGGAGGAAGCAGTCAGCCAGTACCATACCAGCAAGCAAGAGAGCTCAGATTCAGACTAAGGCATCACCTGCTTCACTCTCAATTCTCCTCTAATCCGCACTTCTCCTTAGAGCCACATCTTTTATCCTCGCATTAGCCAGCATCACTTTAACTGTTCTATATTGGCATATTTAAATGATGAGTCCTGTGCTGTAATGTCTGAATTTTTATTATGTCTGTTTAGAGAACATATCAATTTATTAGTTTATGATCTTTATTAATTTAAAATTAAATGTATTTCAAATGGAGAAAAAGTGAAAGCCTACAGTGTAAAATAAAGTCCACTTTCATTTTCCAGAATCTTGTTTTCTGAACTCTGTAGGTTTTCACATTCTTGATAATCTTTTGTATTGTCTTGCCAGTCTTCCTCTTTATATAATTGTATTAATGAAGCGTGTTTACTTAATGGCATTAGGAACAGAGGGTGTTTAGACTTAGAAGTCTGACCTTGTGAGGCTGCTTTAGCTAGCATTGAGCCGTGATTTCAAAGCTCCCGTTTTTAAAGTGCCCTGGGGTTTCTTACTGCTACAAACGTCTCCAGTTAAGCTGCTCCTTAAGATTTTAACAATGTGTCAGTGACAGACTGCTTCTAAAACTGCCTTTAAATTGGGAACAAGATGATGTACCTTGTATGTCTTCCCTCCCTCCCTGGTTAAGACCACACAAATATACTCTCTCCTCCCCTCTTTGCTTAAGTAAAAACATCCCTATTGAAAATGGTGTTCAAGTATTGCACTTAAATGTTGCCATGAATGGGAGGGGACTGGAGTGCATGTGTCTGTGTTTCACTGAATTGGGCCTACTTTTGGAGATTAACTGCTATGCCTCAATTGAAGTGAAGTCAAACTAATCAACAAAGAAATATTTCCTCTTAGAACTTAGGAAGCAATGGGATAGAGAACGGGAGGGGTGGAAGGAGAAGAAAGTGTCACTTTCAATTCTGTACTTTTTAAAAGCAAAGATTAAAGTTTTAGGCGTGCTGCACTGCTGTTGTTGCCTCCTTGCCTGCTTGGTTTCTTTCTGTGTGTTTCTCCCAGCATGAATTACATGAAGAATAATCCATGGTCTAGTTTCTAATTTCATATTTTGTGCAGAAGCTTAAACATGCCATTCACTGGGGACGTTTCAGAGGCTGGTGATGATTCACCAGTTTGTTTCCTATGACTTGACAGTAGTTCTCTGAACTAAGGAAGTTGGTGTTCAAAGACCCTGTAAAGGGGGATTTGGTATGAAATTGTGCTGTGGTTGTTCATGTGAGGAGTTTCTACAGATGATCTTAGTCTTCAAAAAGAACTGAAAAGAAAAAAATAATGCACTGCTGTCCTCTCAGTGGTTCAGTTTGTATTTCCAAAACACTGCCCAGCCACAGCAATGTCTTTCCTGGTACATATGTAATATGTAATGTCATACCTCTTCTATGTGACTCCAAAAGTGGAAAGGACTTGTTGTCCAAGAGCAAGAAATGTGCTTGGCTGCATCTAAGCTGGGTCTCAAAAATGTAATTCCGGGTTTAGCATCATGCACTGACTACTCTGAGACCAGCACAGGCGATTTTTGTGTGCCCTACAGGTGCAAAGAATTTGTGATCCCTCCCTGAGGAGCAAAACTTCCCTAGGCCTGTTAATGAGGAATGGTCTTGGTGTCAGCTGGGGCTGGGGAAGGACTTGTTTCAGTCATGAGCTTCTATAGGGGCTTCTTGCTGCAGAGCACTAAGTAAAGAGCATGAAAAAGAGCAAAATCTCAATTGTTGCTTTACAAGCTCTAGAATATGCTCCTACAATTAGCGGGCTAAAGAGATTAATAAAACAATAATGGCTCTAGGGACCTTGTTACAAGCAGTATAGCACGAGGCTCTTGTGCTCTGCCCCCTGTCATTCACCACAGGGCAGCAACATTTGCAATAAATAGTTCTGTTTAGTTTATCTTGGAAAACAGATGCTTGTAGAGGGTTCTACAGACATGAGATGCTGCTTCAATTAAAAAGAAAAAAGTGAAGACCAAGCATAGGAGGTTCTGCCTGGATCCTCCAGTTCAAGAGTGGCTGTCACAGCTGGGTTGCCTGTAGTACAGGTTAAGGTAGATAAATTAACAACTTGCATTAGTGCAGTGCCCCAGAGCAGCTCTTGTTCCAAGGGGATAGTTTGTGAAAAGGCTTATTTTTGCAATATAACATAGGTCCTACCTTAGCTGCACTGGCTGGAGATCTGGGAATATCTTAAAACAAAGGTCCTTCAAATCAGCAGTGCCTCTGTTTCCTTTTGTGCTGGCTGGTGTTTTAAGAGTAACTGAGCACATGGTAGGATTTCTCTAGGATGGGAGTCTGGAGAAAAATGAGGTTAAAAAAAGGAGCTCCCTGGAATTTTTTTGTACTGTGAATTTTTGCTCCTGAATTTATTTTCAAAGTTGAACCTCCAAAACTAGAGGCTTGGGCAGCTGAGTCTTGCTTAAACTGGCAAACCAGGCAGTATGGGGAAGGGTCTCTAAGGGAAATGTCTCATTTTGCTCCCTTCTGAGCAAAAAGTCAGTAGGTTTTTTAGTGGTGACAATAAAGGTGTTACCCAGTGGGTTTTGGGGACATGTACCTTTCACTCCCAAAAAGTCTTCCACAGTCAGTCCCAAACCCAAGATCTTGTGTTTCAGTCTTTACTTTGGCATCAACAGTCCAAAGCAGCACAGTTCTCAAAAAGCTCATCAATTATTTGGAAGCTTTGCTTCTCTTTGTTTCCCATTAGAGTTATGAAACAAAAGATGATGGGAAATTGCTGAAATTTGTCAAAATACTTTGTTCTTTTGTAAAATGATACAGATATATTTGTTTAAATGTTCGTGAAAACTTCCTGGCAGGTATTCCCAAATGCTAATTGAAAATTCATGTGCTCCAAAAGTGGTTTTCAGGAAAAAGGGTCATTTACAATCTGTTAAAAATGTTGTGAGAAAATTACCATAATTTTAAAGAAATTTGCCAAAGCGGAAAACCACATTAGCTTTGATGTTTTGAATGTACAACATTGCCGTATGTGTGTGTGGCCAAAGTAGATTTTTTTACCCTATATCTTGAGTTTTTCCAAGTACCTAAAAATCTGCAAAGGCTTTTTAAAAAAATAGAACAACTACACAATAGCATCTTTTTCTTCATACAGTTCTTCAAATGGCAAATTTCCCATACCTGGGTGAAAAATCAGTTGTCATAGGTGGCTTTAAGGAAGAGAACATTACAATAAAGCTGTAGCATTGGTGGGTTGCCAAGCACCCTAGTCAGAAAGAGGAAAGTAAACCCCAAAGTACACAAGATCCCAAATCTCCTGAAGGAGCATTCCACAACATTGTACTTCAACTTATTACCACAAAACAGCTAATAAAATCCTGTGCTTTAATAAGGCTGGCTGTAAAAAGACTCTTCCACTGTTCAAACAGTGGAGAGCCAGACTTTGCTGGTCTTTGAGTAGCAAGTTAAACAGCTGCCCAGGTCAGATTCTTTTCTGGTCAAGCATGGAAAAGCAGTGATTTAGTAGGAGTGCAAAGATGTGGCTCACTTTTAGACAGAAAAAAAACCCCAACACTATTTAATGCTACAAATGATCATCCTTCTTGCATTAACAGCTACTTACATGGGTCTGGCCCTTATGGACAGTGTCACAGAACATTTCTTGTTCTCTATGCAAAAGATACATGTCACTCTGGTGATGATATTTAGACCAGGAATTTTGGGCAAAGTTGATGTCCTTTTGGCTTTTGCAGGTGTGCCTGGAAAGCAGCTCCCTCAGCAGTGGAGGAAGAGCCTGGGAGGGTGGGCTGGAGGTGCTTGCCGAGCTGTGGTGGGTGAGCTGGGCCGGGAGCCCATCCCGCCTTCCCCTGCTGCCTCAGGGAGGCCTCGGGGGTGTGAGGGGAGGGGAAAGGTGGTGACTGTAGTAAAGCCGAGTGTTTTTCAGGGCTCCTCCTCTCACCTCAGCAATGCAGGTGAGTCCTGTTGATCGACTGCTTTTCCCTGTTGCTCGCCCGTAGAAGGCTGTGCCTGCCTTGAGTTATTGCCCTCGGTTGGAGGCCTCGGGAAGGCCGTGGGTGTTTGTGAGTCCCTCAGCTGGGAGGTGCCCCTTGCCTTGCTGTCCTCCTTGAGAGCAAGCCCCTCTTCCCTGCCCTGTGTGAGTGAGGAGGAGGAGGGGGTCCCACAGGAAGGCACCCAACTAATTCTTGGGAGGGAGGTAGGAGCAGCCCAGTCTCCTCTCTGTGCAGCATTGGAGCCACTTTCAACTCTGCCATGAGACAACTCCGAGGCCCAGGCTGACCTGCAGCTACTCCCACCACAGTGGCCTCTGGCCAGTCTTGAGGACAGCAAATGCAGTCTGTAAGGTAGGGAAAGGAGCCCAACCCCCCCCCCCCCAAAAAAACCCAAAACCTGACCATTGCCACAAGCAGGCCTACAGCATCGTCTGGCAGCACGTGGGTCACCTCAGCTCTGTCCTGGCTGGGAGCTACAGGGTCCAACAGGACCAGGTAAGTTCCTCGAGCATCCCGGCTTTCTGCAGGGCAGGCGAGAGCACAGATCACTGAGCTGCTGACGTGCCTGGGAATCGATCCCTCCGACAGCATGCCAATCTCTGTGGGGTACCTAGGCAGGCTTTTAGAGGATGCTGGGGAAGGAATTATTCAGACCACCCATCTTAGCTGGCTAAATTACCCGGGTAGTCTCTTCTAACTCCTTTTCCAGTCACGGATGAGAGAGAGGACAATTCAGAGTAAGGCTAATTTGGGTGCACTGAATGACCCTCTGCAGGAGCTTTGCTTTCCCTCCCTCGTCTACAGAGGGAGCCTGGGGAGACCAGCTGGTTACATTTAACTGCTAAATTGGTTGCCAAAAGATGGGTGGTGAGAATTCCTTCCAGTTTCCCCTTTGCCATGGACCACACTCTTCCCACAGCAGGATGCTTGCTTGCTCTCTCCTGCAAATTTGGAGATTGATCAGTGCAGTGGGATGCAGGCCCCCAGGAGCCACCACAAGACAAAAGCTGCATCACACCCCTTGGCAGGTACTATATAATGCTGTGTGCAGGATTTCATGGGCTTCCTGCTTAAACAGGTTCTTTAAAGCAGCTTTGCTTTTGGGAGCCTGTTTAACAACTTGCCTTGGTATAAGCCAAGTTTTACATACATTCTGAAATTTGAAAAACAAAGTGAAACTTCCAGCAAAAACTGTAACTGGAGAGAGACAGATAACGGAAAAGACTTCTGAGTTCACTCCAGATGTTGCAAATGGAGAGGGAGGTGAAGCCATTCAAAATAAGCCCTGCTGAGATTGCCCCTTCCTCTTTGGCCTGATAAACCCATTACAAATTAAAAGAAAAGCAGCCAAGATTGTCAGGCTTCAGGACATCCATTAGCCCTCTTTTACATTTTAGAGCTTGTTACAGATGCTGACTGTGGGTGTTAGTCCTTGCCTAGCCAAAAAGCCCAATTCTTCATTCTAGAAGCTTAAAATACAAGAATTCTGCCAAGAATTCAAACCTGAACCTAAACTACCAGGATTCTCAGGCTTCAGGATTATTTTATGCTCAAGAAGTGAGCTTGCCTGGTAAATCACAGTGCTGTGGCACATCCCACTTCCAAAGGCGTTTGAAAAAACCAGTAGTTTTAATGTTTTTTTGTTTGTTTTTTTTTCCTTTTTGAGAAGAGACTAGTGACTGTCTGGGTTCCCTCCTGTTTTTTCAGTCCCTAAATGTTCATAACACCCTGTTGGGGAGGAATAATTCCCATCCAAGTTGTAAAACACACTTATAAGTAGATGGGAAAAGCATGAACAGAGCTGTAAAGAAAACAAAACCGCCAGGAACAAGATCTTACTTTGCATGCTTCTCACTGTTGTATTTTTGCCCCAATTAGCATATTTTAAAGACAAGCCTTTTTTTAGAAAAAAAATTCTGCGATCTGCCTGAACTGTTCTCAAGCTTTGAACTTTTCCATCCTTTCTATTGATTATGGCCAAGTGACCCATATTTAAAAAGCATTTACAATAAAATTATAGCACTTTCTTTTGTGCTGCCGGCTTTCCCAGTGAAAAGCTAAAATGTTTTAAAATTGTCACTTTTTGACAGAGGTAATGGCTGTAATATATTTAGTCTCTTCCCCCTTGTTGTGCTTAAAATGGCTATGCTAATAAAGGGCACAGCTGTCGATACTTTATGGCCTGCTGGGGGGAAGAGGGGGAACGAAGGAAAAAACAGATTGACTGTGTGTCAACAAATGCAGCTGGGAAAGAAAAAAAGAAGCCCCTTGAAGGCCCCTGCAACTTAAAGTCCAAGATAAATGATGTCCCTATGCTTAAAAAAAAAAAAATGGAGGTTGGAATTCAATAAAGGGGAACTGAAAAGGAAACTGCTTAAAACTGAAAGCCTTTTCTCTGCCTCTAGACAGCTTACAAGAGAAATGAGCAAAACTGACCACAGAAAGAGGGTGAGCGGCCAAGAAAGAAAACAAAAGCCTATCCTGGAAAATATATTGCATCAAAGAATTATCTGAAGTGCACTGCGGCCGGCGGGCGGAGCGCGTACAGTTTAATGGAGATGCAACAACTTTTACTCGCCGCTGCCTTTGGGGGAGTGGGCAGCTTTGTGCCAGGGAGGGAAAAGGGGAGCTGGAATTATTCATATCAAAGCAGTAAGAGTGGGACATGAGGGCAGAGGGGTGATGGTGGATGTCCTTCCCTGGGGAGCCGCGCTGGGCTGTCCCATGGTGTGTGCTCGGCCACTGAGACTCATGGCTTGGGGCTGCTCCTGAGGCAAGGAGAGAGCAACAGCAGGGCCGGAAGGGGTGCAGACATGGGTAGCTGGAATTTATGTAGTGAGGAAATGGCAATATTGGGTGCAAACCTGCAAGAATCAGGCAGTTTTCATTCCCCAGGTCATGAAGCAGCTGGTTTGCATGGAGGCAAACTCTTAACAAAATAACAAGTGGCAGGGAGCCATTTGTTCATTGTCATTTCTTGGACAATTATGGAAGATGAGGACAGTTTTTCCCAGCCTAAGGCAAAATGCCTCTGTAAGTGTGGCTTGTGTTTCCCAGAGGTGTCCTGAGAGCATGGCCTGGCTGCACCAGTGCCACCAGAGCTGCTGTATCCACCTGCTGAGAACCAGGGTCCAGGCATTCCCACTGCCTCTTCTGGGCCTGGAAAGAGGCTTCCTGGAAAATAAACCCTTGGCAGCAGGAGAGGCCAGGAGAGCTAGTGAGCCTGCAAATAACCTCTGCTTCTGCAGTGGGAGGAGATGCAGTCAGGGGTGGGATATCCTGCTCTGAGGAACTGTCTGCTCTTCTCTTTCACTTTCCCACTTCTGTCATCCTTTACTCCCATCACTTTTTTTTCTTATTTTTCATTCAAGGCCTTTTTTTCCTGATGTGTTGTTCCCATTCAAGAACATCTGGAAAAGGTAGTCAAATGGGACAAATGGGTTATCTGTTTTCTCAGTTCGTCAATTTTTGCATGTGTATATGTATTCCCTTTAACCTCTGCAAATTTTGTAAAAATGGGAGGAAGAAAAAAGAAGTAACTGAAGACAAGGCAAAAAGCAGGAAGTTGAAAAAAAATCCTGAAATGAAATGGAGCAATTGTGTCAAATTTTTATTAAAGCAGCAGGACATTAAAATCACATAGAAAGTTCTCATTTCCTTCTGTAATTGTTTGAAAGAGCTTTAAAAGACCATAATTTTTATTATTCTTGCTAGATTTCACTTGGTAAAACTCTTACACCGTTAGAGATCAATACCTTCCAGTGATGCTGTTTGTGGGATGACCAGTTTGGCTTTGGTTTTCTCCAGAGAAGAGTGGAATTTGGTATGGCTGATGTGCAAGGGGAAATATGGAAAGGTTTCTGTGCCCAAGAACAGAAGAGTTAAGAGATTCCCCCACCCACAACTGGGACTGACTTAGGGAAGCAAACCTCCTTGCCTGTGACAGTGACTCGTTGAGTGAGTCCCACTGACGTTTTGTAGTTGACAGTTGGGAAAAAATGGAGAAAAACAAGAGAAAAGCACCTGAACTCTTGAGCGTGTTCACTGGTGTGGGTTAGGGTGATTCCACGGGCAAAGGTTCCCCTGCAGCTGGGCTGAAGGTGGGAACACATGAGCTCTGCTGGACTGTGAGGTCATGTTATGAGGAGTAGTGCTCTAGTTGGTGTGGCACATGTAGCACAGCTGTAAAGTAGCTCAGCAGTATCTGAGCTGGAGCTGCTGTTGGAGAACATTCTCCACAGGAAAATGTCCATCAGGGTTCTGTAAGAGCTGTGGCCCTGAGGGACTTGATGTCCCATGTACCCATGATTTGGGAAACAGCCTGAAGGGGCTGGAGATAGCACAGAGCTGGTGTGTGATGGTCAAAGTCAACAAGTTATGCAGGGGCTGCACAGTCCCTGCACAGGAGTGTGTGACTGCACAGAGATTGATCCCTCCATAGAGTGCTGGAGAGACCATGGCTGTGGCCAGCTCCCTGCCCAGAGCCCACGGATCTGTAGAGGTCTGGAAAATGCAGGGAAATTATTTATGATCATGCTGCTCAGCACACTCAGGGGAAGGCTGAGAGGAGGCTGTGTGGGAGCCAGAGCAGATGGGTTTTTGTAACTTTTTCTTTGCAGATCAGCACAATTTTCCAGGGGAGATGCAAGCCCGGGATAGTGGCTGTTGAGCTCACAGATTTTCTTTGTTTTATTATCGTTTGCAGACTGTTTAATAGGGGCCTGGAGACTCCAAGAACTACCAAGAGCCAGAGGTTGACAGCCACCAAATATCTCTGTAGGAAGAGAGTATGTAAAACTTGCATTTATTTAATGGAGCTGAAAAGTGCTCAAAACAGTATTTCACGTGCGTGTGGGCTTTGCTGTCAACTGAAGCTCTTTGGTTGGTCAACTCACTTTTGAACCTGGGCAGCTGCTGCTGCCATTGGTGTTCCATGTGCTATGAGGGGTCTGGAGACCCTTAAAATGTCTGTGCTTTGGACCAGCTATTTCTAATGAAGGTTTTCATATTAAAACCTTTCATGTAGGGTGTCTCCCACAGTCCTTCTAAACAAAAAAATCTCAGCAAGCAGCAGGTGAAACTTTACCTCTTGTTTTTACTACTTATTTATAATTTCAGGCACCTTTGGATGTTGTTCTCATTTCTGGGTCTGTCAGTTTTAGTGGTTAAGGTTGTCAATATACTGTGTCCCAGCCAGAGCCTGACCTTTGGGACTGGTGTTAGTTCTCTTATTTTCAACCCACGTGGTGTGTGGGTGCCTCTGCCTCCCTCCAGGCTCTACTGCTCTCTGCTGGTCTCCTTCCACCGTATGTGGGTTTCTCAGAGGTGTCAAGTCACCTAAAATTTAACTAAAGGAGGCAGGGACAGAGGAGAGAAGGGTTCAAGCGTACCCTTTGCCTTTATGAAATGGGAAAAAGTGTTTAGGGTCAAGCTGGTGCCTTCTTCTGTGTTATCAGGACCTGGGCACAGATTTGTAGGAAATGGATTTTGCTTACTCTTGGGTGCAGGAGCAGAGGGTCTTTTTCAACAGTTCCTTTGGTAATTATTTCATCCTTCTAATAATACCAGCACTGTGTGGAGGCACATGGATGCCTCCTTGGGTGGGTGGGTGCTCCCATCCTTTCCCTGTGTGCCTTCTGGTAGTTTTAAACCTGCTGGCCAGTTTTAAATGCTGTGGATCAGTGCTGGGCAGGCTCTTCCACCCTCATCTCACCCTTAGCTGAGGACAGAGCAACTGCAGGAGCAATGTGGTGTGAGTATCTGCAGCGTGCAGCTCTGAAAAGACCTTCTGCTTGCAGACCCTTGTATCACCCCAAAGAACTCTGAGCAGATTTTCAAGGGAGGATGTTACAGTGTAGGATCCCAGAACTGTGAAAGGATTTAATCCAAACATTTGAAGGAGTCAGCCAGTTGGATTCTGACAGGAGGGACATTGGTGCAAAGCCGTTGCTGGGTCTCTGATGCTCAGAAATCTTCCTAACAATCCCCATGTCATGAGTGTTTTGGTGAGGAACTATATAAACAGACCAAAAGTATGTTATGCAATAAGGTGTTTGGGGTCACAGGGGAGACCTTGCAAATCTAGCCATGAGGCATTTGCATGTAAAAACCCCCAAATTAAAAAAAAATTGTAGCTTCTTTCAGCTGCAACCTAAACTTTGTGGTAAGTTAAATCTCCCCAGCCCGGGCTGATCCCTGTAGCCCCTCCAGGGTTTTCAATGCATCCAACAATGAAAGTGAAATCCAATCCCATCCAATTAGAGGAAAATGAATGGCTCATCTACAATAAATGGGCTCTGAATAACAATAAGCCAACAAGAGAGCAATGAACTGGAGACAGAGTACAATCTTCCTGAATGTTAATCGACAACTAACTCCACAAGCTTCTTAGAGGTGGAAAGAATTGGAGGAAAATAGATTAGGGAGGCTTTAGAGCAGATTGCCTTTTAACTGCTTAGGCCTCACATTTTTACCTAAATACAAGAATGTTTCTAATGCTGTCTTTTGCAGGGTGAAGGGTGTGTGTGTGTGTGATGGGGTGTTTGTTCTCAAAGTTAAATGTTTTTAATTAATTTATAAATTGACATGGTAGGTCTTACTGTATATCCTCTAGTATTATTTCATTGTTTCACTTATTCAGAAGGCCATTTTTAAAATTGTGAAGTAAAATGGCAGAAGCCTTGGAAAATGCTTTCTGTAGATCTGAGAAATAAAGCTGAATGAATCCAGGAGTTAGCCTGAGACAGAAAAGAAGCTGGAGAGATGAAAGGATAAGGAAAACCCTGCAGTTCAGTGGTTGAAGTGCTATCTGTACCCACAATTTCCCCAGTGCTGTTCGTTGGTTCCCCCCTAGACACCTTTTCACCCTGTCTCCTGCAGAGCAGTTCAGCTACTACTTTCCACTGCCCTCAACCCCACAGGTAATTTTTGTAAAGACAGGGAAGATGCCAGGTGTCCTGACCCATCACTAAGAAGCTCCCACAGTAACAAGGTCTCACCCAGCTGAGCTGTGTTGCCCATCCTCTCTACTCAGCCTATTAAACCCCAATAACCTTCGGGTTTTTATCCTCTCCTATATAATTCTCTCTGAATAAGAGAGCTTATTCAGCTTGCCCAGCACGGCCATCCCCTTCTGCCTGCCTTCATCCATAGGAGCCAACTCAAAGGCCTTGGATACCAGGTGAGAGCAGGCTCACCTCACTGCAGGCTGGGCACCTACATCAGCTATAGGAGTAGAGGGTTGATCATCTGAGAAGAAAAGTTCCCCAGTGCTGGTGCTGCTACAAAAGATGGTGTGGAGAGGTCCATGCAGAAAACAGAATGGAGTAACTTTTAAGGTGAATTATACTTGAAGTTGTATCTTTATAATTTATTGTATTAGCAGGGTTTCATGTGTTGCATTCTTTATCACAAAGGTCTTCCCAGAAGTAGCTCCTAATTTGCTGTCTTGTGGTCTAAAAACCTGGCAAACAGGTCCATAGGAGATCAAAGTCTGTCCTTTCTCTGTAAGATGGGAATGAAGAGAGGAGCCATATCCCTTGTTCCCTCTCCTGATCTGCTGTACAAGCAAAGGCCCACTTGTATTCTTTCAGAGCAGTTAGCATTTGATAGGCATATAGATAAGCTATTAAGTAATATGCACACAGAGCTAAAGGGGATTTGGCAGGGAGAATTATTAATTTGTAAATTAAATTACAGTTTTGTCTCGGCATCATTAAAATGCATTTCCAAATACCATTGTCTGCTTGAACAAAGAAAGGAAAGGAACTGTTAGAAGGAGTTTGCACAGTTCAGATATGAGGGTTTGTGTGTGAAAATAAGACCAGTGCTGGTCCTCAGCATGTAGCACAGAGAACACATTTGCTGCAGTGTGCCGGGCATGCTCTGGTCAGCACTTGGGAATAACAACACACCCTGCTAATGCTTAGCATGGAGAGCAAGAGATGCCAAGAGGAATTTCAAATTTCACAAATGCATTTTTTCTAAAAACTGACTTTAACTGTGGGACAGGACAAGGCAGTGGCCAATAGAAACCTCAGGGTGTGGTCATTTTGGGACAAAATACTGTTCTGTTCCCTTTCAGCATCCTAGAATTTCCTGCCTTGTTTTGTTTCTCAGCTTTGGCTGCCACTAACTGCAAAAGCAATTCTTTGGTTAGTTGGGAATTTTCAATCAGAGAGGGTTCTTCTGCAAGTCCTGAGAAAAGTTAGCAGTGCTTTGCTCCCCAGATAAGGTGCAGCATAACATTTAGACCAGGCCCAGGCACCTTAAGAAGCGTTAAAAATCTTAGCACTTTAGCCTTATTGTGCAAAACTGCATGGCTTTATGCTCATTGTACGACAAAAAGGGAATGGCACCAGCAGGTTAAATTGTTGGTCTATAAAACCAGATCCTGGTAACTCAGTTTACTCCAAAGAACAGCATCTGTTCCTCATGGTTGTGCCTGTGGAGATGGGTACTGCTTATATAACTGCTGCTGCTCATTGTGGGGTAAGCTACAAGGTAGGGACAACTCTAATGAAAAAAGCAATATTCTGTGAGAGTTTCAGAACAGACATTATCATTTAGAAGAGCAATATCCTGTGAAAACAAATTCCCTTTTCATAGGTGCTCATCATGTTTTCATTTTTTGGCAGAACCATCTCCACCTGCTCTCGTGACTATAATACCTCCAAAGCACTGCAGCCCAAGGGCTGATGTCCATTTTCTTTTGGCACTAGACCACCTCTCCCATGAGAATCAGCACCAGGAGCTCCTAGGAAGCTCCTGCCCCTGCTTCACACAGTGGGCAGCTGAGATGCCCAATGGATGGACAACTTTCTCTCAGCTTGGAGTGTTTCCCTGCTGGAGACTTTTAACATCAGCCCTGGGGTAAGGCTGGCTGTGGTTTGGAGGCTTAGGGCTGTCCCCGTGTCCCCATCTTCCTGTGACCTCTGAGTGGCACCCTAACCTTCACTGGCTGAGACATTGTCATTAAAGCACTTTATGCTTTCAGCATAAAGCTTAGCCTTGCTGGGATACAGAAAGAGCTCTCTGCTGAGATCTGTGCTCATGGGATCAATGCTCCCTGTCGTATTTTGTATTCCTGACCTGCTCAAGAGGCTGATGCCCAGAGCAGAGAGCAAGGCCAGCACTGCCCTGGCACTCTTACAGGGCTGCTCCCCCTGGAACAAAGCACTGTTTGAGACCAGCTTGGGCGGCCCATGGCTCCCTATGGGGATCTCGTCCATTTCAGAGAAAAATCTGGCAAATGTTTGCCTTTTCTGTCCTGACATTTGTGACTGTTCCCACCTCAGGAGGGGTAAGTCAGGGACAGAAGTCAAGACCTGCAGCTCCCAGCACAGTGCTAAGGCCAGATACCTTTCTCTTGACAAGCTTTATGGATGTTGCATAATTTGTAGATTAATAATTAATAACTAACTCTTCCTATGTGAACCTGCTTTTGCTTTCCTCTTGATTGTTGACTGTCTGGGAAATCATGCTGGGTGAAAAAGCATTATAAATAAGGTAAAAATTGTGTTGGGTAGCTCTTGGAGGAGATGGATGCTCAGATGATTTTTCTAATACTGACAGGAATACTAATACACCAGGAATATCAGTAGTCTGAAATGGAGTGCTTACTGAGAAGCATATTATTATGTAGAAAGAAAAGGATCTGTTTTAGAAGAACACTGGTCTGGATGGAGGCTTTCTGTGCTGAACTGCGTTGTACACATGGGAACAAAAGTGGCCTTATGAGGATGGGAGATACAGCTCTACCATGAGAACAGTTGTACCTGTCATGGCATCTATGCCCAGGAGAGGGTGGGGTTTAACATTTCTCACTTCAGTTATCCCTCTGAAAAAATGGAAGCAAATTTCTGTCTCTGATTCCCAGAGGGTTTTACAAAGGGAGCCAATCTCAGGCCAGAGGTGGCCCTTTGAGCTCAGGTGCAAAACAGTCATTGCAGAGCCTAGCTCCTTTTTTAATTTCAGGCACTCACCATCTCCTGCAATTATCTTATAAATCCATATTGTTTGGATTCAGATTTATTCCTGGTACTGTCTTTCAAAGTCTCTTGGTAAATCCTTCTGCGGTCAGCTCACTGTTATTTGTGTGACTGACTCTATCAACAGTGGCAGACACTTGTTCCCTTGGATCTTGTAGAGCAGCTCAGCACCTATATCCAGTGTGTCCATCCTCCTGCCAAAATTCAGGAGCTACCATAATGCTGTAACGCTCCTGCAGCACCACCATCAGCGGGAAGCTCAAACTCAGCCCCAGCTTTTCCAACATGCAGCTCTCTGCTGCATCTTTATTAGCTGTAGCACTGCAGGAAGGAACATCTTAGATCTTCATGTGCACATTTTCTCTGCTCAGCTTGCCTGAAAAGAGAGATTTTAGAATATCTTTGTCCTGGGGCAGCCAGTATTTAGTCTGCAAGCTCCTGCTGCCCCCTCTTCTCTCTGAGGTGTTGCAGGCCTGCCACATCCTTAGAGGCTGTCAGAGCATAGCACAGTTCATTTGAATTTGAATAAAGTACTGAACTTTATTTTGAGCCCTAAAATTCAAATCAGAATGTGATGAGCACATGCCTGGAGGATGTGCATTTTAAAAAGAGCCACTGAGCACTTTTTTAGAGCTGTCCATGTTCTCCACCTCTCTGGTTTTATCATCTGGAGAGCAAATACTGAAAAAAAAAAAGAAAGAAAAGCCTCTGCATTAAAACATTTCCCAAAACATGGACCTCACTGAGAGATTTTTCACTGGCATTTTTCTGTGACAGGGAAAAAGTGACTCCTTGGACAATATCTCCTTGTTTCTTTTCCATCAGAATAAAATTTTGGTTAACTCAGAGAGACTACCCTAAGTATCTTAGATTTAAAAAAAAAAATAAAAAAAAATAGGGGGAACCTCTCCCCCCAAACCAGTAAAGTTGAATCACAATTAAGATTTTGACAATTTGGGCACAGTGATATTGTTTTGGAAACGCAGTCAAAACAAATTTTTCTCAAAGTTTGCTATAGGAAAGTGGCTGCCATATTTAGTGGGTGCTGCAGAAAGTCCTCAATAGTTCATTAGAGAGAGAAAGAAACAATCACCCTATCCCTGGAGTTATCCAGGGCTCCAAATTGGCAAGACTCACCAGGTAATCTTTTTTTAGCAGAGGTTTGCAGAGAAACTATCAAATCAATCCAAGAATAATAAAAATATTAATTATAGACTTTGTCTCCCTACAGAACACGTGGACTTTAATACCTCTTGCAGGAATTTATCACACATGAGAATGTAGTCCATTTTTGCTGCTCCTTCTTGTTCTTTTACTCATCAAATACTGGTGTTTTCCAAACATGTTGCTGTCAAAGACTAAATCCTTAGGTGGTAGAAAATGGGATCATGCAGCTAATTCCCTCTGCAGCTACACTGATTTGCATGGGCTACAGATCAGTCCTGTTATATTACCTAGGCACAGAGTAGAGTTGCTTTAATTCTTTATTCTTGTTTGATTTCAATTTCAAAAATAAAACTGTCTTACAAAGTACATGTTTACAAGTGAGTCAAAACCCATTACATGGAAACTATTTAATTGTAAGCAGGTTAGATCAGCTTTCCTATGATAACATCTTCTGATATTGGTGTCTCTTTCTTGTTCAGGCTTAAAACTTTGCTTGCAAAATCTCCTTGTATTCTTTTGAACTCCCCTGGGAGATTAAAAAAAAACAAAAAAAACTCCAGTTAACACTCCCTCATTTCATTTTTAAAGGTCATGCTTAGAGCTGGCAGTTGTTATAGGAGCTGTCCTCTGTAAAGAAAAGTCTTAACTAGCCAGGCACAGACTTAACCTCAACATGGAAAAACTAACATTGTCACTAGGATATGGAGAAACCATGGTGAAGAGCTAGCAACAGCCAGACCACGGCAGAATGAGCAGTCGGCATCTGCTCGGTGGGCCTTTATCATGCAGTGTTGTATGTACGATTCAAAACGCACAGGACGATTGTTGAAATGATGTAGACAAATTGACTCAAATTAGTTTAGCATGGGCCATGCAAAGTTTAAGCTTGTTGAGCCCAGACACATAGCAACAGCTCCGCGAGGCGCAGGCACACAACGGGCACTGCAGCCCACGTTAGCAGCGTTTGCTTTTGTGCCTGCTGCCTCTTTTCTTTCCATTTTGCCTGGCTCTAGACAGTCTTGGCAGAAGCAAACCCTGCTGAAGACTACACTAGCACTGATAATTTTATAGAAGTACTTGTGAGCTTCAATGTCATTTTATACTTCCTTAATCTTTTGACTGTTACTTAATGACAAACAAATCCCCAAAGAACTGGGGAGGTGGGGGGAAGATTAAAAGGATTTTGAGATTGTATTCTCTGCTTTCAGTCAAACTGTCCCAAATCCTGCCAACACAATTCTCCAGTGCCCTATGACACTCCTCCCCAGACCACCAGGAGTGAGTTTCTTATTGTATTTACAGTAATCTAATTACAACAGTTCTTCAATTCAAAGCCAGCTTTGGTATACAGACTTTAGCAAGAACTCTCCTCTAGTGCAGATTGCAAACTTTAATCTTTTAAACTAATACAGAACACCCCCTTCCCCCAAAAAAATTTCTGAAATGCCTGTGTAAGCTAAGATGTATTCCCCCTCCCACACCCGCCAACACTTTGCTCATCTTTTTGTTAAGTTTCTTTTGTGCCAATTTACTGCCTAAGGTAATAATAGAGTTCCTGAGAGATAATATTCTGCAAGGTTATAAAATCATGGTAAAAGCAGGTTGCCTGCCAGAATATTTCTCTAAATATGTGTAGTTGCCTTATTTTTTTAAACTTCTCTCTGTTCTTTGTAGTTAAAGAAACAGCTATGTAGAAAAAATATAGACTGAACATTTTACTTTAAAATTAAATAGTCTTGGCTTAAAATTGTCATTACTCAAAGCCACTTGATGCAAATCTTAAAGCTGATTAACTTTATTTAGAAGAAACAGAGGACAAAAGTAGATGGAGTTTGTACATAATAAAAATGTCAAGAAAATGAAGACAGAAAAGATTGTTTTACATGAAGAAAAATACAAAACAAAAGTACATCCACAATGAATTAGCAAATCTGGACATTCTTAGTGTGCCACTGCAGCCATCTAGCTCTATACACAAGTATTGCACTGTCCACTTTCAGTTCCATCACAGGTTTCCACTTAGGGCTTTTACAGTAATACTGGGTTTACTAAGACATATCTTTGGCAAGTTTGAGACAGCTTTTCTCTTTTTCATATCTGGCATTTGACTTTGTGAGTTGTGCACGCATACAGAATAACCTGGAACTCTCTAAAGTTAGTGAAATCTTCACTCCCAAAAGGATTAGGAATAATCTAGGTCTCCCTCATTACTGTGTTCTTTTGAAGATATACAGAGGGCAGAAATAATGTATTTCATATTACATTTATGAGTGTTTCAAATACTCAGTTTGTCCTTTGGAATCTGTCTGGTTTCTGTGAGATCTATCAATCATTTTACTTTATAATATGTTTTCAGCAGTCCTTGTCATGTCAAAATTATTTTAATACTTAATTCCTCTTGTTGAGATTCATTGCACTGCAAGTGGCAATCAGCTGGCCAGTCAAACCTCAGCTATTTCCTACTGTTTTCTGTGAATCTTGAAAAACTAGGAACACAATAGTATCTTTTCTCACATTCAATCTTGAAAAATTACTTCTAAAGCACCTTTGTGCTGTTTTCCTTCAAGCAAACTGTCCATGACAATGCTCAATAAATGATGCAATTATTTGACTTGTAACATCTTTGGATTTCTAGATAATACCTATGCTCTGGTTAATCCAAAGAATTAAGAATAATGAAAGAGCTTAGAAAAGTTGATATGAAAGAACACCTGCATGAAAACTTTCGACTTCTATCAAAGTGTCTTGCAAATAACAGATTGTATGTAGTAGTTAATTTCTGTGAGATCTAACTTCAATTTCAATCTCTGATATAATAGATCTAATCCTCGCAGGCCGCTAATTTATCAGGTTGGACAATGTACAGGAAATACTCCGACCCTTATAAAAACCAAGTTCCTTACCAGTTTGGGAGATATTCTCATGTGAGAGACTCGGGCTCCTCCAATGAAAGGAAAACGTTGCGTTGCTGCAGTGGGAAGTGTGGAGCAGCATCCCCAAGTGTATGGATGCCATCTGCTGGCACTAAAGAGTATGACCCTCCACCCACCTTGAAGATGGACGTGGAGGGTCAGATCTCATTTTTCATATTGGCATGAGCCACTCACATTATTCCATGTCTAAACCCATGTCAATAGAAGACGAATGAAACTGAGATTATATAAGCTCTCCTTTACCGGGTATCTCTGTGCTTCAGCATTAGGTTTGTCTAATGTTTTATCACGGTATGGTGATTTAGTAATAAAAGGCATCTCTGCTTGCAGTTTTGCTGAATACCACGTTTAAATGTACTTATCCTCATGTAAGTTTATTAGACCATTGTTAAACATGCAGTGCTGCATGGGAAGGGTTCTGCCAGGAAAGCCAGATTTAGCCCAGGGGATTTAATCTCTCTGGGTTTGTGACCTTTACTGAAGCAGTGCAAGGCACAACCTTTCCAAATTTGACACAGACCTCCAAACTCACAGGACCTGAAAAATACCAAATATCAAATGTGTTTAGCTTGCCCTTGCATGCCTTCTGCCTCCTGAGCTGCTAAGATTTATAGGTAACTCATTCTCTCTTTCCATAGCATTACTCCAAACACTGTAAGATGTCAGTGTGGATTGAAGAGTTGGCATGGGAACCTTCCCAAAGAGGAAGGTGTGTGACCTGGGTGTGTGAATTAATCTGTATAGAAATGGGACTGATTTAGGTGGCTTTGCCTAGAAATGCTAGGGTGAATTTAGAGAGTGTGGTTGTAGTTTATAATCAGAATTATCATATAGTCATTTCATAATCAACAAGTAATCAAAACATTCCTTTCTACATGTTTGATTAATTTTCTTGGGTCTATGCATGAAGAAAGGGTACCAGCTCCATCATACTCCCCATAATACACACTGGATATGATACACTATATTTTTTCCAAGAATGGTCCATTCTTGTGAGGCTGTCCCCATTCCACTGTTCTTCTTAGAAAGGTGTCTTCTCTTTGTTTCTTTTTCATTCTAGGCACTTCATGCTGTTAGAGATGACCTGGAGCCAAGCAAGCTGAGAAGCCTGTCGTTATTCAGTGTCTGAACTCCAAAAGAGGTCAGAACCAACAGTGCAGCTAATGATGGCAAGAGGTTAATGAGGGATCAACAAAGGGATATGACTAATGAAGGGAAAAGGATTGCAGAACTGCGAAGTCACTGAGTACATTGCATGGCAGATAAAAACTCTGTAAGTCCTTGTAACCTCAAGCCCACAGCCATGTTTTCTCCCTCCCACACCTCATCCTCCTAGCACAGCAAGAATTTCCAAATCACCCATGGCAGGACCTGGCAAAGCTGCAGCTCCCACTGCTAGAGTTCAAGTTGACCACACACACACACACACCTCTGACACCAGCTTCTCCCTGCTTCACATGGAGCTCAACAGAGTCGCACTGGAAAGTCCCCTAAGCAAGGACAGCAATCCCATCAATTCTTCCCCCCCAAAAAAGGTGTTCTGTGTCTTCTGCAGACTGTTAACTGCATTACAGGACTGAGTCAGTGCTTTAAAATGTAAGTAATTAATTATTCTACCATCATCGTCACTGGTATTATTTTTATTCTTTTCTTAAATAGGAAAAAGAATTAAAGGAAGTATAGGATTTAATTTGAAAAATCAGGAGAAAGAAGAAAACTATATTCCACATAGAGAAAAAGGGTTTGAAACTATTGTGCAGAATTTAGATCTAGCTGTGTATGGGATTGCATTTGATGAAGTTCAGAGGCTTGAATCTGGGGTTTGTGAAATCACATGATTTCCTTTACTTTTGAATGTTCCTTTCATCCACTCAATATGCCAACTGTGTTGGTATAGAGTGGTCAGGCAGAGATCAGGAGCAGCATTAGGAAGCTCTGGCATCAAATATTCACTCCTTAGCAGTATCAATAAGATCTTGCTTTGTATTTGAAGTAGGTGACTTGTAGTTCAAAACAGACTTGAAGGTACTTCTTGTGAGTGTTCCCACACCTGTTTTACAATTTTCTGTTTTGTGTTTCTCTTTTCATTTGTAGGAATAAACACAGTAACAGCAAAAAGAGTCTCTAGTATGCCAAAACTGTGGCATGCCCAAGTTTCAGAGCCAGTGGCAAGCTGATGAGTCTCCTGATTAGGAGCTGGCAGTGATCAGACCATTTACTTGACTTTAAGATATCATGGAGTAGTTTATTGTTATGCTGCCACCTCCGAAAGATACCAAAAGTACCTGAAAGCATTTGCTCATCTATAACCTGATAATTAAACAGCTGTAACAAAGTCTGGAGGTCCCTCCTGATTTTCCAAATGCTTGTGTATTTCATCAGTCCAATGGGAAGAACAAGGAAGCAGAGCAGGGAGTTGAATGTCTAACTAAACTGGTGGAAGGCATCCACTCAGCTCTGCAGAGACCCCTTGGGAGAGAAAAGCAAGGAAAGAGGTGCTCGTTGCCTTTACATGCCTGGTTTTATCTTTGCTTTGTTTGTAACCTCAAAAACATGGAAGGACTTCTTGCTGTGTAGATCTGTAAATCTGATAATGTTTTATTTCATAACAAAAATGGAGGCATGGTCGAGATAAACCTGAGGAGGGGCTTCATGCTAAGCACAGCGTGTTATTTTAAATGTCAACCTCTTGGGGAAGGTTCCCATGCCAACAATTTTCTTTCAAGGTTACGCTATGAAAGTGGGTGAACACGCACCCAACTCATAACTTACTCAACCTTCCACCTGCATAAAACAGAGAAAAAAGCTTATGAAAACACACTAGCAAGAAGAGCACACAGCTGGAAAACAGCAAGAAGGACATTTCATTTCAAATTGAGTAAAAACCCAAAATGTCACAAGAGTTGCTGCACTTCTATGCAGCATACCACACCTAGGAGATTAAACAGTAATACTGTCATTTGAACCTATTTATTCAAGGCAGGGATCTGACCTTTCCAGGCTCATTTGTTTCAGCAAACTTTGCTCATGCTACTCATGACTGCTCATATTCATAAGGCTTGCAAGATTAGAACATCAAATAATTGCTGATAATATGAAGACAGTGTGATAGAAGGAACAATAGTGTTTCTTATTATGTGATTATCTTTCTTTTTTCTTTAAGGCTCTGAGAAACCACTTCAAATACTTTGATCATTTTCCTGTCAAAGGTAAAATTTTTAATTGGCCACTGCGCTTCTACAGATACGAAGCTTTTCTGTGATCTCTGCAAATCTCAATGAATACATCAAACCAGGTAGTGTAGTTCTACTAAATAATATTACTGTAGGGTTTGTCAACCAAACATTTGGTTTGTTCACCCAATCATTTTCTCAGTCGTATGGAAGAAATGCCACCCTGCAGGTTGAGCAACAGATCAGACTGCTTCAGGGGATGGGTGGCTACAGTCTTGTCCCTTGGCCCCAAAATGACACCATGGCCTGACCTATAAAATGAGGACAATTAAATCTATTAATTTTGTAAACACTAGAGCAAAACATGGTTGAATTGCACTATGTAAATTTAAAATCTTAATTAAACTGAGGCAGAGCGCCAAGTTATCACAATGCACACACACTATTTGAAACCAGCTCATTAATAGTTCTGCTGCTGGAACCAGTTTCTTAATGGCTCAGTAATGAGCTGACTACAATCACAAAACCATGTTTCTTGATAATTTTTTAAAGTATGTAATTATAAAATGATAATGTCTTGAACATGTGTGTTAACACAAGTACAGTTAACAAAAAAGATACCTCCGAACACTTAATGGCCCAAGACTTAAAATATGTTATTTTTTATTCACAACTTGTATTAGTATAACTCTGTAACAAAAAGGAAGGAAAATATTCTGGCTTTTTTGTTGGTAGCTGGCAGTGTTGTGGTACTTCAGTAGAATGTTTGATCTCTGTTACTGCCTGACCCCTCAGTCAAAAATGTGCAACCAACTCACTTCTCCAAGTTTCTTCCCTTGCATGCTTCAGTCACCCAGAACTAGCAGACAGTTTCCTTTCCTATGAGGCAAGATGCATCTGCAGATGAGGCATCACGCTTAACCAAGCACATCTCTTCATATGCAATGAAGATATTATATATGTTTGAGCAGGGTAGGCTGCTCTTTCATCCCTGTCTGGTTTTGTGAGTAGTAAACCAGCCAGCAGCCTCACTACCAACAAATGTTGGATATTAACCTCCCTTCCTTCCTTCCAGCACACTATTAACCTAGGTTATCTACTCAGGGAGCACATTTTTAAGCCCCATAGTAGATTTATATTTGGAATTTGCAAAAGTACAGTCCTTGCCTAATCCCTCTCCATTACAGCACAGGCATGGATCTGCAATGGGGAGGTTTTTACATCTATGGCATACAAAGTTAGGAGATGCATCCCATAAGGTCCGTCTCTGGCCTTGGCTGCTCCAGTTCAGAACCTTTAGAAACGGATCAAATATAACAGCACATCTCACAAGCTTTCCTGTTGCCTTCCCCATTCAGGTCTGCTGTTGAGCAAACAGTTCAGCTGGAGTTTGTTGTCAGTCACATGCCTATAGACTTCACCAGACATGTCCCAGACACAAACCCCACAGCTCTGCCTTTTTATAACAGCTACCTACAACAGGAAAATGGCACTGCAAGGTTGAGGAATTCAGGAGACACTCGTCACATTTTAAATTAAGTTCTGCACTGAGAGAGGAAGAGTTCTTTTAGGGCTCTTTCCTAGTCTACATCAAATCCCACACAGTAAAACTCCAACTCTGGCTGTAGTTCCCCACAGCTACTGCAGCAGAAGCAATCACAGTCCTCACAAAAGAATACAAAATGTATATATTTTGACCTTACTTCAATTATTTTATGCATCTAAAATTATAGTGCATTCACAGACAAAATGTAAAAACCTATAATCTAAATGAAGGAACCACTCCTCCACAGGAGAAGACAGAATGTTGTATTTTTTCCATTTTAAAATTGTTAAGAAGGTAATTATATGTTATTTCCAGTGAAAGCATGTTATTTATTTCTCAGATTCAATAACACTTAAGAAGTCTTTTCAGAATATACCAACAGTAGACCATCTTTGAGTCTGTTTATAAATGAAACGTTCAATGAATGAAAAATTAAATGAGACCAAAAATAGTCATGATGGCAACACCTCTGCAACCAAAACCTTTCCTTCAGCTTCAATGCTGGTTTAGCAAAGTAACAGGCACACTGCTCATTTGTTTTCTGTTGTCTGCAGAGATGTCAGCCTGAAGTTATTTCAGTTATTACACCTGTCAGTGAGGCTCCTCTCCCTGTAGCTGTGGCTTTACAAGTTGTAAAAGTCCTCTTTCTGTGGGCTCAGCATAACATTTGACTGATCCAAGTCCTGTGCTATCCTAAACCTTCCAGTGTTTGAAAAGAAGAGATGTTAATCTCTGTGATGCCTTTCGTTTTCAGTTACTAGGAAGCAAAACATTCTTCAATGCCTTGTGCTGTAAAGTTTATGGGTGATTACCTCTATTACAGAAAAAATACAAGCAGCAACTCCTCCTGCTGCCATGAGGAGCTTCAGGCCTTGCATTTGAAGCAGAGCACCACATGTACAGAAAGCACCGTGTACAGCTGGGCCTTAAGGCAAGGGATGAATTGCAGCTGTAAGAAAATAACCTTACCTCAAAGACCAAAAAGATGTCAACAGTCACGGGTGTCGTCTATTACCAGGCAGGTAAACACTAAATAGTGAACACTCTCTGCAAACACTGAGCTCACAGTCACAGTCTCCCAGACGGAAATCAAGATCCCAGACTAGAACTCCTGTGTGTGTAGCATTATTTCCAAATAACATGACTAATCTGTGTGTCTCCCATATCCTGACAGAACCCATGGCGTGCTCCTTACCAGACACCACCCTCAGTTTTTTTGCTTGGATTCTCCCACGTTGATGCTTTCACCCATTCATATCCAAAACAGAGAATATAGATGTTATTTGTTAAGCAGGTCAGGAATTCCAAGTCCCTGTGATCAGCAAACCCCTCTGAGCCCAAGCAGCATTGCTCTGATAGATCACATTGATGCACAGATGAAGGAGGAAGCAGAGGTGGTATTTTGTCTATATAACTTTTCTAAACTTGTGAAGCATTCAATAAGGTATTTAGTATTCCTCTGGTGCAGAGAGCAGTTCTGTTTCTAAAAAGTACCTGTGACCTTCCCCTCTTCCTTGGCCATCTGGCATTTGTTTGTCTGTTAGACAATTTCCTTGTCTAACAGACTTGAAAGTCACTGTTCATCCCCAGGGATCCTTAGACATATACATGGAGAGGTCCCAAAGAAGGGAGTGAGCATCAGAAAAACCTTTCTTTCCCCAGCTATGCTCATTGGTGCAGTTACCTATAAAGCCATGCCCTTAAACCGTGATTACCACAAGTTTATTCTCTACAGGTGAGAAGCTCAGCTCACTCAAATAGTAGTCGGGATAAAGGTGCAATGTAAATATTGCTTAACATAAACCTAGGTCCTTAGGATTAGCGTCGTGGCTCCATAGGACGCCGCTGGCACTGGACTGGGTGCAGCTCCCTGTCGGAATGTGCTGCTCTGTGCTGCAGGGAGCTTCTGCAGCCTCCCCAATGTGCCAACAGCACGGACAAGGTGCCCCAAGGGCTGATCTCTTCAGCAGGACCTCTCGGCCGAGACGCTCCCCAGCCCAACTGAGCGCCACAAGCCAATCTCCTGCACCTCGAAGCATCTCGGTCAGCTACAGCAACACCGGCACCCCTTCTCTCCTCCGCCCTGCCCCTACCCGGCATCTTCCTCCACCTCGCTGCCCGGCCCCGGTGGAAGAAGTCCCTCTCAGGCCCGTGGGCTCCACGGGGGTCGGGTCGGGCCGTGCCGAGCCTGCGCAGGCCCTCGGGGGCGCGGCCCCTCTGAGGGAGCGGGTACGGCTGGCGGCGGAGGAGGCGGAGGCCGGCGGGTGCCGGCACCCCCGGGGCGGGCAGGGGGCGGGAGCGGCGGCGCCCCCCGGCCGCCGAGGGGCCGCGCCGGGCGCTGGGGCGGGGTCTGCGGGCGCCGGCAGGGCGGGCGGCGGCGGGCGCCACGTCGGCAGCGGGGACGGGCGGAGGAGTAAAGTCTGAGCGGAGCCCGGGAGGGCCGAGCGAGCCGTGAGTGCCGTGCGGTGAGTGAAGGAGCGAGGCAGGGATGGGCGGCCGCTGCCCCTCAGCCCCGCCGCCAGCCGGGCAACCCCCGAGCGCCCTCGCTGCCTCCCCGCAGAGGAAGGGGAACTTTGAGGGGTGGAGGCAGGAGAGCAACCCGGCGCACCCCGGCGGAGCCGCCGGCGGGAGAGGCGGGTCGGGGATGCGGAGCCGCCGCCACCTGCCCCCGGCACAGGCACAGCCCGGCCGCCTTTGTGCTTCCTGCCGCGGCTCCGCGAGGCGGGAGGGCCGGGCCGGGCGTAGCGGCTCCACCGCGGCCTTGGCTGCCACGTCAGTGCCGCCGCCCTGCACCGAGATGCCGGCGGTGCCCGCTGCGGCCCGGCCGGGGACATGGGCGAGGGTCGCTGCCGGGCCGCCTCCGCAGCACCCCCGGGCACCCAGATAGATGCGAGGGGAGGGCGCGGCGGGGACTCCGGGGCTTTGGCCGCCCGAGGGTGAGCGGGGTGAGCTCCTGGGGTGCGGGACCGAGGGCAGGGTGGGCTGCTCTGCCCTGCCGCTACCATCCTCCCTGGGCCCGGCGCCCATGGAGGAGCGGCCCCCCCACCTGGGAGGGAGGGCAGCGGAGAGAGCCGTGCTCGCCTCGGCCTGGCTCCTGGATGGTCTTGTTCTTGCTCCTGAATTTCTCCGACCCAGGAGAAGCTTTGTTTCGGGTTTTCTTCTTTTTAAACTTTGCAATGTAGTGACATACTCTTTGTTTCATCCATGTCTCTCCTGTCCAGTTTGATGGAGCAGCATATTAAGACGTTTTCTGTTAATTGTTTGGGACCAGCTTAGCTTTCCACATTCACCTAGCCTAGGCGTTTATGTGGTGTAGCCTGGAATTCAAGGCAAGTTATTTTAGTCATATGCGTGGTTCTGGTCATTGTATGAACTGCAGAGACGGCCTCTGTGGATGCAATTAAATGCTTCCTTCTGCTCATTTAATTGGGGTGAAAATGAGAACTCTGCATCAGGATGTCCCTGCTTAAAGAATGTAAATATCAAGTGCACGTAGATCTTTTCAGTGTGTCCACTGTGTTTCTTCAGGCAGGATGCCCCTGTATAACTGGAGGGATACGTACAAGATAGCTTAATTTAGCATGTAAGTACTGGTTTGTATGCACATCAGTTTTAAGACTGCTCAGTAAATATTATACAGTATATCGTGTAAAGCTTTCTGTTAAATTGTGGTTAAATATTCAGAAAAGTTAGTATTGCCTTCTCAGTGCAGAAATGGACAGTGCTGCAAAAGTCCAAACTGAAAAGTGGGCTTTATCCAGCAAGTGACCAGGTCTAAATGTCAGGTACGAGCCAACAAACATTGTGGATGTTAGGGAACGGATTATTTCATTAGCAGAAGTGGCAAGGAAGTTCAGCAGCTGGCTGTTAGGCACAGTCAGGCTTTGTCTTTGAGGGTCTTCTGGAAAAGGAGATCTGAGACTGATCTGGAGCTCAGGCATTAGGAAAGTGTTTAAAGAAATGGGGAAGGTTCTTCCAAAAACTGAGCTAGAAAGAGGCAGAGGATGTTAAAACTGGTAAAATGGAGTTTTCCTGGTCTTTCTGAAGCTGTGCCATGCACCTTACTGGAATTTACCATGTACTTCTTAGGAACGAATTTTGGAGAGCTAGAAAAGGGGAATTCTGGTTCATGCCAACTTTGATTTTGTATCTTGTACATCATTGCATCAGAGAATACTCGGTTGCCAACATCAGGTGTTTCGTAGAGCCTCTTCTGGACCCTGATCTATATTTTGGTTGACAGTGATGGAGCAATGGGGGATTCTCCATCCATGGTAGATATGATACAGTAATGTCCTGGGCAGAATTAAGGGGTTTTTTTGCAGGAGCTATTATACCTCTCTTTTGCTTTTAGTCGTGGTGCGTGTTTGGTTTTTAATACAGATGTGTTGCGTTACCTTCCCAGCTGTGTTCAGTACCCTGCATACCGTGAGTCTGTTATGTACATTACTTATGACAACTTCTTTTGGAGGAAGTTGTAGCCCATCCTGCTGTAGGCTTGAAGTAAGTTGTGTTTCACACCTGGGAACTTCTGATCAACCTCTTGTTTTTAGTTGAAAATGCAGTCTTTTTTTCATGGCACGCTTGCTTCCAAACCACTCTTGCTTTGCATACAAATCTGAATTTTGAAACTTGGATTTTAAACTGAAGGCTTGTTGAAATACTAGCTATGTGCTTGTTTTTTAGCTACATGCTTTCTACATGCCTGGATTTGTTTTTGTACTTTAGTGCTGTTAGCATTGACTCTTCTTGCAGAGGCTCAGTCAACTCTCTCCCTTGCAGTAACAAACTGAAACACACATTTCCATGTTGGCTGTGCTCTGAGGGTTGTGTCTGAGAGATCTAAGAGCACTGAGCACAATTGCCTGTGACTCCTAGTCCAAGGAGTAAGGCAGTGAAGCTGATAGTGAGGGATTGCTTGTGCAGCTTGGAGCAGTACCCTGAAGAGCAGCCGTAGGTAGGATTACCTTTTTTGGCTTCATTCTTATTTTCTTGTTTAATTTGGAGATTCTTCCAAAAATTTATTTCCTTAACTATTATACCTGAAAATATTTTTTTTCCATGTATATGAAATACATCAGGTTCATTCAGAAATCTGCTGCAGCTGCTGAAAGAGGGGAAGAAGAGCTGTGCATGTGGCAAGGGTTGTTTGTTTTCCATCAGCTCTGTAGCCAGGCTTTCTAACTGTATAGCTGGTAGCCAGAAGAAAGGTAACTTCTATTGTGGTGGAACAAGACAGGGTAATGGGTTTGTTTGCAGCTCTGTCAGGTGAAAGTTCCAGCAGTGGCTGCTGCTGCTGCAGCCGTCTGGAGCAGCATTAAGCCGCCAGCTGAAATTGGCCCCATCCTTGGATCGTTTCATTGCTGCCCACAAATATCTGAGTAGCGGCATTGAAACAAGCCAGTTTTCACTGGCTGCTGCTCGGGCCAGGTTTGCTGTGCTCAGACAGAAGGGCTTTTTGTCTGTGAAGTCAGAAAGACACCAAGAGCATCCGCTGAAACCCGGGAAGTTACACACGTCTGTAATAGTTAGAGCCCACTTGTCAATGGAAGGATAAAACTTTACAGAAATTACTGTCCAAGAACCTCAGGCTCATTAAGGAGCGTTTGTGTCTTAACATGGATTATTGTGCTTCATAGCAATCCTCATGGCAGCACATGGATCAAGTCAAATTACCTTCATTGCCCAGAAGGAATTGGTGCTTTGGTGACATAAATCTCTAAAAATGTGGCATCCTGAGGCCATACCAAGTGTGCTTCTTCCATACTGGGGATTTGTATTCCTGATTCCCACTGTACACCCAGTGACAGTCACTGTTGCCTAAGATGTGATTAATCTTCTGCCTTTCTCATAGGTGTATGCCGAATACTTCTGGGGGAAACAACTAACTAGAAATCTTCACAAAGGAATATATTTGGTGAGTAAGTTTTATTCCAATCAGCTTTGATATGAATGTACGTGTAGTTGTTGCATTACTTCTAGAGCTTCTTGGTGCTTTCATTCAGGATATTGTAGCACAGTTAATGTTACAAATAGTTCTTGAATTAAAAACCCTCTTCTAAACAATTTCTTTTTATTTTTTTTACAACAGTATAAAACATTTAAGCTTTCTATGTATTTCATATTTTGACAATATGGAAGTGTGTTTTCTTTCAAATCAGTTGAGTGACTTCCATCTTTATTTTTTATTTTTTGTACGAAGGCTACAATATATTTTAATGTATTGCTAAGAAATATGAGAAGTTATTCCTTATCTCTTGAATGAATAACATCTTCATAAGCACACAGGAGAAAAAACCCAAGACGTAGTTTACATTTATCCCTGTTTGAAATCACTTCTAAGATCTCTTCTAAGTCTCTTCTAAGCTTTCACTTCTTGACATGAGAAAATACAGATGAAGAAGGGAACTGGAGTGTGCCAGTGATATGGTAGATTTCTGCTTCATTAATGTCCCTATGAGTTTTGCTGGGCCTCACGAAGATATTAAATGAAGCTGGAGGCTTTTCTGCGGTGACACAAGTGAATTTGGCATCACAGGATGAAAATGCAAAAGAAAGATCTCTTTGCTTGCTTTCTTCTTCCCTTTTTCTTTGGCCAGTCTTATTGTACTTTGAAGAAGGTTCTGAAAACGTCTGAGAAGAGTTCCAAGGTTCAGGTTTCTGATAAATCTTTGCCTTGTTGCATACGCCTGCAGTACTGGTAATTGTTGTGACTAATGATTCAGTGCATAGTGGGGACTTTGAATCTGCAGCTTCCAAGTTTCCTGAGTTCCTTGATGTACAGCATGTCTGAATGATTTAACTCGGCACGAAAGTCTTACACTTGCATCTCCAGGTCACTGCCTTCCGTTTCAGCTGAGCTGTAATCTCTGTTGGGTCTCATGAGCTTTGCTTTCTCTTCTTTGTGGGGACACATCCTCAGGGGAAAGCTTGGGATCCTCCCGAAGGATACACTGCAGTCTGGTGACGGGGAGACCCTGGTGCAAAGCAGAACATACAAGCCTAGATCTTAAGAGACAAAGGAGACATTGAATGCTTTTACCTCTATGGTATTATGTAAAATGTATGAGTGGTTTCTGTTTCTCTATCTCCATTTTCAGTTTTTGAAGAAAAAAGTTGTATTCCTGCCCTCTTGCTCTGAAGACTGAATGAAGTAATCTGCCACCAAGCAGTTATTCCAGGCCTTTGACCTCCAGTCAATAGAAATACTCATCTTAAATCTCTGGAAGGGAGCCAGGTTTAAAGCATGTTCCTGTGCATATCCTGTTCACCAGATAAGCTGCACTCTGTTTAGTGCACAGGATTTTTGCACAGAGTCTCTCAAGTCTACTGACATGTTAAATTGGATACAAGGATGCATAACACAAACTGTAACACGAACTGTAGATACTTGAAAATTTTTGTACAAGTCCTTTGTTGGATCTTGGTCTTGATTCTGGGATTTCCTGGAACACTTACACAAAGAAAAAAAAAAGAAAAACAAAAGGAACTGAATTGTGCTTTGTGAGATCTTGTGTGCCAAGTTGTCTTTCAGGTCAGGCTGTGAGCCTTTTCTGACAGTGATGTGATTCTGTTTTCACTTGCCCTGATATTATAGAACTGTGAGTAAAACCTAGTATAGGCTGGTTGGGCACATCTCTTGCAACATCATAGAATGATCAAGGTTGGAAGAGATTTTCAAGATCATCCAGTCCAACCATGCACCTAGCATCCCTGGAGTGCTTCCAGGCACCTGTAGAACCACCCATCAAACAGTAGTTTTCAACTTTCTGATTCTCAAACCCCTGAAGGCTCCCTTCTGTGTGGAACAAATTCAGTCGGACCAACAGTGACTTACTTGCCTTAGCTGCTGTTTTCTGTTGTCTTTGGGCCTCAGAGCAGCAGGTTGCTAGTGCCTGAAGAAGACCACTGGGGTCTGTCTAGTTGCAAGTGAGTGAAGTATTTCTGTTGCTGTTGTGTTAAACCAGTGTATGTGAATTATATATATTGTGTAATATTCCTATTTAACTTTTAAGGAGAAGCTAGAGATCAACAATTATGTAACCTTGAGGTTCTAGGAAAGGTAATGGGAAGGACTGCCTAATCTGAACCACTTTTTATATATAGTGCTCTGATTTTTATATGAGCTGCTATTTTAAAAATATTTTCTAGTATACTTTTAAACTAAACTAGAAACTCTGCTGTGCAATTTCTCTGCCAATACAGTGCTTTGCTCATTTAGCTTAGCAGGAACTGAAGCCAAATCTAACAGTCTAAACTAAACTGTGGAGAGTTATGAAAACAATCCTTACCTGTCTTGTCTGCCAGTCTTACTCTAACTCTTCCTATTGGACAGGTCTTAATTAAATACTGGTATTGTATCACGTACAACAGATTCCAGGGGTTTCACCTGGGCTGTGCCTGCTGTTACTATTGCTGTATCCAATACGTTCTTAATAGCAGAAAATACTAAACCTTGTGTGAAGTCTTGTGATGGTTTCTAGTGTTCTACCTATGACCAAAACTGGTAACTTGCTCCAACTCCCCTCTAAACTTTTTGATAATCCCTGACAGTGTTTTCTCTGTCCTCTAAAGATTAGATAACTTTTCTCAATCTCTTATGTGGAATTGTTGACAGAAACATTTTGGAAGCTTAAACAAGCAATTTCATCTGGTGTTCTTTTAGGAGTTACATGCTGTCTAGATACAAATAAATTCATGGAGGTAGTTCTTTATAAAAAATAGTTTACTTCTGCCTTTACTCATTTGTCTCCATTGAGTCTGCTTTAAAACTGTTTTGATCACTTTCTCATTCCTTTGTTTGAATTAAGACTTATTAGGTTCTGACTTTTATTTTACTATTTTTAGGACTTTCCCTAAAGGCAGTGGTTAAACTCCTTTTGCATTCCTGGTAATCATCTTCATGACTGAAATGGCCACATGTTAATTAGGAACATAGTTGCTTCATCTTGATACAGATGTTTTGGTTGAATAATGTCAGGCCTGTGAGTTCCTTCTGTCTACTCTTTCTTACAGTGCTTTATATTATTTCAGGATGGAAAAAAGCAACAAACCTACATGGAGCTTCGCATAGTGAGGATGATAACCAGCTTGCCTTAGATGAATGCAAAGAAGTAATGTAGTATCTGAATTAGGTCTTTTCTCAAAACCTGATTGTCCTCAATTACTCCCTGTGATTGTTTGGGCTCTTTTTTAAAAAAAATTTCTTCCCCTTATTTGTGATTAAGTAAAATAACAAGGAGTTCTATAATTGATACTTTTAAAAATTGTCTTTTAGCCCTTGTGTGTTTTAGTTTCTCAACTTTGTGTCGCTACTCTACAACTTCCTCACGAGTGGAAGCAGAGGGGCAGGCGCTGGTGTCTTCCCTCTGGTGACCAGTGACAGAACCCAAGGGGATGGCATAAAGCTGTGTCAGGGGAAGTATAGTGTGGATATCAGGAAAAGGCTCCCCCAGAGTGTGGTTGGACACTGGAACAGGCTCTCCAGGGCAGTGGTCACAGCACCAGCCTGACAGAGCTCAAGAAGCATTTGGACAATGCTCTCAGATACATGGTGTGACTCCTGGGGCTGTCCTGTGCAGGACCAGGAGCTGAACTTAGGGTCTTTGTGGTTTCCTCTCAGCTTGGGATATCATATGATACTTTCCTATTTCTTAGGTAACATGTTTGCATTTCTGGCTTTTGAATGGCACTTTTTCAGCATTTCCATCAAACTGACCATCCTGGTAGTAGGTATTTTTACTTTTGTGTTCAGCTTCTTGTGTGAAGATACCTGTGTTTTCTGAGCCCTGAATGGATACCCTTAGTAATGACTGGGAGGACTCTTTAATATTCAATTTAGGTTTGCTTCTCATCCAAAGGTCTATGATTTAGTGTGTGGGTGCCAGTTTTTAGTGTGATATTTTAACTTCATAATAATACTGTGAGGGTTTCAGCTTTTCTTTTCCAGATGAGTCTTCCCACCTGCTTCTGCCTCCACATTCCTTCTTCAGATCCCAGCCACTGCTTTCTCACCCAGAGCATGTACAGAGAGATTTGGGCATGACAAGAGAAGCAGGAATTATTTTTGTGGTGCTTGTTGACTCCTGGAAGAAATTAAATTATTTAAGGACTTGTGCAGAAGGAAGGGAACTAAGAGGTCACTGGCAAAAAGATGCTGACTGGTGTAATGTGACTTGTTTTTCCTTTTTCTGACCATGATGCTTGCTGAGGATGGGAAGCACGATGAGCAGGAGGACTCGGGGGAGGAGGCAGTACTTGATATCAAGGCATGCTTTGGTGGGGGAGGAAAGAAGGAAGGAATCCTGAACTGATTGTTACTTTCTTCTACTCCAGAGGAAAAATTCTATAAGCAGAGTTGCTGTTTGAGCTTTCTCCTATGCTTCCCCTGTCAGGGACTGCTGCTCTAGAAGAATTGCTCTAGGAAACAGCTTCTGATGTAAAGAAATCTCCCTGAAATGTTTTCATTGGAAAGTTTGTGTAGAGTTAAAACAGTCTAGTTCTGCTGCTATCACCACACCATTTATGCAGTTCTGTGACAAGATAAATCGTGTGTTTCTGTTGCTGTTCTTCCATCTTGTTTTCATGGCATTTGTTCAAATTATGCCGCAAGGACTTTGTGTTTTTAAACAGCTTTCCAGGTACTGGCAGATCTTACAGGCCTGCTGCTGTTGTTTCTCTAGCAGCCACCACCTCTATGATCACTAGGCTTTTTTTTTTCAATACTTAAACATAAGCTGTTGTATGGCAGTAGCTGTTTTGTTTTCCTACTTGTCTTCCTGATTGCTTTTTAGGTTTGAGATGCACTTGGTGTGGTGTGGCAGCTCTCATCAACCTGCTGATGTGGTGGAGAGCTCCTTTTTTGAGTCTGGCTGAAGAATGCAAAAACACAGTCTGATAGTAAAAATAGCAGCAATTTGACAGAACCTGATAGCTTGTCCAATAATGTAAAAGAAGTTCCTTTTGTCAGACTTAATCTGCTTGAATTTTGGATTCATGGATTACATTTATGCTTTGCCAGAAAAGATGTATAGCACATGTAAATTTCTTTTTTTAGGCAATAATGAATCAAATGGACAAAAATCAACAGGAAGTCCCATCATACCTTCATGATGAACCACCAGAAGGTATGTATTACTTTTCATGTTATGAGGTAAATTAAGTTCTCTCTTTAAAAATGGATCTGCAAGCTGAACACTTTAACTTTCTTTTACATAACAGTAAACAAAACAACCCTGGGATGAGATGGGCCTGGATTATTGTTCACTTCTGCATTACCTTGATTATAAAAAGGCGACTGAATATAACCGGGTAAACAACTGTACCTGTAAATCACAGAGAAGATGGGCAGTTACTGAAAGACTTAATTTGCAGATTAGTTTCCAGAGATATGAATTGGTCTCATGGGCATTTATTTCTACAATTCATTATGTGAGACAGAAAGAGCCCAGCTTCATTTTTGGACACGTTGTTGTGTTCATAGTGCATGTGACTTTTATGCAAGATGTGTTAAAAAATATATAGAACTTCATTAGTGCTTCTGGAGACTGTTTTCCGTCATACAATTAACAGTGGTTCCAACTGTTCACAATCTCATGGTTTCATAAAAACAAGCACGCGCTTGACTTTGTTAATGCAGTGACATCGTGGTCTCCTGGACCAGCTGAATATTAAATTGGTTATTAGATCTGCAGAGCAAATGCAGTTCCAAATGAGCAGCGTTTCTTCCAAGCTGTGGACTGGCAGGATTGAGCAGAGTCCTGTTTGCATAATGTGACTGGAAACATACTAGATCAAAAGCCATTCTTGGCACATAGGTTCTATGTTCTGTCTGCTCTTGCTTTAAAACCTAATGTGTTGGATGTAGAGGTCGGTGAGTCATGATTCCTCTCGGTTCATTGCTCTTCAGTTTATAATGGCCCTTTAAAGCTCTGTTGGTCTGGTTTTTTTTTCACCTCAGCTTTTGTATGTTGTATAACCAAAAAAGTTACTTCGTTTAAACAACAGTATTATCCACTAACTGTAGCAAAAAGGACTGGAGTAGCTCACTCTATTAACAACTACTAGGAAAGAAACACAAGTAGAAGAAGATGAAAGGGAAAAATAGGTTTTCATGGCACAGTAATTCTTCAGCTCTGTTATACTTGTTACAGTAGCATCATGTGAGGACAAAACATTTTGCCCTTTTGGGGTTGAGATCCCAGAAGCATTTCTGATAGCAAATGTCTGACTGGAAACTACACCTTAATGTGTTATCTTCAAGTCTAATTTTTACGGCTGAGTTTTGCTTGCTTACTTGTTAGGAGGTTTTTTTTGCCTTAAAGATTTAATTGTGTTTTATACATGTTAAATATCATGTATAGAAAGTGAACAGTGGTCCAAAAAGTAGAACTGATTCTTTATTGAATAAGGCAGTGAAACAAGTGGGTATTTTTTATCTTCCTAGAATATTCACTAGGTTTTCCAAATTCAGAGCATTACAGCAGAATTTGATCATCATTGGTTATTCCAAAGTTTTATTTAAAATCTGTGAGCAGCTAAGACTTACTTTCTTCTGCACATTGTTTTCTTTCAGTATGACAATAATTAGAGTATGAAGTCTAAAGAGATGGAGAAAGTTGGTGTAATTAGAGGGAGTAGAATGAAGCACAGCTCATCTTAATGTAAACTCCATCCTTGAAGAGGCTTTTTCCTTTTGGTTCTGGTTCATGTGCACTCTTCAAGCCTTACAAGTTTAGTTAAAATATTGGAATACCCTTGAAAAACAACCCCATTTTGAATTTGTGCAAGGCCTTATATGTGATACACTTACACCATCATAGAAAGATGGCCAAATGTGGATGGAAGGATACCAGTTCAATGCTGGCAAGATTATCTCTCTGAACAGGCTGCCAAAATACTCCTTAGAGGAAAGGCTCAATTCCAAAACCAATTTGCAATTTTTCGTGAAGATAGAAATAGTTGTAGTTTGTTCAAATCATGCTCAACAAGCTTGATGCCCAAAGGCTTTAAAGAATGTGTGGAAGGAGCTTTTGTGCTCCTGCTTTTCATGAGTAGTACTATTCTAATGCTGTATTTTCTGCCTTGCAAATGACAACAACTTCTGCAACCTAAGTTCATTCAAACTCTTGTTCATTCTTGGATTCCTTTCAGCGGGCTGCAAGATAGCCTGGTAGAGCCAACTCCTGGATAGGGAACTTGCGTCATTTTCTCAGTGCTCCATAAATCACGGAATATTCTGAGTTGGAAAGCACACACAAGAATCATCAAGCCCAACTCTTTAGTGGAGGGCCCACGTGGGGATCAGCCCACAACCTTGGTGTTATGTCTAAGTGACTGAGCCAATCTCCTTAGATTTAGGCATGATTTGGTACTCTTTAGAAAAAAGGAGACCAGGGATGTGTGTCCTAGAACAGAAATCAACTGGTAATAAAACTTTGCAGCACTGGGTGTTTGCTAGACCTCATGGACAATGCAAACAGGGTGGAAATGGAATGTACCAGCCATTACCAGAAGTTATTTATGCACCATCACATTTACACCTGTGAAATAGAGTAGATGTCAAAGGACTGGCTACCTGAAGTAAGGTAAAGATAAACACAAAAACTATGTTTGTTTATTTCTCTTATTATTTATGGAAAGTCAGTGTGTTGGCAGGGCTGGACAAAGGTCTCCCATGCATCTAGAGCTGTTTTTTTTCTTTCCTGCTGCCTCCTAGAGTAGTTGTCCTCCTCCAAACAGGTTATTTCTGCTCCTGACTCCTTCACCTCTTTATTTCATGTCTGTTTATTCTTTAGCTCTGCCCACTGTGGTTCCACTTGCTCTTTTCTTGGTTTCCCTATTGTTTGTTATTTGGAACTAGGTGTTGTATGAGCATCCAAGAAAAGCAGTCTGCAAGGTAAGTATAGACTATGTGCAGTGGCTGTTAGGCTGGAGAAGTAAATACTTTTGAGTAACTCTTTTTTGAAAATGCTTAAATTCTGGTGCTGAGATTGATTTGCTTGTTGTTTCTTCCCTTAGGGTCACTCAAAGACCACCCGCAGCAGCAGGCTGGCATGCTTTCTCGTGTGACTGGTGGCCTCTTCAGTGTCACAAAGGGAGCTGTTGGTGCCACGATTGGGGGCGTTGCTTGGATTGGAGGGAAGAGCTTGGAAATTACCAAAACAGCGGTCACATCTGTGCCTTCCGTGGGAGTGGGTCTAGTCAAGGGAAGTGTTTCTGCTGTAGCTGGAGGTGTTACAGCTGTAGGATCTGCTGTTGCAAGTAAAGTGCCTTTAACAGGAAAGAAAAAGGACAAGTCTGACTAAAACCAAAACTGAGACATACTCAATTCTCCAGAATATTGCATCAGTGGCATTAAAATCTGCTAAGATTGGGACCATGAGAAGCCATGTGTCTTAGACACTTTATCTTCTAATGAGTTGTGCAAGTAACTCAATTTCATCTGAAACGGACAGAAGAAGCTTGGCTAGCACAGCGTAAGAGGATTTATTAGAGCCTAGATTGAAGCTTTGTATCTGGTGAAATGTTACACTTGATAACTATAGAAGTGAGTGTATCTGAAGGAATAATACATATTTGAATAGTCATTTACTGTACGTCTTCTGCAGTTTTGGACTAAAATGTGAATGTGGAAACTTGGTAGTCTCTGTGATGTCATCGATACAACGAGATGCCAGTTACTGTTCTCAGTGGTTCCCACATCCTCCTGCTAAGGATCCTTCAGCTGTGTAAAAGCACTGTTGGACGTACCCAGTCTTGGTTATGAATCTATATTTGCAGGCAGCCTGTAAATATCCCTGACTGCATTCTGCCAGTGAAGATTGGAGCAAAGAGACTGGAGGTGTGCAGAAATTGGAAATGAGAATGGGAGATAGAAATGAAAAAGTTTAACAACGTCGTAGAACGGATCATAAAGAGTAAACTAACTTAATGCCTTATTAGAAGAAAAATCTCTTTTTACTAGGTGAAGCTGTGTAAAGAACTGTCCTGTCATTTCAGTGCAGTTTACAGAATGAGCTTTAGGCTCTTTATAAATCCTGATATCTGAAACTTTGTTGGTTTTTACTGAAAACATGATTGCTTCATCTCAGGTGTATTTAATAATATGCATCTATCTCCTGCAAGTGAGAACTTGCTTCTAATAAACTTCTTATAGACACTAGAAAAAATGACAGCCTATGGAAACTGGGCTGCTGTTTGTGGTCATCTAGCACAGCTGTCTAACTTGCTAGGAATTCTTGTGTAGCTGGAAACCACTGAAGAACTAGCAAAGCTGTTCTCTCAACTCTGTGATGCACCAGGTTAGCTTTTTGCTCTGTTTAAGCAAATGCAAGGCAATTTTCACTACCTTTCTCATACTTTTCACTTTGATTTTTGAGTAAAATGCAATACTTTTATTTAAAGCAAACCAAAAACAGTAGATGAGGCCTTAAAAAAAAATAAACAAAACACGATTAAAGTAATTTGTATACTGACAGGTTCCAAATGTTGACACCTCAAACAGGAACACCTGTACATCCTCTGCAGCATATGAGGCAAAATGCACTTGTAATGGCACAGCGTGAGGTTGCCTTAAAATAGAAACTATTTGTGGTCTTTTATCTGTTTAGTGATTTTTGCAAATAAGTAACCTCTTTGGAAGCCCATGGAAGGCATCTGTTCATGTTGTGTATGCAGTATTTTCTAAAAACTTGTGTTTCTATAGAGAACTTGTACGCTTGTTTTTTCAGTCGCTGTGGTTGTACTAGAAGGTTATATGGGGAGGACTTTTTAAAAATGAAAAAGACCTGAAACATCATGTGTCAAACTCAGTCCTCTGTTCATGGGTGTTGAAAGCACACCATGTCTCAATTAGGGTACTGTAGTCACCCAGTCTCTCTGAGCCATTGGTACTTCAGCTGCACTCTGTAACAAGTTTATTTTATATCAGAAATTGTATGTTGGAAGCATGATACTTGTAAGCATGGGAACTTGGGGTGGTAGGGAGAGCAAAAACCCAAGAAATGGCGTCTGCTCCTTCTCTTAGATGCACCAGCTGCTTGGTTCTGATCTGCAAGGATGTAATGAGGTAAGTTGATGCAACAAATGGAAGGCTTTAACTATTTTTTTATAGTCAAAAGCAAATTGCATAGAATATAGTATTGTTTAGAGGTACCGGTTAGCTCTAGAAATGAGCTAGCCTGGATATCAGAGGCAGTCTTGCTGCAGCATATAATTTAGTATGATCTGCTCCCCTGCAATTTCCAATGTAGCAATATTCCCCAAGTGCTGCTGCTGAACTCTTTGGGAGTCACCTGTTTGGAGCACAGTGATAATTTGTGACACTCAAGCAAACTCTTCCTAATAGTTTTCTGTAAATGGGAATGTTGAACTGGTCATACCCATTGTTTTATTAAATTCTTTAATTTTAAACTATGAAACTTGCAGCAAAACAAGCATGGTCTGAGATAAGCAATGTTAGGTATGTAAAGAGTTGCCAACACTTTGTTTTGTTCTTAACATATCCTGTAGCTATTATTTTGAGTCTTGTAACTGAAACACTTTTACATGGCACATGGTTTTTGTTTTTGAAGAGCTTTGTCCTATATCCTGTGTGTTTTCCATTCACTTATGAAACTTGCTTCATCTTAAAAACTTGTTCCAATTCTGTCATGGCACCTGTGAAACATTAAATTGTTGCTGTTTCAGACATTTGAAAGCTTCCTTAGTTTTGTGGAGAAAGGCATACTTAGGTATAAATCTTCCCATGGTACCATGCTCCTGAATGTCTTTTCTTTGTATCTACTTAGCACCAACCAGCTTTTAACAAAAGCTGTAACTTAAGTTTGTAAACTGTGCACAGACACAGCACAATATCCTTTGCACTAATTTTCTTTTTCCTGGTCAATGATGCTTGGGAATACCCAGTTTTAAGACCATAGTGAGCTGAATGGAATATGGAACTAAAATTTTCTAGGGGAGTGAGGTTGTTCTTTTGGAATTGTGTTTGTGGTGGCTTTATTTCACTTTCCTTTTCCCAGTCCCTGTTTCAAAAGGGGAAATGTTTATGAAGGCAGCTTGTACACCTGACTGCTTGCTAGGTAGTGAAAGGCTTACTCACAGGCTGGTCCACAGTCACTGTGAGTAACAAAAGATGAGGATATCAGTAATAGTGTTTTGGTGACTGGGAGCTTTCCTGAGGTTTTATTGTAAATGAATCCTGTGAAGAAGAGAGAAACAGGTTGCAGGATAGAGTTATGAATGAAGGATTGACTGAATTTTCATCTGGTAGTAGAGAAGAGCATTTCCGCTCATGCTTTTATATTGAAAAGGGAAAAGAAATTGAAACATTCAGAATGCAAAATGAGTTTGTGATAACTCAGGCTGTGACTTAGTTAAGGACATGCATTCTTTTCTAGTTCTATTGCCACTGGAAATAATACAAGTGGAATAAGCTGTTTCAAGAACTTTGTAAAAACAGATACCTGTAGAAATGCTAGAACTAAATATTCAGGGGAAACACCAATCTATGTCTTGGTTTCCTTTTCCTCCTAAGCCAACAATCAGGTCTCTGGCTCAGTTACAGGAGGCTTTTGAATTCAGATAATATTGTGGTCTGCTTAATAGCTGAGCAGAGAAAGACAGACTTTGTCAGAAAAGTGACAAAGGCAAGTTGCTGTGAATTTTTAATATGGCGTGATAATGTGTTTTGAAAGAGTCGGCATAGACAGCCTGGTGTCCCCTTCTTGAATTCCTGTCCCTGTCGCACGTGCTCCTGCAAGAGTGGCATTTTCCCCCAGAAACGCCTGGCACGTCTGCACTTGCCTGCAGAGTGCTCAGTGTAAGCCCTTCAGCTGTTGAGATCTTGGCACTGCTCCTACTGGGTGTTCCCAGCCCTTCCCCAGTCACAGCAGATAACGTGGCAGACTATATAAAATCATCGTCTTGCAGCAGCATCTTGGTCCACCCTCTGGAGCAGTAATTCTGTACCAGCTTTCTTCAGCAATTACAAACCACATTTTAAGAACTGGAAGTCTGGACTTGCCTGCCAAAAAGTGTGTTAAAAATGACCTTGAAGAATGCCTGGAGTGAGGGTGGTGTGTAGCTGGCTTTTATTCTGCTGTCAAGAGGGAATGTGTGTGGAATAGCTACTTAGGAAAGTCTGAGAAAAAAATCACTGATCCTAATTCTATTGAGATTATTGTCAGTGATGCTGTTTTATATTATCATTCACAGACCATAAATGAGAAGAAACCAAATCCCATGAGAAACTAAATGCTGTCTGATAGTTACTATTTTGAAAGTCAGCACTTCTTACCAGTTGTCATATGGTGTTATCTGAGAAGCAGTGCTACCCATATATTTAGAACCTGTTGCAGCTGTTAGCAAATCTGGTAGTCATGTTTAATCACCAGTGGTTTTCAGACTAGAGTTTTGTTGCACCTAATAGAAAAGCATGACTTTCTCTTTTGTCCTACCATCATTTGGGACTTGAGTCTCTCCCTAATATTTCTTGTCCCCAAGCCTTGCTAGAAGGGATTAAGAACTACACAATAGCAATAAATGTATCTCCTACTCTCCCAAACCATTTGAAAAAATAAGTAAATTTTGAAGTCTGAGAAATATAAAGGTTATCATCTTGTAGTTTCTTTGCATTATGGTTCGTACACAAACATACTAGGGTCTCACTGTGGCAGTCAATTAATAAAAAAATATTATGTCCAGCCCCTGTTCTCAGGACAGGGCTTTGCTGTCCAAGAAATCAAGTCTGTTGCAAGTCAGGATCCAGGAGCTACTTCAGCAATAAGGTAAAGCACTTCAAGAGTGTTTCCTGAAGACAGTGAACCAGCCAATTGATGAACACTGCTGGAAAAATAATCCTCCTTTTGTCTTCCTCAGATAACAATTGTGCTAGTCACTACCATAGGCTGGACTGTGCAGTGACAGAGCTGAAAATCTAAGGCAGTGAATGCCCTGTCAAGTAATAAAATATCACATCTGAGGTACTCTTAGAAAAAAAGCAACCTTTATAATAACCATAATTTCTATATTATTTGAAAGCAGTAGAATATTACAATTGTATAATGAAGTTGTGCCTGAGACCCCCTCCTGGACAAAGTACAGTGTAAGGCTACAGTCTGATTACTTTTGTTCCATCCCTTCTCAAAGAACCAACTTCCTTTTAATTTGCTTTTGCATAACTTGGAATTACAGCATTCAAATTAATCTTCAATGTGTAGAGGAGCAACAGGATTAAAAATTGGTCTCTCCTTCTTTGATTGTATCTTACCATAAGTGACTTCAAAATCTTTTTTAGTACCATTCAGGCATTCTAGATTTCCACTCTTTATATCGTATCCTAATGCAGAGAGCTTTTTAATTCGGTACTGAACAATTTGTGTTGTCAACTCCAGCACCATTGGTGTCTCTCTAATCTGTGCTATAGATATTCCTTCCTTCAGTAGTCCTTCAAGTCTTTCTTCCAAAACTGGAACAGAATAGTAGAGAAGGGCTGGGCATTTCAGCACTAGTTGTTTCAGTTCTTGATCACTGCACTTAAAGATATTTTTGGAGAAAAGTATACTCTCCTGCATAGTGGTAGAATTAAGTTGAAAAATGAAGCCTTTAAGTTTGGACAGCAGCTGTAGAACTTCCTGGTCAGTGAAATCATTCTTTTGGAGAAATTCCAAGTTCTCCTGGATTGTGGTGGAAGTATTTAATAAAATAAATGGATTTTGGCTCAATAGCTTAAGTATCCAGATCTTCATATTTGCTTCAGAACCCCCTAAATTTAAATAATTTCTTTGTAACGTCTCTATCACATTTTTGTTTTTCTCAACAGGGTTATAGAAAATATTGGGTGCACTTGTTAAGAACCTGGTGATTATATTATTCTTAAGTCCCAGTTCTTGAAAAAACAGTATGTTTGCCTTCTGATTCTCCTGATACTCAGTAGTAAAAAAAGACTCTGGAAATTGCTCTATTAATTTAATCAGTTGTTTTTCATTCTGGCATACTAATTGCCATAAAGCTCTTTGAGAATTTATCTCTGCTGGGGTGTGGAGAATTGCCTCAGGGCAGTGTTCTATAATGTTGGCCACAGTGGTCTCATCTGCTCCCATTTCCTGTAAGATTCCAGCAATTTCTTTAACATAGGCCACATCCTGGAGAAGGACCCATTCCTTCACTCTGCGTATCTTCGTGATGTCAACTGACAAACTGTAGAGATTCTCAAGGGTTTTTTTATTTTCCTCTCTGGACTTTGTATCAGTTGTGTAACTGGAATGCATTAGGAAGCTTCTGTTTGTTATGTCAGGCCATACTGATGAAAACTTCAGTCCCGGGTTACAGCTCTGAGATCTTGTCAACAGAAGAGTGAATGTGTCTTTTGCACTGTGAGCAACTCCTCTCAACATCATGGAAGTCAGAGAGACAACAACTGTAAGAAAACACATTTAAAGAATGAGTTAATGATCAGAATCATTGATGTTTAGACAGAACTGGCATAAGAAATTACTCTCCAGAGTGGTTTCTGTTATTAGTGCAAAATCCAGCTTTCACATGAAAGCAGGGGGAAAGACTCTTTGAAAGGTTAACGTTCTGATGGATATATCACTGGAACAGTAACATGAATGCAAGAGACCTGGTGTGGGGCAGTGCTCTGTCTACATCGATGCCTGCAGTCATATAAGCTCCAAGCTGTCAGCCATTTCTTGTAGCTAACATTGCTACTGCATTACAGATCACTCACACTGTATGAGAAAAATTATTTATACAATTTCATTTGACAGCAGTCCTACTAAATGAACAAAAAGGGCAGCTTAAATATCTTTCTTAGTTTTTATGAATGTATTTGCTTTAACTTCTCAGGCACTGTTGGGAGTGTGAGTTGTTCTTTAATGTGTCAGAGACCCACCACGCAGTGCTGCTTCAGCAGCAGTTTGTAGCATAACTTCATTTTGAAATCATTCTTTATATAATTAAGGGAGAAAAAAATCACATGAACCTTTACCTAAGTGTTTTTCACCAGCTGAGCGTGTTAATTGAGGTTGAATAAGAACCCTGGTATTTTGGGGGGAGGAAGTAAGTATACAGTAACATTTCCAGGCCTTCACCTACCTCTTCCAGCACCTACTTTGCCAGCTCTGCACCAATGCCTTATTTCTGCCTCCAGGTCTTTTCTGTAGGCAGAGTCCTTGTGGAATAGATGTGTGGCCGTGCTGGAGTCCACAGGGCCAACCCCACACCTCACCTTTGCTCAAACTGGCTGCCCAGTTATCACCAATAGCACATGTGCTGTCACCTGCTCTGCAGGGGCAAAGGAGCCTCAACAGTCAAACAAAGATATCAAGTGTATCTTTAACTTCCTGGGGGGTGTTTTCCTAACAACCCTTTGGAATTACCGACTGTGAAAGGGAGAACTGCTGATCTCTGCAATACTCCTGCAAATAGCTGCTGCTGGTAACATGCTTAAAACTGCTCAAACTGAAAGTGAGAACATTTGGACAGCTGCTTTCACCTCTCCCTAAGTATAGCATGCTTCAAAAAGTACCTACCTGATCATTGTTAAATTACTTTTGATTGGTTTTTTTTAATTGGTGTGGGGGTTTGTTTGTTTGTTTGTTTGTTTTTGAGAAAATACTGTTATGATCATGCAGTCTAATGTCCTGTCTAACGGACCAAGATACCTATTGCACAACTGCACAAGAGCCCTAGAATCTTCCTTATAGCCCATCTTCTAAGAACATATGTGGTTTGTTTAGAGCACTTTAGTGGTAAGTCCTCTTTCTAGTTGCCAGGTAAGGTTAAATATTTTCTAGAGGTAAGTTTTTTGTCTCAAGAAAGTGTACCTTTGCTTTTAGATTGCTTTTTTCCTGCTTCTGAGATGGACTACTGCTATGTTACTACATCATAAACTAACAGAATATGACGTAATTTCCTGTATGCATGCTAATGTTATTAACAGAAGCTGTTTATTGATAACTTGTTCTTTAGTATTATTTCACACCTTTAAGGTAAAACCAATTGCCTAATGCACTTCTTGTGTCAGAACCCCAAGGCTGATGGTTTTGTTTTCATATACCTTGTGACTTCAGAAGTGCTGTCCCAAGCCCCACAACAGAACAAGTGACTTTTCCCAGTAACCCCGAAAGCACTGGAAGTGTAGGTAAGTCACAGATGTTTTGTGTGCTGAAACTTGCACGTCCTGAAAAAGTGACTGCAAGCTAAACCTCCACAGGAGTGACACAACTTCCTCTGTCTGAGCACTCTGAGTAGTTCTGCTGAGTTTAGTGGGTCCAGTCAGAATAAACAAATCTCTGAAGGATCAGGGTTTTCTTCATCAATGCTTCAGCTTAGCTAGAAGTGGCCAGCAAAGTGAATTGTAAAAATTGTTTGAGATGTCAAATAATATTTCCAAAGTACAAACTGGAAAAACAACCACGACTTATTTCTACTTTAATGTGTAATCTTGCTGTTAAACAAAATTGCCTTGTGAGTAATGCAGTCTCTTAAAATTCTGTCATTTTTACTATTACAGAACTTTTAAAAAATTCTAATATAGTAAATAGTGCTCTTCTAAAATCTGACTTGGGAATGGTTGCTGCATTCATTTAAAAGAAGCTTTACACTTTCTAAAAATGTCTAGGATCATAGTCAGTTTTCCCTGTTGTTAGTGAGGATCGTAAAAGAAAAGTTTATTTGCCAAAATTCATTTGCCTGGGGTACTCAGGAGCCCTTGTAAAAAAGCCCTATGCAAAATACAACATGTGAAATAACATGAATGAATTTGAATATCATGGTGTTCTATAGAAACCGAGAAGATCTGAGTTATGATTTAATGGATTTCCAAGTCCATATATGACTTATCACATTTCCAGGGTATGTAACTGCTTTCGAGGGTTCAGAGTTCTCTTTAAGATCTTGTTGGATCTAAAGCGTGTTCCAATGTGCAGGACCCCACTGTAAGTTTTCACGTACTTAGATTGCTGTGGGGATTGTAAAGCAATTGAGAGATTAAGAAAAAAAACCCAGCCAGCTCAGATAAGATGCTTGCTCTCACTGCCACCAGCACCCTCTCACCACCAAGTGTTAGAACAGCAATAAGGAAGTGAACTAATGTCAAAGTTACCTGTGATCCTGCTTGCTAGCACACTTGCAGAAACCTGAATATAGAGAGTAAAGAGGTGCTGTAAGTTTTATTACTTAATGAGACTTCTATGTAAATCTTCTATACGAAATAGATACAAGGATCAACTGGTTGATTTATCCCTCATGTGAATTTCTGGATGTGTATTTTGAGAATCAAGTATCACTTTTTGAAAATTAGCAAATCCAAAATTTACTCATGCTGGATTGTTCACAAAAGCTTTTAGTAAAGAGGGCAACAGTATGACTGCCTGACCACTACCATTCTCATTATAAGAAACTTAGTAGGCTGTAAAGAATTAAATGAAACTACTGAATGCCTAGACTGAACTTTGACTGAACCAAGAAGAGTAGGTATCTACCTAGAAAAGAGGAGTGTAGACAAGGTTTGAACAGTTTGTGAAGGAATCTGGGTTGTTAGAGGTAGCAGTTTTGTAGATTAATGCACAGTAAATTGTCACATTTCTGCACTTTAAGAAATGAATCCCTGCTTTGCATTAGTGGTAGAAATGACATGAGGGATTATAAAATATATGCTAGGCCAACATAAAGCTTTCTAGAAAAAAATATAGAGGATCCTACGCTAAAACAGGTTTGAAGGGATCTCAAATGCTCAAAGCAGGGTATGCAGGATCCAGGCTGCTTTGTCCAGTGAGGTCTTTAAAACCTCCATGGATGGAGCCCAGCCGGCCTCTGGTTTACCTCTTCTACTGCTCAACTGTCCTCATGGGAAGAAGGTTCTTCTTACATCCAGGAAAGGAAAGACACTTGAGCAGTGCTTAAGGACGCACCGCACTATTTAAAGCACTGGTCATTACGTGGCGGCACTTTCAGCACAGAGAAAACAGGGGTCTCTATCACAGCCTGCTCCCACAGCCCGCCCACCTGGACCGCCCTTTCCCACCCTTTGGACTCTGCTTGGGGGCGGAGAGGGAGGAGCCGGATTTTCTCCTGCAGCCAGCACGGGAGCAGCGGCTGCAGGCCCGTTCCCACCGGAGCGCCGCTCCCGCCGCAGTCACCGGCGGCCGACGCGGGGGCCCCGCGCCCCGGGGTCCCTCCGAACCGCGCATCCCTCGGAACCGCGCGGCTTCTCCCCTTGCACGCCGCCCGCCCCATCCTCAGCTCCGCCGGCGCTCGGAGCGGGACAAGCGGAACGCCAGCCGGCCCCTCCGCCCCCGTGCCCCGGTGCCGGGCCCGGCGGAGAGCGGCCGAGCCCCCGCCCGCTGCCCCCGCCCGCGCTCACCGGCCTCGCCGCTGCCGCCGCCGGGCCGCACCACCGCCGCCGCGCGGGTGGTGCTGGCACGTACCATGTGCGGGAGGGGAGGGGCGCGGGCCGAGCCGCAGGGCGGGAGGACGTGGCTGTCCCGGCCCGGGCCCGGCCGGTTCCGAACCGGGCGAGCCGCCGCCGCTTGCCAAAGCAGGCTTGGCCAGCACTCGGAAAAGTGAAAGGTCGTCGGATTAAAAAAGCTTGCAGAGAGAAGTAGTGGGGTAAATAGAAAAAAAAACAAAACAAAAAACAACTTTGATAATAATTTCTAAGTAATGTAATAGCAAAGGCCGGAACATTTAGAAGTCAGAGTACTTGAGTGCCTGTGCGCTGACGGGAAGCAGATGATCCTTTTGATTCGGTAACGCCGACATCATGATGGGAGGCTTGTCTTTCACCAGTGTATTTTCTCCATATGACCACTGCCTTATTACATGATTAAATTCACATATAGTCATTGGGCTTATATTGTTTTGCTGGTGGCTTTTCAGAAGTTCATTGAACTGTGATGGTGAGAACCATGTTCCTCTATCTTAATTTTTGTAGCCATATCTACTTATATTTCTCATCTAGAGTAACAAATCAGCAGTCACATAAATGATTTCTAGACTAGAAATATTTTGCTAGAAGAGTTTGGATTTTTTAACTAACTCCAAGTCTGCACAATCACATCTTTCAGAGAGTGAAAATCACTACTGTTGTCTCTGTGAACCCTTCTTTTGTCAGCTACACGTGCAGTAGTTTGTACTGGGTCTGTGAAAAAGAGATAATGAAGAACAGAAATGCTATAGAAAGAACGTTTCCTCTAGGAACAGGGTTCACACTTGGTCTCCTAAATAACAGCTGTTCCAAGAACAGTTAACAAAGTCTGTGAATATAATCTGTATAATGATGTTAAAAACATGCATCTGAAAAAATAGCTTCTAATTTGTAACACAAAATATATTGTATACTTGCTTCTTTATGTTTTTTTCACTTCCTGCCTTCATGTTATCTTTTTTCCTTTCTATCTTCTCCCCACTCTCTTCATTTTTGCAATCACAGTCTGGGCTAAATTAGCAATATTGTTTAAAAAAGTTATTCACAAGAGAACACTGTAGAGAGGTTTACTTGTATGAGTTCCTTGATTAACTATCATTCTCTTTTTTATTTCAACGAATTTGGAGTGGCTCTTCCCTTGAGAGATGACATTTTAATTAATATAGTCTGCATCTATTATATATTAATATATCCTATTACAATATTAATTATACATTAATATGTTCTTTCTCTCATTTCTGAGTCAAGAACAAACTGTCTCACATAGAAGGCATGGCCACGTAGAGCCAAATAGTGTTTGACATAATGATATGCTAATGAAATACTGCAATTGTTATTTAGCCTGTAGCAACCAAGAGCTTAGAGACTGATGGTTTTTATGGCTACAATTTGTTTATGAAACCATAAGGTCAAGTGAGGAAGGGCTGTTTCCACCTCAGTATTCCCAAGAAGGCAGATTGCTTGATGCTGGACTTTATTCAAGTGTATCTTCAGTGTGGCAGCCTTGTGGGGAGCTAGCAGGACACATAATGAGTGTGAAAAAGCAATTTAAATGTTTGAAATAAAAACTATGTTGTGAAGTGACTTTCTTTGAAAATAAGGAATCTACTTCTTCAGTGTGTTCAAAAAGTATAGAATTTAAATGAGATTGATGGATAGTGGTCATTAACTACTGAACTTCCTTTTTCTATTTATTTGAAAATTATTTACTGACTATTTGGCTAATAGTAATAATTATAAAAAACAACTAGGCAAATAAAAACGAACTTCGTATTAATTGAGAAAGCAATTTTTGACTTTACAATGACCCCACTACTCCAGATCTGAGTTGCAGCAAGGGTATATGACGGAATCCTATATGTTCTTCTTGGATGAGAATGATGAGCTGTGGAATACAATTTTCTACATACAACAAAGTGATAATTGAAAAACTCATCATAATTTATGCTATTGTTAAAGTCAGTGCTCAAAAACTGTTCAGTCTCCACAAGCTACACCTTTTGAAAAGAAATTTTGTGTAAGACCAAGCAGAAGGGGATTCTAATCATGGCTGGGGTCTTTGCATACCTTGATCACCAATGACAGGTGCGGCCTCTTCTCCCAGGCAAGCTGCGACAGGACAGAGCCTCAAGCTGCTACAAGAGGAGGCTCAGGTTGGACATCAGGAGGAATTTTTTTTACGGACAGGGTTGTTAAACACTGGAATGAGCTGTCCAGGGAGGTGATGGAGTCACCATCCCAGAGGTGTTCAAGAAACAACTGGACGTGGCACTCAGTGCCATAGCCTATCTGAGAGGGTGGTGGTCAGTCAGCAGTTGGCCTCAGAGGTCTTTTTCAGCCTAAATGATTCAGTGATTCTGGTACTGTGTTTATTATGTCATTCAAAGTGAGGAAAGAAAAGCATGAAGGGAAATATATAATGCATGTGTCTCTCCTTGTTGACTTTTACTTTCTGTGGATCTTAGCAGAAAAAATACTTTAGAAGAAAAATGATAGTTCCTTAAGTACTGTCTGGAATTCTCGAAGTTAGGAAAGGTCCGTACTGCAGCTTTGAGTCTGCTGCCTTTTACTTGAGGCATTATTTCTAATGAGACCACTCTTGCTCTTGCTACCCACTTGTCTGTGAACACTCTGGAAGCTGTAGATTTGAGCTGCAACCCACAGATGGAGGTTTATTTTCAGATCTGCATCCAGAGCTGCCCTGTTAAGGTTCCAGAGGGTTGTAGTGTGTCCTGTCAGTACGATGCCTCTGTCGGCTGCTGGCCATGCCCCGTGTAACCAAGGAGCAGGTCCAGGGAAACCCGCTGTGTTGGCAGCACATAGACGGTGGTTTGAGCTCTGTAATTAACAGGCGTGAGAAATTCACCATTTAGTAATGGCTTTTCTAACGGTGCAAGAGGGACCATTTTAACTCGTTCTACTGCTTGAAAGCCCGTTTGGGTGCGGCAGCGCCGCACGGCCGAGCGGCTTTCTCTTGCCCGGGGGTGCCTTCTGACCAACACGTCCCGACGGCACCGGGCAGCAACGAGCCCTCGGCCCGCGTCACAGAAGCGTCAGGGTCGGAGGGGCCCTCCGGAGCTCCGATAAGCCAGCAGATGCTCCCTACGCACACGCTTATATAAGCGCCCCGCCTGTTTCCCGCGGGATGGGGCCGGGTGCGGTGGGACCGCTGGGCACAGCCCGGGGGCGGGCGGGTGACGGGAGCGGCGCGGGCGCGCGCGAGGCCCCATACATAACAGGCTCGGGGGCGCGCGCGCGCGGCTGCGCCTCCCGGCGGAAGCGGCGCCACCAAGAGCCGCCTCGCGGCCCCGTGCTCATCCGGGTCCCGCCGCGCCGAGCCGCGGGGGGCTGGCTGAGAGCCGGGCCCCGCCCCCGCTGCCGCGGTCCCCCGGCCCCGCGCCGCCCCGGGGACTGGGATTCCCGCCGGGGTTGCGTGTCCCCCGACCTCCTCTGGCCGCGCCGCGGCCGCGCGACCACCCGGCCGAGCCTCCCTTCCCCCACGCCCCGCCGGTAGCGATCACACCTCAGAAACGTGAGGGCCCGCGGTCACGTGGGAGAGGCGCCGGCCAATGGGCGGCGGGGGGCGGGGCGCAGCGGCCGGCGCAGCCCCGCGCAGTCACAGGGCGAGCGGCGAGGAGGCGGCAGCGGGCACGGACAGCGCTTTCCGTGGGCAGGGCGCCGTCACCGCCCCGCAGACACCGTCGGACCCAGCGCTCCTACTTTTCGTCCCTGCTCTCCCCGGCGCGGGGGCTCCGCGGGGTGATGCGTCCCCGCCGGGCGGCCGCTCCTACCGTCTCCGCCGGGTCCTAGAGCCGTCCGCAGCGAGGCCCCGCGGGCCGCCCGCCGCCCGTCCGTGCTCGCCCGGCGGCGCCGGGCCATGAGCGGCCCCGCGGGCGGCGGCGGTTCCCGCTGAGCGCCCGCACCCGGCATGGGGGTGAACGCCGTACACTGGTTCCGCAAGGGGCTGCGGCTCCACGACAACCCGGCGCTACGGGAATGCATCCAGGGCGCCGACACGGTGCGCTGCGTCTACATCCTGGACCCCTGGTTCGCCGGCTCCTCCAACGTGGGCATCAACAGGTGGCGGTGAGTGCGGGGCGCTGTGGGGGCCCTAATCCCCGCGTTATGTATTCGGTCACGCTGCCTCCCCGCCATCCCCTCCCCTCCGCGCCCGATTGGGCCGCCGCCAGCGCCGGCTTCCCTCGGCCGCTCGCCCTCCCGCGGGCCCGGCGGTGTTACATATCCAGCCCAGAGCCGGCCCGGGCTGCGGCTCCCGCGGCGCACGTGGGAGGGACGGGGAAGAAAGAGCCGGGAAGCCCACGGCAGAGTGCGGGGCGGTGGGCTGTGGCTTCCCGGGAAGGGGGGCGCTTGTTCTCGCTCCCGAGGGCGGCGGTTTAGTGCCGGGCGCTGGAGCTCTGAACGGGATTGCTGCCGGATGGAAAACCCTGTGGGGGAGCAGCCCGGAGGGCTTGCACCATCTCAGGAACTCTGGGCAGCCGGGAACCCCAGGGCGATTCCGGTCCTGGAGAAACTGTGAAGCTGCTCTCTTAGCTCAGAAGTACTTTTTCAGAGTAGCGTTTCTGTACGGAAGGGTATCACATAATATCCCGAATTGGAAGTGACCCATGGAGTCCAACTCCTAGACCTGCATAGAACAGCCCCAGGAAAACCACTGTGTGCCTGAGAGCGTTGTCCAAATGGTTCTTGAACTCTGGCTGGCTTGATGTGCAGTGTCCCTTTCTGCAGCGTGCAGATTTGTTCCTGCACTGTCAAGCCAGTTGTAATTCTCCTACCCGATATAAAAATGAACTTTACCGTGGAGCTGTGACTGATCCTTGCATGCAAAATGTGTGCCATAATGAGGCAGAGGTTAATAGGACTTCTGTGCATACTTGTCATGTGAGATTAGTTAAAACATCACTAGAAATCTGAAAATTGTTACCCTTGTAAAATGGTTTGTAATGCAGTAAAGTTTGTGTATCATCTGTTCCTCCAATGTCAGGAACTTGAAATGCTAGTGAAGTTAGCCTGCCCAGACTACAATGCAGAGAAGTTGCCTAATTATGGGAACAGGCACAATGAAACTTAGCTTAACACTATATCATAGAAGAATAATAAAGCTTAGAAATTTCAGGTTTCAGTTGCCTTTAGTTGAAGGATTATTCCTTATAAAGGTAACTTACCTTTAGAGGTTTTGGGTTTCTATTTCTTTTTTCATCTTTTGAGAGGTTTTCCTTACAATCTTCTTGTTTTCAAGAGCTAGAAATACTAAAAATGCTTTTTGTGAACTTTAACTTGATGGTTATTTCATTTTCACTGACAAAAATAAATTACAAATAACTATTAGATACTTCCCTTATTCGAAATTCATGATGTACATTTATAAGAAACTTTTAAATATCTTTTGTTTTGAAGATATATGTTTTTTTGAATAACATTCTGAGTTCCTGAAGAAGTTTAGAGGTCTTAATTTTGTGAATGAAACATGAACAGCTACTTAAGTTTTAAAAGAATGTGGACAATTGTCACCAATCTAAGTGTTAAGGAAATCACATGTCTTAAGAATACTTCATTGGTCTCTCATGTGCCCTGCAGTTGAAATGCTGAGCAATTTTTGGTTTTATTCTCTGAGCTAGTGAATGATAGACAAATGTGAACTTTGATTCCAGCAGGAGGAAGTTCATGTCTCTTCAGTGCTATTGGCCTGGTTCTTCAATGACCGTGTAACATGATTATTAGCTAATAGTCCTTGAGTACATCTGTGTGTGATATTGCTGGTTGGTTTACTTTAACAGTGTTTTCAGTGTTTTAGAAGGCAGCTAGTCCTTCCGCTGCATTTTGCATTTGAAGAAAAATGCCTGGTTTTAGTTGCTGGTTAGAGAGACTGAGTTTGGGGTAGATTACAACTGCCCTGTCCAAAGCACTTCCAGAAATCTCCTGGTACTCAAATACCCTCAAGGCACATGCTGCACATGGATTTGAGTAGGAAATTTTGCTGCCTGCATAGCCTGGTTTTGTGAGATCATCAGGTTTTTTTTCACATTTAAAAGTACAATAGCTGTATAGAATAACTGGCTGCTAAAGCTGTATGTTTATTACAGTTCTTCTCAATAAATGTTTATTTAAATGGACAGTTACTAGTTTGGTATGAATCCACTTTAGATTCCAGTGGTTTTAATGAGATGTTTTTAACCAGTGCGGACACATGCATTCCCAATAGGTATACACAAGATCTATGGTGCAGTTTTTTGGTTTGCCAGTCTCATTTGGCACTTACATTTAATGATAAAACATTCTATATTCTTTTTCACTTGATGACTGTGAGCAAAATCGCTGCTTATGTGCCTGTTGAGTAGGACGTTGAATTAGTCAAAACCATTTTATCTGAGACTAGGAGCAGAAGCCCTTTAGCATTAGGAAGGTGAGTCAAATTTAACTTCCTGGTGTGATTTTCCAGTGGTCCTTTCATAATTTGAGTTGATTGACACCAGGTGTTTTCGGGCCTAGTGCCCTGGGCAAAACTCTTCTCTGTCAAACTATGACTAACACAATATACGTAAGGAAAAATGGTGAAACGATGCAAGAAACCAGGAGGTTTAGTTTCTTGTTAGCATATTGTCACTCTGCAGGGTCACCAGTTACAGTTTATATTAACAAATGTGTGTTAAATCTGGTAAATAGCAACCTTTAATAGATTGGTGCTTTCCAATTAACGCTTCTCTTTAAACAGTCATGTAACAATCGGGAACTAATATTTTTGTGTAATTGCACTATTGAGCAAGTCTAATTACTAAGCAGTCACATGGTCTTACTGACCTCCTTTCTCCTGGCATTCAGCCTACCTGTTCTAAATTCGTGAATGCTACGTAACAAATGCCAGGACCTCCCTCAGCTCACTTCATTTTTTTTCTGTTTCTGATCTGTTTCTTCTTATTGTTCTTTTTTTTCAAGCTGTCAAACAAATCAAGATGTGCTTTCATTGAAACACGCATTTTCTGTGGGATGAGTTCACAGTGTTGTTCACAGATCAACACTTGAGAGAGAGAAATTACTTGGCACAGTAAAAGGTGATGGAGAAATGGTGGAAGGAGATGCCAAATGCTAAAATCACACTAAGGCTCTCTTAAAATTTTGTCAGTTGCCCTTAAACTTTAGGCACCGGAATTAACTTGTATCTAATTGTGTCAACAAAGCAGGCAAAGAATGTAACTTGCATACTCCAACAAGTAACCATTACCTACTTCTGAAAAAATGTGTTCCTATGTGCTCACAGACTTTTCCATATTAAGGAGAAGAGAATATCATGTTTAACAACATCACCTAGGGGAGAACTTCATTTAGCCCTCGTTTTAGGACAGAGTGGCAATTGATCACAATACCTGAAAAGAAATGCAAACATTCTATTAGTTGCTGAATAAGGATTTAATTTAGGTAATAATTTACTTCTTTTAGTTTATCTTTTTGAGTATGTATGTGTGTCTTTGATATGCTAGTTAAAACACCGGTGTGCAACAGCTGATTTTATAATGATGGGTAGTCTAATCTTGCCAATCCTTATATTTCTTTTTTTTTTCCTTAATCATTCCTGAAGAGAGCAGATTTCACTTTAAAAATAAGCGTAATAGAATTTGTTTTGTATTTCTCTTAGATTTTGTGTGAATATTAGTGTGTTCAACATCCTTCAAAGTTAGCTGCTGCTATTATGGCAGAGAGTGTATTGAATTCAGAGAGAGAAAAGAGGTGATTTTTTTTTCCACACAAATTCCAAGCAAATAAAAAATTAAAACATTGAAATAGGAACTTGTTTAAAAAAATAATACTTAGATATCTTTCTGTAGTATCTGTTAAATTTTGCTATTCTGTGCATCTGGTTTCGAAAATAGACTTACATTTTCAGCTTACATAGGTAAGATTTGTCCAATAGAGATGTGTTTGTTGGATGGGGGATTGGTGGAAAAAGGTTGTCAATTGAATTGATCTATGAGTGATTTGAGTTTCATATGTGTAATTCAGGCAGACAAAAATTCTGTATTATACTTCATTAATTTCTGTTGACATGCTTAGTATGTAAAAAGGAATGCACAGAAATATTTGACTTCCCTGATGAAAACATCCATTTAAGTTTGTTTTTATTGTGTAACACTTAGAATGAAAATCTATTTGATTTATGAAATATTTAACATGAAGCCCACCAAAGGCACTCTATTATTCCCCTCGGTTACACTGGGAGTAGAAAATACAACAAAAAGCTTGTGAGTCAAGATAAGGACAAAGAGAGATCACTCAGCTATTACCATCATGGGGGAAAGGAATTAATTTATTACCAATGAATTCAGAATAGGGTAACTGAAAATAAACTAAATTCTTAAAGCACCTTCTTCCCACCCCTCCCTTCTTTCTGGGTTCAACTTCACTTCCGTTTTCTCAGTCTCCTATCTCCAAAGAACAGAGAGGGGTGGGAAATGGAGGTTTTAGTCAGTTCATCAAATAATGTCTCTGCTGCTTTTTCCTCAGGGGAAGGACTCTTCACATTCAGATTTTCTCCACTATGGTCCTTCATGGGCTGTAGGTGAACAGCCTTCCTCTCAGTGGCCTTCAGGCTGCAGGGGAATCTCTGCTCAGGTGCCTGGAGTGTGTCCTCCCCCTCCTTCTTCCCTGACTTAGGAGTGTGCAGTGTTCTTTCTCTGACATATTCTCATTCATCTCTGGCTTCAATGGCTCCTGAGCAATAATGTTTTCCTCCTGTCACATACATTATCCCAGAGGTGCTATGTTGGCCTGCAGCAGGTCTGTGTTGGAGCTGTCTGGCATCGGCCTGGAAAGGCAGATGGAAAGCTTCCAGCAGCTTCTCACAGCAAGCCACCCTTGTAGCCCCCCGAAACCTTGACTTGTGGCCATGGAAACCCAGTGCAAGCCAGCATACCCTCTAATGAGTGGCTTCAGCTCTAGAGTGGCGTGTGCCATTTGGAGCACTTCTGTTCGCTCAGCCCATTAAATTGAGGGTGATTAATCTGTGACAAGTCTGTAGCTTGTTTCCAGAAGTTGCATTTTTCAGATGGGAGCTCTGTGGTACCTGCAGTTAGATTGGAGAAACCCTTCAGTGCCACACCCATAGGCTGCTTACCTGTTCTTTTCCACAAAAACCATTTTTTATCCCAAAAGTGCATCCAATTCAGCAACTCCCTCTATAATTTGTGTTATGTGATCTAGCCCTATGATTTACAAAGTACGTCATTGAAGCACACTGACGTATGTCCTCATGGGTTTAATCCTGCACTGTTGATGAAAGGGTTGGTTCCACCCTTTTATGATAGCACACAACCCTGTGGTGAGCCAGTTTAGCTCATCAATCTGTCCAAAAGAGATTAATTACCAGTTTTGGTGGGATTAGCTCTCTGGTAGATTGTGCCAGCAAAAAGGTCACCATAGTAGTAGTGAAGAGGCAAAGAATGGGAAGGGCAGTTACCATTTCTTTCAGTGTCAGTATAGATTTGAGTCAGATTACAATGGTCATATCACTCTTGGCCTGCATTGCTCAATGTCTGCAGTAACCACCAGGTGTTTTTTTGGAAGGGGATTATTGATTTCTTCTGTGGCTTGCCATTTGTTGACACCTTTTGAAATGATACTGCTGAAAATAAGTATTGGCCTTTTTACTGTGCTGGGAAAAGATGCAATTTCTTTTTTGTCAGACTGTCAGAATGTGAGAAATAAGCTCGCTACCCGAGAAATTACACTGTGCTTGCTTCCTTATTTTAGTGAATGATCTTGTATCACCAGATTCTGTAATATAACTACTATTTCAGTTGAACAAGAAAACTGCACTGGTTGGTGTGGAGGGAGCAGGTGCTACTGCAAATTGAATTGTACTCAGTAAGTTGGTTTTTTCAAATAGTAGTTACTATAGACCAGAAAAATTATAGTGAGCATCTATACAATCTGGGTTTTGACTCCAAGATTCATCTTGGAGGAGCCTTAATTTCTCAGGTTACGCAATTTTGATTTTTTAGACGCCTGGTTTTACATCACTAATCTCCAGGTTTGAGGATGTCCAGAGAAGATCTGGGTCAAGTGTTCTTGATATTTAATAGTATATGGACTTTGAGTATTAAGGGAGGAATGTGGTTTTGAAACAAGTCCATAGGATTTTTTTAGTATTCCTTCTCTTGGGACCAGTAATCTATTTTTGTTATATTTTACAGAAGTATCGATAGATCACATTCTTTATGTGAGTAGGGCAATGTAATCTGTCCGCACCTCATAGTATTTCCTGCTCTGGTCACAAACAGGGAGAGTGATAACCCCCAACAAACACATTCTGTAATGAATGTGAAAGCAGCTTTTTTTAGGCAAGCAAGAAGACAAGACTTTTTGTTTGTTTGTTTTTCTTAACTGATCAGTATGTGGCAGTGTCGGTGAATTTTGCATCAGTTTTTCAAAGCAAGTTATTTTATGTTATTATCCACTTTTGGCCATTTTAATACAATAAAATATATTTTCCTCCAGTTTGGGAAAATGTCTTTATCCCAACCAATGGAAACGACACTTTAAATATATTATGCAAATATTGCAGAAAAGCCTTATCATTGTGCACTGCCTGAACTTTTCAGTTTCTAGCAGTTTATCTACAGCATGAAAGCCTTTATTTTCAGAAGTGGTTCTTTCCCATACTGTGTCTCAGTGGCTGGCAGGTTTTCAGGTTAGTTATATAACCTGTGATAGGAGGAAGGTCAAGCTGCCAGCAAAGTCGGCCATTTTTTCAGTGCAGAAGTCACACTAAAGTCTGTGATGTTATGAATTTGCATACTGAAAGAAACCCTTTGCTTTAGGGAATTTTGTGACTTTTCCATAGTGACCTAAAAAGGCCAAAGTCATGTTGAGCATGAGTGGGTTGTGTAAGCAGTGTAAGAGTATGTGTGTTCCATGGGCTTAGTAATTTGCTTATCACATTTTAGCAAGTTTAATAGCCATACCTTTGGTTACCCCTAGGAAAGGACTGGGTTTGATTACCAGGGTAAGAACTTCATCATATTTTAGTGCAATACACTTCACTTAGATTTCTCAGAACTCTTAGTTTAACATGGAGCAAGGTTAGTTTGTGTGCTTCTATGTACTTCTGGCTTTCATGTTCTTTGCAATCTAGGTCAAGAGGTGAGTTATAATTGCAGTGTTCCTCTAAGCCTGAAGCCTCCATTTGTTTTTCAGGTCACAATAAAGCATTTACTTTCACTGCTTTGGAGTTTTGTGAGTGTAAATGATTCTTTATAAGGGAATAAAGCTTCAGTGGAGGTGAAGTATAGACTAGAAAGGATAGGTCAATATTTCAGTGTTCTCTTTCAAGTCTGTATAAGTGTCTATATTATTGGAACAGTTAAAAATTGGAGTGCATTCCAATTACCAGTGGAGATAATAAAAACCAACACATGAGCTTTGTTACCATTAGTTTAGATAGTAGGTGAGCTGCCGTGAACAGAGCTTCCTGAAATACGGGGGTTTTTGGATAGATTCTGTACTTTGATTTTTTTTCTATTTATTTTTAAATTGCATTAGTATTTGAAAGGTCTAAAATTCAGTGTTGGTAAACCTTGGTAGAAAGTAAGAATTTCATAATACTCAGGGTTTCAGAAGTAAATTAGTAAATTCAGGTGTCAAATTGTTGCTTAAAATCTCTTTGAAAAGTGCTAGTGCAACAACTTTTTTGCAATAAGACAAAACCTGTTCAGTTTTATCAGAGATAGAAGGGATTTCTTCCATTGCACATTGGTTAGGATATGTCTTGGATATCTAATTTCTGTATTAACAGTCATGTGATGTACACCTGAGCTTTTGTGTTATGCATTACTTCCTCCTACAGCTAAACTAGAGAAACTTTCTGGACCTGTTTTAGAAATTTATTTTATCTCAGTGTTTCTTAATTTATAGAAAAGCATTTCCCTTCCTTTTCACTCTCATGCATTCCTTGTTTGACATCTATATGTTTGTGGCTCTTTCACAGACATGAAAAGTAAAGGCTGTAAAATTCTTGCACTGAAAGTTTCTACATTTTCAGAACACAAACCTTTATCCCTTCTGAATTAACACCAGAAATGTTGAAAAAATTATGTTTAAGCTCAAATGGGGAAGTTGTGAAATATGAATATATATTATCAATTCTTCAGTGACCGAGATGAAATATCTACAGTGCAAGTTACTTAGGAACAATTCCTGTAAGGAAAACTTGGATTTTTCTACCTGTTATCTATCCAAAGTATGAAATCCATGGTCTAGGAAACGCTTTATTTTTTTTAGTAGGGAACCTGTGGAGTTAAGTGCTTGCAGTTTGTGGGGGTTTTTGGGGGATTTTTGGGGTTTTTTTTTTTTGTTTCTCAATGCTAGTGTTCTACTGACCTTGTCGGTGAGGGGTAAACTGTGCTGTAATTGAGAGAAAAAGTGATTGAAAGAACAGAAATAGGAGGGTAATTTGTATGAGGCAGAGAAATAAATAAGTAGGCAACTTGTTCATGTAGGCTGCTTGTTACTTCGTGCCTTGAATAGTTCATAAAACATGGTCATGCTCTGAATGGTTGCAGTTTTGCTGTACACTAAAGATACAGAACCATGGCAAACATCTCCATTTCACAGTCTGTGCAGTTCTGAAGTACTGGGGAAGTATACAGAGAATTGTGATGCAGCATTTTATAGAGCAACTGGCGTTGAAAATAGTTAGTTGCTTGATTTCTAATATATTGGATTCATTGAAGAATGGACTAAATATTGTCTTTGCTATGTTCTCTGTAGAGTTTCCTCTGTGTTGAAATTTTCTGTCTGTAAATCCTGTGACATCAAGTGATTTCTTTTTTTTTTTCATTCTTTGTCCTTCATACTTTATAGTCTAGAGACTAAACAAGCTCATTTTTTTCTAGAAGTCTTAAAATTGAAGAAAACATTGTGGCTTTTAACAGAGATTACCTAATATCTTTTTCCCTTTTTCCTGTCTCATGGGAGAAGGATGACTACATTGGCAAAACTGAGACGTGCATTTAAAAGAAAATATTCTACACAGTAATTTTTGCTATCCAGGTTTCAGAAGGGTCTTTGGGGAGAGCAGGTTACATTTCAGTTTTTTTCTTTGTAACTCTTGCTATTAGTGAACTCAAAAAGTCGAAGCCATCCAAGTCTTAATGAGAGTGATCAAGCCAAGGATGGCATCTGAATTATTTGTTTTATTTGTGTTGCCTAGGGATAATTCCTGTGACTTTCTTTCATTACTTTTCAGTAGATGACAGGCCTGGTAAGGTCTGGTTTACTGTGCTTTATCCATGCTTATTTTTAGACAATGTAACTATTTGCTGTTTACTGCTCTTGCACAGTACCTCCCAAATCCTGTGAATGCTTCTCTAAAGGTCTCTGTGAGAGACTTTAATTTTTTATTTTTTTCCTCTGACGTGCTCTTTCACTTGTATGACCTGAAAACATCTCCTAGTATGTAGTTTATTCAGATTATGACAAAGGAAAAGGTTGAAAGTTGCTGTGATATTGACAGTTCTGCTTTAATTGCTTTCTATTTTCCCCTTTTATTTCAAGGTTTCTATAACCTTAGGGGACCTGTGTAAAATTAATTTTCATCATATAGTCATGGTGCTTTTCAGTGAGTAGGGTTTTTTTACTTGGTTGAAATTTCCTTTCTGTAAGCTAGTTGCCAGTAAATTTGCTGTTGAGGAGTACTTTATTTCAGCAGTAGTCTGTTTTTTCTTCTAAATCATGAAGCAAATAATGAGTTTGTGGGGGATAATGTAGATGTTTCTATTTTTACAATTTAGAATTTGCCTTTTTGCATTCTTTTGAATGTAATTCCATCAACCTCTCTTTTTCAGTGCCAACACTGAAACATTGTGTTTGTCAAAGCAATGCTGCATTTGCAATATTTGAAGAAATTTTTCCTCCATTTCTTTACTGCTTCCATATGAGACATCACAATGAAGCTTGCATTTTTGTCACTGGAGGTCACACTTTGAAACGGAAAAGTGTTACTAAGTAATCGTGTGTTGCTCTTTTAGCAACAACTTTATCTATTTCTCATCATAATTCCACACTTTTTCTTCTATTAGTCTGTCTTTATTCCAGGGTCCTATTTTTGCAGATGTTGCTTTATGGCTTGTCAAGTGCAGTGGTAAAGTAAAAATAATTTTTAGGCTTTTTGGGTGTTTTTTTTAAGATTTTGTTTGAAGAGTATTGAGATTTTCAGGAGCAGTTATGTGATTCTAACTGGCTTGTTTCCAAATGAAAGTGTGTGGGAAATTCCAAAAACTTTTCCATTTGCAGTACTATATTATCACCAGGTGCAGTACTTTTCCTGTTCAACTTAGGAGTTTTAAGCATACCTAAGGTAAAGTAAGGTTTGGAGAGCTTTTTTGTGTGTGTTCTTCGTTTTTCTGCTTTTATCATATGAGTTGTATTATCTGTCAGAAGCTTTCTGTTGACTGGAGTTTTAATTATGGTGTACTGTATGGTAATGCCTAGCTTGCCTTTACTGGGAAGGAGTTTTCTTTTGCTTGGAAATGTTTGTTTCTTGTGCCTGTCTCTAACTATACCTTGAATAAAAGCTTTTGAACTTGGGATTGAATACACTGACCGAAAAATACCTAAGTACAAGTCAGTGTGATTGATGTTTGAAGTCTTGTAGTCTTATTTCTACAGAGATAATTATTTCATTCGTTAATTTAGGAGGCGATATTTTTTCCTTTGTCATAAGGAAAAATGCTGGTTTTAGCAGCAACAGTAAACAGGAAATTATGTAATTGTCAGCATTTCTTCCTTTGTGGTATCTTTGTGTCTCCCCTCTCCAGCGCATGCAGGGTTAAATAGGGTTTAAGAACATGTAAGCTTTACCTGCCATTCACCAAGGTTTTTCCTTTATGCAGTTTTAATGTTATTTAGAGCTGTAATGAAGGATGGTGTCCGTTAGCTCGTGCTTGGATGGTGGTACAGGAACAGCCTGTTTGTGCCGCAGTTTGGTGCCAGCTGTTGGGTCTGGCAGGGCAGGGGACACGCTGTTCACGAACGCCTGTTCCTTTTCACACCTTCCCCTTCCACTCTTTATCAGCTCCTCCGGCTCTGAGCGCTGCCGTGGCACTTTTTGAGCTCCGAGCACATATTGGGTTTCATGTAACCTTTAGCCATCGACACTTCTGAATACGACACGGAGGAGCAGAACCGACCCGCTGCTTGTACCTGCTCAAATGAAGCCTTTTCCTGTCCCTGTTAGGAAGGAAGTTCAGCTGTGAATCCTGTCGGAGTGGCTCCATAGGGAAGGAATATTCGAATCTACTACAGCAGTTACACATAACTGGAAAAGTAGGTCATTGTGGCAGGGAGTAGTCCAAACAGCTGCCCGGTTGCTGCAGCAACGACCTACTTTGCAAAACTGTTTCTGTTGATTCATATTGAAATGTTCTTCTTGAAAGCGCTATAAGGAAATGATTAGGTTAGGAGATATGTAACAATGGAAGCTGCAGGCTTTGGGGACTCCTCCTGCCCTCCTCCTTCCCCCATGTCTCCGTGGTTTTGCCCCATGGTGTTGGATATAGGAGGATTAAAGCAAATAAGGTTTGTTTCTCTTCAGCATGGGGGGGAACATCTGTTTTTCGATTGAAGGTTCTGCATAACAATGCCTATCATTGGTGATTCTTTCCAGAGTTCAGAGCCTACAAATCTTCCCCCATGAATTTTGTCTACAGAAAAAACTTTAGAGTTAAAACAAGCAAACCAGAGAACTACCTTTTTCTCTGAAAAGATAAAATTTTTCTTGAGCACTGGAACAGGGTCCCCAGGGAAGTGGTCATAGCACCAAGCCTGACAGAGTTCAAGAAGTATTTGGATAATGCTCTCAAGGACATGGTGTGATTCTTGGTGTTGTCCTGTGCAGGGCCAGGAGTTGTGGGGCCCTTCCAGCTGAGGATATTCTATAATTCTATGAGTATCACTCTTCTGGAATGCTCAGTTTCTCTTGATATTCAACTGCTCTTATACTAACCACTTGTCTCCAACAAAGTTTATCTACATCCAGAAGGTGGGCTTGGTGCCTGCCCCCCTTTTTTTTTTTTTTTCCTTTTTTTTTTTTAATTGGCAATGTTGTCTGAATCTTCTCTTTTGCTATGAATTCTAATCCTCACACAAGCAAACAGGAAAAAAGTACAGTGATTCTGTATAAAAGGATATTCTCCAACTGTCTACCTTTATTCTTTCAACAAAGTAATTAAAAAAAAAACTGTCCTAAACTGGTGTTTAGGAAGTGATTTTTGGAAATCCACTCCTGTCTGAGTTGAAGAGTTACCTCCATTAGTCTGCCCACATGCTGAGATAGTTGAGGAGGTTTTCCGGATTTGTGCAACTTGATAAACAAATCTCTGTTTTAAGTTATTTGTTTGGGATGGGTAAATGTTTTTTTTTCCTACGTGATTATTGCTCAAAACCCTGAATACATCTTTATCAATGTTAACATCTTTATCTTGTATTTAGCTCTAAATGACTAATTTCAGTTTTGAAAGACCAGTTCAGAAAATTTTGGCATTTTGATTCATAATACTAGCAATGGGAAGTTAAGACAATGCTGAAAGTCTGACTACCATTAGGTGAGCATCAGTCAATTTTAATTAAGATTTCCAAGAATAGCTTCAGGATATTTTTTTTCCATTTTCCAATCTGTCTACGAATTTCAGTGCTTGCTAAAGTATTTCAGCTCTATCTTGAATTCTCTTCTATTAGTTTAATAGATTTTTGAGATATGGGAAGCCATGGGATTGTATGTTACGGACTTGCAATTTATCCAGTGTAGTTGAGAAATTTATTTATTTAAGCCAGTGTTTCATTTCTAGGAACCATAAAACTGCAAAATTTTACTAGCACTAACTGTAGCCTTAAAGAGGTCACTTCAATTTAAGGAGAGGAAGAAGATTTTATTAAAGTAATTGAAGGGCAGTATAAAATCAGTCCTTCAGAATCAGATTGCAAAATTGTCTTGTTGGAGTGCTCTTATGCTTGTTCTTTTGAATTGAGTGTTAGCTATTACTTTGTCATGGAACAGCTTGGATTGCTGAAAATAATGTGGCTGAAATATTTTATAAAGCAGGCCAGCTCTCTTTTAATTACATCAAGCCTTAAGAGATGCTAATTTAAATAAGACAACTTGGATACATGAGAATAAGGTGGTTTAAATTTATGTATGATCATGTGTATACTCTCAAATAACTCTAATTTTGTAATTTGCATCTAGGTAATATTTCCCCAGTTGTCTGCAGTACAATTTGTTTGCTTTTGGTTTTCCTTTATGGATCCAACTAGTTTCTCTGGAGAGAACAGGCATAAAGAATTAAAATCAAATAATAAAGACTTTGATTTATCAGATTGGAATTAGAGGATTAGAAAAAAATAAACACAGAATATGTACATTAAAGAACAGAAGACACTAAGAGATTTAGGAAGCTGTGAGCCTGTTAGTTGTCTATCATCAGCAGGCTGACCTTTGTAACATGAAGTAATTTGAGATGTTCATTTCAAGTTGTATGGGAATAATTTAGGTGAGTAATGGGTGCCCTTTGAGTGTGAAGTTAAGATCCAGACTTCATAGAGGCTAAATACACCATTTGCTGTGATGTATGGCTCACAAAATAGGAACCAACTTCATAATGCTATTTCATGGAATCACAAAATGGTTGGGGTAGGAAGGGACTTTGGAGATCATAAAGTCCAACCTGCCCCCCGCTAAGGTAGATTCACCCAGAGGAGGTTGCACAGGATGTATCCAGGTGGGTTTTGAGTACCTCCAGGGAAGGGGACTGCAACTGCTTTGGGGCCTGTTCCAGTGATCCGTCACTCCCACAGTAAAGAACTTTTCCTTCATATTCAGATGGAACTTTCTGTGTTCTAGTTTGTGCCCATCATCCCTTATTCTGTCACTGGGCATGGCTGAAAAGAGTCTGGCCCCGTCCTCTTGACACCATCCTTAAGCTATTTGTATGCATCGATAAGATTCCCTCTCAGTCATTTCCTATCCAGACTACACAGGCCAGGCTCTCTTAGCCTTTGCTCTTTAGAGAGATGCTCCAGTCCTCTCATCTGCTTTGTAGCCCTCCCATGAACCTTCTCCCAGATCTCCTTGTCTTTCTTCTACTGTGCAGCCCAGCATACCCAGCCACAACCCTGGACGTGTCACTCTGGATGTGGCCTCATCAGTGCAGATCATCTCCCCTGACCTGCTGGCAATGGTCTTCTTAATGCATCATCCCAGGGTACCATTGGCCTTCTTGGCCAGAAAGGCACACTGCTGGCTCCTAGTTTAATCTGCTGTCCCCCAGGAATCACAGGTCCTTCTCTGCAGAGCTGCTTTCCAGCAGGACAGTTTAACCTGTGCTGGTACTTTCATGCACCTCTCCTGTTCTCCATGTCCTTTGAAAGATGATGGAGAATGGATGATGGTTTAGCAATAACATCTGCCAACTCCCTCAGCACTCATGGGTGCATCTCATCGGGATCTGTGGATTTCTGGATGTTGAGCTTGACTAAAGGGTATCTAGTCTGATGTTCCTTGACCAAAGGAAAACCTTCCTTTTCCCTGACTTTCACTCTTGCTTCCATGCTCAGGGATTCCTACAATCTGGCTTTAGCAATAAAGACTGAGCAAAGAAAGCATTCAGTAACTGTGCCTCCTCTGTATGCTTTGTCACCAGGGCACCCACTTGATTGAGCAGTGAGCCCATGTTTCTCTAGTCTTCCTTTTGCTACTTGTAGCAAAAGCTAAGAAAGGTGTAGAAGAAACACTTCTTGTCATACTTGAATCCCTTGCTAGATCCCATTCCAAATGGACCTTAGCATTCTTGGTCATATCCCTGCATACTCTGACAGCATGCCTCTATTCCTCCCAAGTGGCCTGTCCCATTTTCTATATTCCATAAATGTTTTTGTGTTTCAGTTTTGTCAGAAGCTCCTTGATTATCCATACAGGTCTTCTGATGCTTTTCATTGATTACTTACTAATAGGGATGCACTGGTCCTTAGCTTGGGAGAAATGATGCTTGAGTATAAACCAGCTCCCTTGGACATGCTCTTGAGTATTAACCAGCTCTACCTTTTGGAGTCTTAACCCATGGGATTCCTCCAAGCAGGTCCTTGAAGCAGCCAAAGAGTCCAAGGTTGTAATCCTGCCTATTACCTGCTTCCTTTATCTTTGGGAGATTATGAATGTGTTTTGAATAGAACAACAAAATTGTGTGTTTCCTTCCTTTGGGGAATGCTACCCTTGAAAAGTTAGTTCAGTTGGAAAGAAATTAATGAGGGATTGTGTGTAAGGAAATGCTAGATTTGTGCCCAGTGTGAGCTAGGTTTAATTCAAATGAGTTTGTTGTTCCTAATAGAGTGGTAGTGCTTGCTGTGGTTGATGTTCTATTCCCACCTCATGTCTGAAATGGTCTTTATTCCTTGGTGTCGAAGAAGATGCACCCAAAAGGACTCAGCTTGGAGAGATTAAATTTTAAACACGGTTTTCTCTTGATTATTGTTCAAAGCCCTTTCTTCTATCTGTTTAAGAATTGCCTTCCCCGCCCCCCCCCCCCCCCCCCCCCCGAGAACCTCTTTTACAGCTGTACGTGGGCTTGGTTGTATCTTGCATTTGTCCTCCATCACAGCTCTGCTTTGGCTTGAAGTAGTAAATATTAGGGGGAAAAAAAGCCAAGTGACGCACTTCATGGTCTGTGTTTAGTTTTGTTTTTGCAAGTGGATCAGCTGTACTAAGTTATAAAAGATGCTGTAGTCTTGAATTGCTCTCTAAAGAAGCTGTTTTTTCTTCATTGACTGTAAAGCACAACCCTACAGGAGATTAGTTAACTCCCACAGCTACTTCACTTAAGTATCTAGAGTTGAATAACATGAACTTTTTCCTGCTCTTGTGTATAATCTCAAGGGATAATACCTTTACGAAATATATTATTGTATACCATTTTAGGATGTGGAAGTTGAATGTGGGAATAGTTGAAACATTGTGGTACAGTAAGGGATGCCTCTGTGACCTTGATTTGGTAACAGGAAAATACTACTGTGGCTGGCTGCCAAAGGATGCTGTGGAGTGTACATAACACTTAAATCCTGTCTGAGCTTAATCTTCTTACAGTTTCGTAATAATATACTGCTTGCACTAAGACACATAGGTGACAAACAGGAAAATATACTGGTAAAATACTAAATATTTGTATAAAGGGACATCAAATTTGGGATACTTCTCGGTGCCTCATACTCTGTTTTGATTTTTGTTTTGGTATTTGCATTATGATTCCTGTTGAAATTAGTATGAGGTACATATTTGCCTTATACTGAAATCTCCTTATAACCCAATCAAACATATGGCAAAGTATGTGTGAAAGAAAAGTGCACTCTCTTTCTAAAGAGAAATAAATAGTGCATTATTTGTGTGATAACTAAATTTGGGTCTAATGCTGTAAATTATACTTCCTCTAATAAAATGTAGTTGGTATTTTACAGTAATATTCTTTCTTTTTGTTGAATCCAGCTCTACTAAACTCTGAAAGATGGAGGAGGAAAAAACAATTGAACAGGGTAATAAAGCTAGCAGATATTAGGCTGCCTGAGATAATTCTGATAGACAAAATCTGGGTGGCAATCAAATATGTGTAACAACATGAGTCTCTTGTTTGACAGAGCTTTTCTCTTGATGGAAATCAATGGTTTGGTGTGAGGACTAGTGGATAGATAAAAGATATTTAAAAAGAGATGTTAAACACAAGTTTAGATGGATTGTTGGAAGCTGACCAGTCGTGGGTAAAAGGTATTAAACTTAGGAACAGAACACGTTTCAGCACTGTTCCTTTTCACTCAAATTCTTAAACTTCCTCTCAGAATGAGGAAGCCAAGGTAAATTCCTATATTTTCTGTGTCTGTGCAGTCTAATACTCCTGCTAATGGTTAAATTCAGAATGTGTATTAGTTCAGAAAAATTATTCTTAATGGTTTAGCCCACTAGCATTTTCAGATGTAAATAGTACCTGCAAGACAAGTCATTGCATTTTAAGTCCCCTCTGTTCCCAGCAACTGCCCTCATTTCGTACTGGCAAAGATGCTTATATGTGATTGTTGTTTCTGGGTGTTTATTACTCCTAAAAGTAACACTAAAGAAGACCTAAGGGTAGCTTTAAATAGTGTGTCCGTAGGTTTCCTTTTTGCAGGTCTCCTCCCTAAATAAAATTGTTACTTTTTTAACAGACTGCTCTTGACTTCTTCCCTGTACAGTCTTTAATCATGTTAATAGTGCAGAGACAGGAACATTGCGTGATGTAGTGCTTGCTTTAGTTCATTTTGTTAATGGTTAACTGTGTTAACAATTACTTATTGAAGTTTTTGAATAGCTACTTGTATGGTATCAGTTTCTTTCAGTTGCATGGTAGCTAAAATTAAGAGCTGTATTATGCAATTAATTTATATTTCAGACTCTAGGCATATCTTGTATGATTGACAGCAGAGAAAGTTTGTGGAATTTCTTGGAGTCAACTGCTAAGGTTTTATGTGCATGTCTTTTAAAGAATGAAGTCTTCAGCAGCTTTCATGAAAGTTCTGAATATCATTTTTTAGATGCCTCTGGCAAAATGTAATGCTCTCTAAGAATGTTGCTTGCAGACAGGTATGTTTTGCATCAGCATCTTCCCCATGTTAAAATCCATAAGTCTTCTCTCCCTCTATCAGTCAGTCGTGCATGTACCTTTCACATAATTTGCTACTGTGAAATTATTAGCGACCATTTTCTTCTGGTTTGCCCAAGGGATGTTTCAGACTAGATACAGAAAACAGGGATGATATTCTAATCTGATAAAAATTACCTGGGCATCCTTTTTTTTATCCTTTAATGAAGTGAGACATAGCTCATGTAATTCATTCAAAGTGAAAAAGTGCTTTCCTATTGACTGTTAAGTTGATGGAAAAAAAGTTTAGATTGCAGACTCAGAAACGTGACTTGGTATTGCAGGGAGAGATTTAAATATCTTCTCATTGCCAGAGTCTGGTAGAAAGTATAGCAGAGTTCAAGCCCAGTAGCTCTTACTTCATAGCTGTTATGAAGAAACTTTGCCTCTAGAGCTCACATACTGAAAAGAAATACATTTTATGAGATGGAGGTGTCATCCATTTTCATTTCGTAGACTAATTTACCATTCTTTTTTGGTTTTGTTACACTGTGAGAGGAATGTGTGAGCATTTTGGTGTATCATTTCAGAGAGAAAGGTCAAGTAATTTTGCATTCAGATAAAGATGCTGTGCTGCTTCTGCAAGTTTTAGGGCTACTAATGAGAAAAAGAGGAGATGAAAACTTTGTTGATGACAAGTAGTTCATTCGATTATTATATTTCTTGTTAAGGTATGTTTTTAAAAGCGATTATTTAAAAAGGTTCATATTTAATTGAACAAGGCTCTTTGCGGGGGAGATTGAACTAGATGATCTTTAAAAGTCCCTTCCAGCACAAACTATTTTGTGATTCTGTAAATCTGTGTAAAGGCTTTTATGTTAGGCAACTTCTATTAATTAAATAATGAAAAAATTAATTAATGAAAAAATGCCTTTAGATGTGGTATAGCATAAATACATGAAAACATTTTGTTTTGATGAAAACAAAAGAGGTGATTAATTATTTGCGTCACATTTTGTTAAAACACATTTGGTTCAACTGAAAGATTAAAATATGATTAATAAATGGCATGCTTGTTCTGAGTAACTGTGAGCTGAATGTGTGTTCTGAAAGTCAGAAGCAGTATTCTTTTGCATTGCTGTTATTCTAGATATTGTAAGGTGACTAGGGTTTGATTTGGTCTGTTATTTTTGAACAATGTGCTTTCCCTGAGTCTTGGGACACAAGCTGTACTTGGACTGTTTTTAATTTGTTCTGGTTTTTGTTGAGGTAAAGGCGAGTGTGTGTGTCACCTGGCCACCCTCCTTCTCTCTTCCTACATATATTATTTTACAGTTTGAGTCTACATTGTTATTTTTGTTAAGTATCTGAAAGAGTTTTATGGAGATTGGAGTGTGGTGAGAGACAAGAGAGATAATAGAAGGGATTTGGGGAACCAACAAATAGAGATTAAACTGTATTAAGGGCAAGTTTAGAGATCTTGGATGTGAATTGGAGACTAGGTCAGTGCATGTTATCTTCTTGAATAGAATTTTGTGCCAAGTCCAGACTAAAAGTTATGTATTGTGATCAGTCAGGTAGGAAGAAAAGAGACTGAGAAAATAGAGGGAACTAAAATGCCAACAGGAGAAAAAATCAAGTTTCCTGAAATACAGGAATAGTTATGAATACTTTATGTCATCAGTTTGTTTCCATAACCTATCCCTCTACTCTGTGAGATGAGTTTAGACAACAAACAAAGAAGCCACTGTAACAACGAAACTCCATACAACCAAAGCACAAAAAATACCAACTAACCAACAACAAAACAAAACAACAAAAAACCCCCAAACAAACAACAAAACCACCGTAAAAACCAACCAACCAAAAAAAAAACCAAACAAACCACACATAAAAACCCTAAAAACAAACAAAAAAAAAACCCCAAACCACCAATAACAACAACAAAAAAACAAAAAAAATCAAGCAAAAAAACAACCAAAAAATACCCCCAACCCCCTGGACTATTCCAAAAGTATCCAGGACAGTATTGCAGTTTGACTTCCTAGTGATTTGTGAAGTATATGTGAACACACATGCTCCATGGAAGTGAGGTTCACATGGCTAAGACTAATGAATAATGCCTGTCATTCCAGGTTTAAAAAAAAACCCACGAGAAAATGAAACTGTAATTTTCAGAGTCCAAATATAATTGACTTTGTCCTGGGAGCGTGGGGCTTAAGTTCTCTCTGATAGAAGATATGTAACCCCATCTGATTCTTAAAATGACTCCTGCATGGTTTCTAACTAAATGAGTATAGAGAAGTTTCTTCTTCTTTCCTAACTACCACAGAGTTTTTTCGAAACAAAACCGAGCAAAGTGAGAAAATTCGGCATTTTTGGTTTGTTCCAGTTATTAAACATCTAAACATAGTTTGCTGGCCAAGAAGCCATTGTATTCTTTTATGCTGGCTGCCAAGAGGCCTGTTCTTACTCTTTCAGGTCAAGTGAGCCACACATTTTAAGTATTTAATGGCAGCCAGGGGAGGTTGCTCCCAGCCTTTTAGTTATTATTTTTGTTAGTTTTTTTCCCCATGTAAAGTTGGAAGCAATGTATGTTAGGTAGGCATCACTTACATATTGCTAAATACTTAGAAGATAGCTATTAGCAGGTTTACAGCAATCATGTATGCTATATCCCTCCTAGAAGATACCATGAAAATGCTGTATCTGGTTAGCTTTTAGGGTTTGTCTTAAAAATGTTTCTGCATATGAACTCCTGATTTTAATAAACCTGGTTCTTGGTGTCTTTGTCTTCATAACACTGTGGGCACTTGCAGAGGTGCTCCTGCCCTTCCGTGGTAGCTGTGCACCTTCTCAGCAGGTGCAGTCTCCAGCTGTCCTTGGCTGCTTCCCCTGCCGTGGTCTCAGGCAGTTGCTCCAGAGGTGCTATCACTGTGGCCTTGCACCTGCACAGAGTCATTTCAGCAGAATTTCTCAGGAGTAATGGACAGCAGTGTGGGAATTGCCTCTTTTTTTTTTTTTCCCGTTTGGGTGTAGCTTGTGGTTTATGGCAGGGGATGCAATAATGTGTGAGCACAGAGGTTAATGACCAAGCAGGCACTGACTCAGCAGTTCCCTGGTCAGCATGTGCTCTGCTGAATGCCAGCGACACTGTAAGAAGGAATGACTGAAGGGGCTTGAGCAGTTCCTGGTGAAATGTATATTGTTAGTAGAGAACTACAGAATGGTTGGCTTAGGAAGGGACTTTTGGAGATCACCTAGTCCAGCTGTCCCTACTAGAGCAGGTTCACCTGCAGGAGGTTGCACAGGATCATGTCTAGATGGGTTTTGAATATGTCCAGGAAAGAGGACTGCAACCTCTCTGGGCAGCCTGTTTCAGTCTTGTGTTACCCTCAAAAAAGTTTTTCCTTATATTCAGATGCAGTTTCCTGTTTCAGTTTGTGCCTGTTGCCCCTTGTCATGTTGCTAAACTTCGCTGAAAAGAGTCTGGCCCCATCCTCTTGACACTGTATTAAAGATATCTGTATGAATTGATAAGATCCCTCCTCAGTCATCTCTTCTCCAGACTACACAGGCCCAACTCTCTTAGCCCTTGCTTGTAAGATGAATGCTCCAGTCCCCTCATCATATTAGTTGCCCTTCACCCGACCCTCCCCAGTAGTTTCTGGTCTTCCTTGGGCTAGGGAGCCCAGAACTGGACTCAAAACTCCAGATGTGGCCTCACCAGGGCAGACTAAAGGGAGAGGATCACCTCCCTCAACCTGCTGACCATGAGAAAAATATTATGGAGGAGCCACTTCTTAGAATGGAGAGAGTCCAAGGGAAGGGTACTCATCTGGGGACCCCCAGCACTTCTCTTTCCAGCTGGCTGCAAAGTAGAGTTCTTTTTTTCCCTCCTTCCTTTTGTTTTTATTTCTTACCCAAACCACCTTCACCATTGGAGTTATTTTAGTTATTGTATCTACTAATAAATCTTTGCACATGTGAACCTGTTTCTACATTCTTGGTGCAACTACCTGTTTCCCTTGAACACTTGCAGATTTGCACCACCCCATTTCCCCCCCCTTTTTTTTTTACTTAGGTGCTAATTTGCTCATTAAATAATTAATGTGAGGTTACAGCCAAGATGCATATGTTATACAGAGGGCTGTTTGTATAAATGAAGGCCAAAGGGTTAGTCATGACTGTGTACTCCTCTGGTATGCTGTTTTTAGTAACAGTTCAGTGTTGTAAGAAGGGCTTGGATTAAGTTTAGTAGCAGTGTGCCAACAGCTGATTATCTCTTTGTTCATTGGATTTTTTTTTTGTAGCATAGGGGTTTTTCTGTCTTTAGAATGGCAAGAGATTTGTAGTTTTAGTTAAGACCTAGAGTATGTTTTAGTCCATTCCAGACCTGAATAACATTGAGGGGAAAACTGAAATGACAAGGTGGTTTGGTTTTATGAATTATGTATTGTGGAAGATATTACATGATGTCATACCACTGTAAGCCAAGTATAATTAGGATGTGAACATGCATGCATCACTAAAATATGCAATAAGTGCTCAAGGTCTGATAATTGTTATTGATTATTCTTCTTAGTTACCTTTTTCTATTGTAAAATTGTCTGGTTTGCCTCAGAAAATAAATGTTCTTTTAAATTCTCGCAGATTCCTGCTTCAATGTCTTGAGGATCTTGACGCCAATCTACGGAAACTGAATTCACGCTTGTTTGTTATCCGTGGACAGCCAGCAGATGTTTTCCCCAGGCTTTTTAAGGTAAATGCTACCTTGCAGTTGTTGCTATCCACAAATATGACCAACAAACTAATTACAGCTAGGAATATTTATTGTACTGTTTCATTCAGTGAAAGTTATTCATGCAAATACTAATCTATCCTTGCAGTTTCTCATTAAGTTTGTGTTAGTTTTGAATTTTTCCTCTCTAATGTACATATCACCAGCTGAGTTGAGTTGCTTTTAGACTTTACTGGATTTTGTTTCTTTCTTTCCAGAAACAGAATTGATTTCAAATGGTTTGCTAAGTGTGGGTACTATATATTACTACATTTTCCTTTTATAGTTCTGAAATTTTCCTTTTATAGTACTGAAATAAAATTTTGTGCTCATGAATCTATGTTCAAAGCCTAATCTGTAAAAGAAATCTTTTATTTAGGCCAAACATCTGCTGTGATTGCTTTTTGGTCTTTAAAGGTGATTTAATCTAGTAGTAAGATTGTTAAAAGCACAATGTAACAAAAGCAATTTCTAGTCGAAGATATTTAAGACTTTTTTGGGAAAGGGTCTTACTGAAAAAATTAAAACTGAGTGATTGTTACTGATAGTAATATGTTGTCTATGGATAATAGAGTATCTAAGGTAGTAATATAATAGTATAAATAGTAAAAATGAACACTTGACAAATTGATTGAATTGAGGTGACTGAAACGAGCAAGACTGGGGGTACAAAAAGAGAGACCCATTTTTCCAGAGCGGTTGTATGTTCATTATTTTTGTTACCAGGTCTTCAACACCAACCTGAAAACTCAACCCAAACTCACATTTCCATCTTCATTATTGTGCTTTTGTGAAATGCTAACTGGATGGTGCTTCTACTGGTCTTTCCTTGATTTCCTCTCAGTGAAGAATTTCCTGGAAGAGTACTCTGGCATTAGCTGCTGCTAATGACAATGCTTGTTGCATTTGTCTGCCAAACTTAGTTTGATTGCATTTAAATAGGAGCAAAGGTCTTCCGTTGTGTGTTGCCTTCTGGATTTGAGCAACCTGTAACAAGTTGTCTTAAATACTTTAATGGCTACTTTGACAGCTCCTGCTTCAGATTTTGCTGCTAGGCTGATCTTTTCTATGCCTGGCAGCATTGGATTGCCACATTTTTAGAATATTAATTTTAGTGCTGAGAAGAAAATGAAAATAACTTGTAATAAAGATAGCATACAACAATCAAAAAAGAGCATTCACATCTATCTGTGTCTTCTGGTTCCTCAGGTTAGTGTCTTTATCATATATTGATTCACTGAGGGGCTTTTCAGGACATCTTCTATGCTCAAACAAGTTACTGAAGCTCTTGAGGATTTCTTCATTTTCTGGCTGAAGTCGACCTGGAACATGCATCTATGTTGTGTAATTATATCTCACAACTTCTTTTGTCAGACCAGTAGCTGTACATCAGACGCTAGCAGTGCAGTGAAGGGCTTATAACACTGAACAAAGCTTTTCAGATCATCCCTATTGTGTCTTAAAGGTGAACAATGATCCTGACCCTGAAGAACGAAGGCATGTGGAAAAGATAAGTTCAGTTAAGCTTGGAAAAATAACTTCAGTTGAGTTATTAACTTAAAGTAGGAGATAGTGGAATTTCTGTAGAGCCCTTTCAGGTGTCAGGAGCCCTATCATAGATGCTAGCATCTGTGGATTTCCTAGGAATGTATCACAGCTGTTTCTTGGTAAGGCTTTCCTTTTCACAGACTGAACAATTCCTTCAAAAGGCAGAACACTGATCTATCTTTATCCTTGTAAAAGACCTCAAACACCTTTAGGCTCTTTGATTTCTGTTAAGTTTTGGCTTGTTCTTGCCTCATCCTCTTCAATTTGTCCTGGTCTGCTTTCTATCTTTAGTTCTTTGGGATTGGCTCAATAAAGAAAATAGAATTGAAACAATCACTAGTTTTTTTAATGCATCAGTGTTGCTAAAACCGTTCAGCAGTATGAGTATGTGCAAACCGATCTGTGTCCATAATTCTTCTAATTGCCTGGCTCATGCTGATGTGATCTGGATATATTCACATTACATAGCAATTTTCTCAGAGTTTCTTGACTCCCTCAGGGATGTGACTCTGTGTCTTGGACATGTTTTTTATGATCTTCTTTGCAAAAAGCCAGAGGAAAAAAAGGGTTTAGAAAGGTATCTGCTGCAACTTGTCAGACAGTGGTTTTGTGTTACGAAGCATTATGAAATGGGAAGTAAACGTTATGTTCTGGTGTAGGAAGTTGTTTGAGGATTCAAGGCCTGCTGGGTTACTCTTGGCAGACTTAAGGATGGTGAGATCCCATCCATGTTTCAAAGAGCAAGCACTCCTTGGAATCATCTGTCCTCAGGGCTGGGCTTCATCTAGGAGAGAGCTGGAGTTTGGAAGTGAAATAGCACCTCAGATGATCAGCACCGAGTGCCCTTGTCTCTGGTATAAATCCAGTTCTCTGAAATACTATGGTGTATTAAACCAAGTCATTAAGATTCTGAGGGGTTAGAAAGGTATTTGAGTTTGATTGGCATGATAGCTTTCTGGGATCGTCTTGTGTGTACTTCACCTTTTCAATTTCCTACTGTTGCAGAAACCTTAGCCATCATTGATCCCTTTGTTCCCTTCTTTTTACTCACCTGTGACTGTTGGCCTTGGTAACAGCATCTGTGCCAAAGAATATTAGACTTAAAGGCATAAGGTGTTCTCTTTGTAGAAAACAGCCTTTTTTCTTTTTTTTTAATTAAGTATTTGAAGATTGTCAGAGTGAGGAGAAGGGATTTGGAAAAGGCAAAGAAAGTATTTGGTGATAGGGTGGGGCAGTATTTCCACTCCCTTCACTTGGAACTTCAGTTCTGTTGCTGAAGTGGACAGGCACATGTAGAAAGCTTTTCTGCAGAGCAAGGTACTGCTGCTCATCCATGTTCAGCAGACAGCCTTTGTCATCTTCCCCTTTTGTTGAGTCTCTTAAGGTATGTGGATCCTCAAGTTAGAGTTGTGTTTTCAAAATTTGCATGGAAATTGTTCCATTACAGTGAGCACCCACAGTAATAGGACAGATGGAGGCTTTTTTTATGCTTGATAGGTACTTAGATGCCAAAAAGTTTGAGTTAATTTTTGTTATTCTGGGTGCCTAATGTATTTTGCATCTTTCTATTTCTCTGAATAACTATCCACAGGTAATAGTTGGTGTTCCGTTCTGCCCCTGTCCTTCCAGTTCTCCTTTCCCTGACCCTCCATCATGCAGCTGAGTTGCTAAAGGACCACACTTTTGGCTTGTGTTGTAGGAATGGAACATTGCAAAGCTTTCTATTGAATATGATTCTGAACCATTTGGGAAGGAAAGAGATGCAGCTATCAAGAAGCTGGCCAGTGAAGCTGGAGTGGAGGTCATTGTTCGGATTTCACATACATTGTATGACCTAGACAAGTAAGTTTTCATTTACCTTGGATTTAAAAAAAAAGGAGGAAAAAACCCCTTGGAATTTTATATAGTATTTATTTATATATTGTGGGCTACTTTCTCCACTGAACAGTTCATAGTTAGGAAAACTACAAATTTGTTTTATGTTTTGCTTTTATCCAACCATCCAAATTTTATTACATACAGAGTAGAACTTCCAAACTCCAAAAAATGATATGGAACTGTATCTGAAATGCAGTTTTAATTTGGAGTTCTTTTGAAAATAATGTTTGTGTTAATTAGCTGGCGTTTAAAATTAAGTTACTCAAACATACCTGTAATTTCTGCCAAATAACATCTGGTTTTGTTTAGTTGTTTTGTTTGTCTTGTCTTTATTTCACTTTTTGTGAAGTTATGAGAACTCAAAAGTTATGAGAAAGTCCTTTAAGTTTAAGAACTGTTCCCTACCAATTATCTATTCAATAAGTAATTTGTGATTGTTTGCTATCCCTGTATTGCCTTATTTAATGTCTTGTTTATATTTTTCTGCAGATCTATTTAATGGATTAGTGTTAATTCCCTATTATAGAAACATAATCCACAAGCTAGTTACAAGTGTTACTTGTCTTCTCTTAGCATTAAGTGATTTATTGTGGTAGCTGCCCATTTTATTCTTTTACGAGCCAATGTAGAAGAGACTGTTAGACACATGGGAGGGCAGTGAAATTGGAAGTATTTACTTTTTTTAATCAACAGCTGACGTTTTTTTAAATCTCAAATTGAAAATTCTCTTTTTCCCCTCCTACTCAAATGTTAAATAAGCATTTGGTTCCATCTACCACTTTGTAAGTTTTTCTGTGAAGTTTTCCTTTTTTCCAAGATTCAGAAACATTAGAAATGGCAATGCAAAACATGAAATTGTGTTTTTACAGCAGTGTATATAAGCTATATGTTAATTTCCCCCCATATTAAGGCATTTTTAATATCAACTACTGTTCTTAATGCCAGAAAGGGAATTTCTTTGGATGTAAATACCAGACCTTGTGCATGACTTGGATACTTCTGTATGTAGCTAGGATCTCTATCTGCTTTACTGATCTGTTCTTTTCTTTGCCTTGAACTGTCAGTGTTCATTATGTCCTTGTTCATGAGGGAATTTCTGTAAGCCAGGAATGAAGAAAATTGACTTGGTTATAAAGAGTTAATTTGTATGTCTCCCTAGTGGGGAAAGAAGGATGGTGTATTTAAAGTTCTAACTGTCTGGATTACCATGTGTATTTGGGATTCTATGTAAGCTGGAGGGAGGTAAGAAGATATTTCTTTGTATGGGTAGGTGTGTATATTTTGAAAGAAAAACAGTTAAATACTATTGTCTGGCATTCTTTTCTTTTTTCTTTTATATAGAATAATAGAATTAAATGGAGGACAGCCTCCTCTTACTTACAAGCGATTTCAGACCCTAATTAGTAGAATGGAACCCCTGGAGATGCCTGTGGAGACTATAACCCCAGAAGTAATGAAAAAATGTACTACTCCAGTTTCTGATGACCATGATGAGAAATACGGTGTGCCATCACTTGAAGAGCTGGGTATGTTCTCAGATTGCTTTGACATTTTGAAACAATTAAGATGTAATCTACCACTAAAAGCACAATACTTAAAACAGCAAGTGAGGTCCTGCTAGTGCTTCATTGTTAACATGATGCAATTATAGCATACAAAAGGAACAAAAAAAGATAATCAACTCTGTAAATTTTGGTTGTTTTCTGGTAAATGAGGGGTCAGGTTCAACTATACTAAGTACTGTTTGCCTTCTTGTAATACAGCGTAGCCATTTTCCCAGGGTACCAAATAATCATCAAGCTACTAATTAATAGTCTTTGATGCTTCATTTCATATTAAATACACTTAGTATCTTTGTTCTTCAGGTCATTAATCTGTCATTTAACAAACTAGTTTAGAAAAACCACCCTCTTTTCTTGATATACTTGAAAAAAGATAGTAATAAGACAATTAATTACTTTAGAAGGCTCTGAGGGGGGAAAAAATGTCTTACAATTCCTTTAAATTACATTTATAGAAATGTATCAGCTATTGTCCTGTGAAGCTCCTCATCTCTTTCCTGTTTCCCCACACATCTCAAAATACAAGCAAATGTGCTGTGACCTTCAGATTGCTAACAAAAGGGTCTGGACAAATTTTGGTTATTCTGTGACTGCCCTGTTTAGTCCATTTCAACTCTCACGAAATAGACCTTGGTTTCTAAAGTCTTTATAAGAAGAGATAATCTCACTATGCAGTGGTTAAACTATAGGCAGACATGTTCTCCCATGCATCTAGTGAGCAATCTTGGGGCAGGTGGGGGGGTGTGGAAAAAAAATTCTTTTTATCTTTTTTTTGAGGCTCAAGTATGTGTTTATCATCAAATTAACAATCTCTGTTATTTAAGTTGAGGTCAGTGATATCTAGGAATGTTCTGAAGATGACACTCATGCTTTTACCTTGGTGGAAAAGTTTTAAGACATTTGGTAAATTACAAAAGCAATTGTTGCTTCCTAGTAGTAATTTTTAAAAAGTTGCTGTTTTAGGATAGCTTGCATATTGCAGATTTGAAAAATGGTAGAGGGATCACTTCATTAAAATAAAAAGACTAAAAACCAAAAGAAACCAAAATCAGGAGAATTGGGACTGAAGTAAGACCATTCAGCATCTAAAATTTGTAATGTAGGTTAATGTAAATGTAAGAAGAAAAACTTGAGTTTTGCTGCAAGTTAGAGGTATTTGGATGTGCTTTGAGAAGACTTGGCTGCATACTGATTTAAAACACACTTTTTCATGTGTCCAAATTAGGGTTTTTCTCAGGATGCAGTAGTCAAGTATCAATATGCTATAATTTTGTTGCCTTACAGTGTAAGCAAACAACCAATTTCCTTGTTCCAATTTGTCTTTCAGGTTTTGACACAGATGGTCTGCCTTCTGCAGTATGGCCAGGGGGAGAAACAGAAGCTCTCACACGCTTAGAAAGACATTTAGAACGAAAGGTGTGTTTCAGATCCCTGCAAGTCTCTCATATCTGGGAAACTTAGTTACTCTTTGCTGTGAAACCTAAGGGGATTTGGGCAAATTGTGTTTAAAAAAAAAAATCAAACCCACGAACTTGAACTCAAGGCCTCAATGATATAAATCAATAGGCTTTTTTTTAAAGATGATAGTAGATTATCTTTGATATGAATTTTAGAGACAGTCTGTTTTACTCTTCTCTACTAAAAAAAAAATTACTTATTTTTGAAGTAATTTTATTTGAAACATACATTTTATAACTTTGAAGGGGAATTTCTCTGATAACTCATGTATTGCTAGCTGTCTAGTTTTCCAGTGTATTTAAAAGAAAGGGCACAGATAGTTCTGGAAGACAGTCCATGCCTTCTGTATTGAGTTGATTTACCTTCTAGAGGCTCTGCTGATGTAAAAGGAACGCCTGTGTATCGTAGGTGATCTGACCATCTGTCCACTGTTTGGATTCAGTTACACACAGTGTGTGATTTCTCCCTTTCTGAGTTGCTGTGTAGCCTCTAGTCTGATTTTGCTGTGTGGGTTTTGTTTTGTTTTGTTCTTTTAAGGCTTGGGTAGCAAACTTTGAAAGACCACGGATGAATGCAAATTCCCTTTTGGCAAGCCCTACGGGACTTAGTCCTTACCTCCGCTTTGGCTGTTTGTCCTGTCGGCTCTTTTATTTCAAGTTAACGGATCTGTACAAAAAGGTAGGACTTCTGTGTGGTCAGATACATATTCTTAGATGCCATGGTTTTCCTCTACTTCTCCTAATAAAATGTTTTTCTTTAATGATGATCTTCAGGTAAAAAAGAACAGCTCCCCTCCCCTCTCCCTCTATGGCCAGCTGTTATGGCGTGAATTTTTCTACACAGCGGCGACTAACAATCCACGGTTTGATAAAATGGAGGGGAATCCTATCTGTGTTCAAATTCCATGGGATAAGAATCCTGAGGCTTTGGCCAAATGGGCAGAAGGCAGGACAGGTTTTCCTTGGATTGATGCAATTATGACACAACTTCGTCAGGAAGGTTGGATTCACCATTTAGCCCGGCATGCTGTAGCATGCTTTTTGACTCGAGGTGACCTCTGGATTAGCTGGGAAGAAGGAATGAAGGTAATGTTTCTTATTCTTGAATTTCTTAAAGTGCCTGTTAAAGTTTCAGATAGTCATTCTAGAACTGTTACTGTGTGGTCTAAGTTGAAATTTAAAGCTTAAATTGTGGGTAAATCTAAATTGGTTCTGATAAACCAGGTGTGTTGAAATTTTGCCTCTTGAATATCCCCTTTTATTGGAATGTTGAGTGTTTGTTGCAGTCATTCAGGTCTGAAATTCTTTTAAATTTGAGATTTCTTCCTAAATCTTGACAAATTAAACATGGATAACTATTGTAATTTAGATTTCTTTTCCCAATCATTCTGTGTATGAACAGTTTCTGTTCATATCTTGCAACTGCTTCCCTGCAAAGGGGAAATACTATGGGAATTAAAGAGAGAAAACTAGAAACTGTGAATGGGCAAAGTGACAAATTGCTGAAAGGACAGTGTTATAACTGTGGGTAAAGGCAACATGATTTGGCTGAAGGCTCAATGCAGTTAATTTTATGCAGGTATAAGATGATGAAGTTCAAATTTAAAATGTCAGATTTTTGAAGAAAACAATGGAATAATTTATTCTCACTAATTAAGCCTTTGAATCGATTTTACATTTTTAGAAGCATAGCATAACTTTTACTGAGTAATAACTTATGAAAAACTAAGAATCAGACTATTTTATTTTTGAAATTTAAAAGAATTGAATTGCCATCGGGATTTTGACCTCATATTTCTATATGTATATAATCATAGGAAATTTCTTTTCTTAAAAAATCAGTTATAAGCAAACACCTTTCAGTTTAAAAAAAATGGGTTACTTCTGCAGTTCACAAATACAGACATTGAAGATGCACATACATAGGTAACTCAGTACATTACAGATACATGGCAGCTTGTCCTTACTTTTGCACTAATGCAGATATATGAAGGCCGCAGACTTGTACAGTGGAAAAATGCTCAATTCAAGTTTCCATAGCTAGCAGACGTTAATCTGGCTTCCATGTGGTGTTATTTTCAAAGTCTTACTACATGGCAGCATCTAGTGGAACAATTGTGTGCTAACACACTTCATGTTTGAAGATCTTGTTGCATTATGATTTTAAACGTTTTTTGAAAGTGCTATAAGATAAATCCTATTTTTTCAAAGTAAACTTTTTTCCTAAGTAGTTGCAGATATTTAGTAGAAGATACTTCTGTAATACTTACTCAGTGTATACTGTGGAATCAGTGCATTGTTGAGTATATGGAGAGAGAGATCAAGAGATCATTGTTTGATGGTATAACCTTATTTAGACCTTGTATAGGAATAATATTAGCAGAATTTGAGTGGCAGTACTAAGATGTTGAGTTTTTAGTGCCTTAGCATGAAGAAAGATGGTTGCTTTGGAACATTTGGAAATTGTCTAAGTTTGAAAGGAAAATCAGAACTTGAAAAAATATATATTAAATAAGTATCTGTTCTTAAAATTACTTCTAGGTGCACTGCTTTTATAAAAAAGTCCTTGAGCATTGTCCTTCACAGAATGAGGCTTCGCCTGTTTTTTGTCAGCCAGCATTGCTAGTGCTCTGACTGAGCAGATAAACTTCCTTCATACAAGTTAGTACTGTGTTGAAGATGAAAAATTAAGCACTGCTGGGAGCTTGAATGTTTCACAGCTTCTGAGCTCCAGATTTAAAGTAAAACCCTCATAAATCTTCAACTTTCTCATGGTTTATTTTGTTTTGTTTTTAAAATATAATAGAGGTAGCAAATCACCTGTCACACCATCCTTCAGTCTTCTTGGTGGTTCATAATGTCTCCAGGAATTTGAGTGTGTTCTCAAAACTGTGACTTGCTAGATTAACTGTTAGCCTTCAAGAACACAACTTCTTCATGTTTGTGCTGCCCACAAACTCTTGAATTCTACTTGTTGGATTCCTCACATAGGGAGAAAATCTTGTGCAAGTTGAGGTATTCAGACTAGCAATTTGAGTTCAAAATGTACTTTGTATGTTCCCTGTTTTCTGGAATTTTGCAACACTTACTCAACTGTGATGTGATGAAGCAATTCTTCTGAAATCAGCAAATGCCACTTGGAAGCCATAAGGCTCCAGCCATCCTTTGGGGATTTATTTTTCAAGGATGTGTTTATGTAAGAATGTGTAGCTTCCTGAGATGTTTACAAGTTTGTTTACAGGATAAAAGCCTAGTTTTGAATTTTTTCTTTTGTTATTGAGTTTGGCATTAAGGCATTTGCAATTGCATACTAAGCATTCTGTGAATGCTGCCAGGTAACATAGTGCTTAAATAAGAAACTCAGGAACTAATCCTGGAAAAGTGTCTTGAAAGTATGCCATGCCCAGACTAACTTGTTGCACTGATTTCTTAAGGTCTTTGAAGAACTGTTACTTGATGCAGATTGGAGTGTGAATGCTGGAAGCTGGATGTGGCTATCCTGTAGTTCCTTCTTTCAACAGTTTTTTCACTGCTACTGCCCGGTGGGTTTTGGCAGAAGAACTGACCCAAATGGGGATTATATCAGGTAACTCAAAATTCAGAAATTGCAGTGATGATTCATGGGTGTTGCTTAAACTATTGAGCAGCCTTATACTTAACATGACCTTTTTACCTTTCTCGTTATTTTTTTAAAGACGTTATTTGCCAGTACTTAGAGGTTTCCCTGCAAAATACATCTATGATCCTTGGAATGCCCCAGAGAGCATCCAGAAGGCTGCAAAATGTATTATAGGAGTTAATTATCCCAAACCAATGGTAAACCATGCAGAGGCAAGCCGTCTGAATATTGAGAGGATGAAACAGATCTACCAGCAGCTTTCACGATACAGAGGACTGGGTATGATTATAGATTATTTGCTTTATTTATTTACTTAAAACTTTTCTCACCTTCTAGCAATTCATAATTTAGTCTCATAGCAGTGAGAGTCAGGTCTAAGTTTGAGGGGGCAGGGTCCATATCCAAGTAAATATTATATGTAACTGAGAAAGGAAGGAGTTTGAGGGGAGTGCCTCTCCAAATACTGCCTAGATTTTTTTTCTATGGGACTTTGGAAGTGTTTTTGTTAAGCTGGGCTTTTTGTACATTCTGATAAACTCTCATACAGTTAAGTTTTAGTACTAGTTATTAGAAAATTAATATGGTTCATAACTTCAGTGATACTGTATTTGCATATGCAAATGCTGTTGCAGAAGTAGGCACCAACCCAGGCTCTGGTAGATTCTTCCCCTTTGCCCTGAGTGGTAAACCAGGTGCACTTTACTGCTCAGGGAGATGTGAGCAGTCAGTGTGTTCAGATACTGGGTATTGAATCAGGATATATATTGCACTAAACCAAATATATTGGATATGTGTAACTAAGGAACATTGGAAAAGTTATGCAGAATATGATGTAGAAAATTTAAGTAAATGTGAATTAAAATTGTTTGGCAAGAAATAGAAGCAGGCAAGACAGGTGTTCTCCTGTCGTAAAAGTAAACCACTCAAGGTGAGGGTGGAGAATTGGCTATCACAAGGAAAACAGAACACTGCACTTGATATTTTTTTTCTTGCTATCTTTCTTTATATATTTTGTTTTGCTTTTTAGGTCTTCTTGCAACTGTGCCTTCTAATCCAAATGGAAATGGAAATGGTGGCCTAATGGGCTATTCACCAGGAGAAAGCATTTCTGGTTGTGGTAGTACAGGAGGTCAGTCAAATTCTTTAAATACATAGTTATTGGGACTGAGCTACATGAACTTCTTTTATAATGCTCTTGCCATTTTGTATAATAAGGAAGAACTGCTTTCATAAGACATTTTTGAGTGCGAGTCAAATACTTTCAAATTTATTCACTGTTTGATAGTATTTATATACACATCTTTAAATTATTTTTTAGTGTCACATATGCAAATATTTTTCAGCTGTTTTTTCCCCTTCCAAAAATTACTTATTAATTAGCATCAAACAATTTGATTTCAAAGGCATTCGAATATTATTTTCTCCTAGAGATGTATAAACATCCTGATATTTATAATAAGGAGTGATTTGTGAACTTTCAAGTGAGAATTATTAACTTTGTAAAGTTTTCTAATGCTGGCATTAGATTGCTTAGTGGAAATTACTTCTACTAAGAAAAAACAAGAATAGTATTAAGATTGTATTAACCCATGGTGTATCCTAAATACTTAAATGCTATATACTCCTTAGACTCTTCAATGTAAAAGGATATAGCAGAACTGGAAATCTGCTGGGTTTATATTCTTCATAGGCTTTAGTCAAGGTTAGAAGCAGATTGTGGAGGAAGATGGACCTTATTGTTCTTAGCCAGTACAGTTCTCCTGAAGATTTAAAATACAAACTCCTTAAAGCTGGGTGCTTGAGCTTTTATTTCTTATAAGTTTAGGACATGTATAAGACAAGAAGGGTTTATGTTTAAAAAATTGACATTATGTGCACTCTTTTCTCTTTAAAATGCATTCATGTATACTTGTACTTACACTTTTCTCATTAGAAATGTATTCCTTTCGTATGAGCTTGAGTGAATTTGGAAAGAAAAGTACCATTAGAGCTTTGGACCTGTAATGAGGTGGTTTTTAAAAAAAAAGTTTAAAAGCCACAATAAAAAGGAGAAGAGAGGGTAAACCCCCCACATTTTAAATCCCAAAACTGGAGTTGTACCTTCTGTTATGTTTAAGTCTTTTCCCTGCCCTCTCCAGGAGCTCAGCTGGGAGCTGGTGATGGTCATTCTGTTGTTCAGCCATGTGCCCTGGGAGACTCTCATACAGGAACAAGTGGAATTCAGCAGCAAGGTATTATGGCAGTGCCTGTCTGTAGAGGATCTCCAAATGCTTGCAACTATGGAAAACCAGACAAAACATCAAAATAGTATGGATAGATTTTGGGTGACAGCTGCTGTCTACAACATGAACTGACCTTGTTTCTGTTCTTGAAACATTGAAATTATTTCTTAGAGTGAACTTGCTTGTTTTGTAATTTTTATCTCTAAAGTGCTCATCTAGAGCAGTATTTGTATGTTTTGAGTGGGAGGGATCACAAGTGTGACTAAACAAAAATTAATAAACATTATCCTAGGCTACTTTTAAAGAAACTGAAAACCAGAAGTTCACCTTGTGTATTGGATAGTAAAATTTGTATGTTATCTTTTCCCTGATTTCACTACCACTCTTTCCATATATAATTAATTTCCACAGTTTGTGTGGATAGTCTCTTATTGTGGAAGCAAATTTTAGTTACTTTAACTATACAGGACCTTAAGCTGTGGTTTGTGCTAGATCCAAGTTGCAATGAAATTTAACCCAACTGTTTGTTTCTTTGCAGTCTTAACAGAGGTGGTGTGTTTACTGATCAGGAAAGGCTGTAATCTGTGTTTTGTTTAAGCACCCAGAACGTAACTGGAACACCGCAACTGTTCAGAACAAGAAACCTTGCAATTGCTTCTGCTGATTGCACTATTCATGCAGAACACTCAGTTTCAAGGTTCCCAGTAGATAGTATACGTGAATCAAAAGAAAATTCTCATCTTTCTTTCTTTAAAGTTACTTGCTTTTTTTGTTTTTCCACAACTAAGTTATGCCAGGGATTCACTAGCATTGCTATAACAAAATAATAAAAAGGATAAGGAGACTTGGCAGAAGTAATGTCAAAATTTGTAACAACTTATAATTAAAGTGTTTGGGTATACAAGCGTTCTGCTTGTTGCAAATATAATTCATAAATATATATGCACTAAATGTTGTTCACTCTGCAGATATGAATGCATATATGTTTAACTGCTGTAGACTACCATGAGGCTTATTTTTCTTTTACATAAGAACTCTAGCGCATTCAGGATAGTTTCTGGCAGGATTTTTCTTGATGATGGAAAATAAATCAATTGGCTCCTTTTTGTTGTTGTAAAGAACATGATTTTACACTTGCTTGCAGCTCTAAGTTTTATATAGTATAATAAATATCTACTGTGTCTGAACAGGTTACTGTCAAGCAAGTAGTATCTTACACTATGCTCATGGAGACAATCAGCAATCACACTTATTGCAAGCAGGTAATTTAAACAACAATGAAAAAAAAAAACCCCAAACACTTTTCTTGGATATATAAGGGTGCAATAGAGTCTTAATGTAAACACTGATTTTAAATTATCAGGAAGAACGGCCCTTGGTACTGGCATTAGTGCAGGGAAACGCCCAAATCCAGAAGAAGAAACTCAGAGCGTTGGACCAAAAGTCCAGCGACAGAGCACAAATTAAACTGGTAAGATCTGAGGCACCTTAAAGTTATCCAAGTTCTGTACAAATTTTGTGTCTGTGATAACATTCATGTCACTGCAGTGCAAAGGATCCTAAACTATTGCTGTAAATATCTATTTTCTGGGGACTCTGCAAACAGACAGTATGAAATCTTGGCTGTAAGAGTTTTTGTGAATTAGGAGATAGGAAGTAGTTGCAAAAATAGAGCCAGACTGAAGATTATCAGACACAGATCCAGGTATTAATGAAAGGAAGATGGATAAACTGTGGTTTTAATACATTAGCAGAGCTGCTTAAGTAGCTTCAGTTACTCTCTGCTCCTACATGTCACCTTAAGTTGTGCCAGTAGCATTGTTTGTTGTGAATGTGTGGTGACCTCAACCAGGAGACTATGTCAACTTAAAAGGAAGAGCTCAGGGCCTCGATTAGTTTAGGTACATAAGTGGACTAAGCAGAACATGTTTCAGAGCGGGACTGCCAGAAACCTACAAAATGCTATGTGGTTCTTGAGTGTGAAGATGTAGGGACCAATAAGATTTGAAGACGTGAGCCTTTGTTATTGGTCTGTAATTGAAGCAGGTTACTCAGACTCCCCAGGTTTGTCAAGCTGTGGTGAAAGACTTGAATTTGGAGAAGGCATTGTAGATGAATGCACACAAACAAGTGTGAAAATGTGGAGAGAGAAGCAGAAAACTGGAGAAGGAGTTTTGTATATGTAAAATCATCAACATAGAGAAGATAAGCCCATCGTAGTTTCTGGATAAAGTTAGGAATAAGACAGAGGAAAGAGAAGGCCAAAATTGCTATACCTCTTCCCCCAGTAAGCTTGATTTGAGAGCAACAAAGAAGATGACCTGAAAAGAATTAAATGAAAAAGTAATTACTAAGGACGAAAGCCAAATAATGGAGGACTGAAACAAGAGGGGACAGGATTTCAAGACTGGGAGTGCGGCTGCAAAGGTTAAAGGTGATTGAGATATTTAAGAAAAACAAAGTGGAGCATTGGTCGTTACGAAATTTGAAGAATAAGTAAGAATAGCACAACAAGCGAGATAATAGCACATGGAGAGACATTGTTGGAACTGGAAAACAGGGATTCCATACAACAAGTGAAGATACATTCATCATCTCTAGAGATAAAAAGGGAAATTCAGTCTACTTCATTTGATTTTGACAGCAAGATCTAATTTTGCTTGTTATACAGTGGCGGCACTTTGTCAAAGTTACTGCAGTGCATTAGGAACAATTGTGTCATACTGATTTGATTCAGTGCAGAACCACAGCATTGTTTCCACAATGCTGTCAATTGAAGAAGTGAGCTGAGACCTTAGTGAGTGATCCATCTGCTATTTTCTCACATACTGGAAGCCCTGTGAACTGCTTCTGTGTTCTCAAACTGATTTCTGTTACTTGGATGGGCCTGAGTGGAACAATGCCAAGAGAGTCTGTGTTTCAGTAGCTGTCTAATCCTTAGTATGTGTAGATTCATTCTGCATCCATGTTTTGTATTGCAGAATTCCTTAGGTGCTCGTGTCTGTGTAGAAGAAGTACCTGCAGAGAGAACGTCTGGTTCCTGTTTAAGCTCTTTTTCAATTGAGAGACAGGTTGGAGGGGTTTTTAGTTTGGCAGAGAAGATGATTTTGTTAGGGGTGTTCAAAGCATGCTGCAAAAGCATTATAGTAAATACAAACATCAACTGAGATCATACTCAAAACCACTGCTGGCAAAAGGTTGTGCACTTCTGAATAGCACTCAAGTAGAGTACAGAGGCTTTTGTTGGGTTTTTCTTATTTTGTTTCCTTCTCCTTTTAGCCTCTAAGGTGAGAAATAAGAATTCTGAGTATTTGGGCCAATACAGATTGGGACAGGGCTTCCTGCGTTGAGAAGGGGGGAAACAATATTGGTCCCTTGAATTACTTCTGGCTTCAAAGACTCACATCAAACTGCTTAAGAATAAATTTTTTTCTTTTTTTCTTGCAGCTTGATTGGAAGAGAAGTTTGTCACTCAAAGAACACATGGGACAAAATTCCTGCTACTGTGTATTGGAACTAAAGTGTTGTGAGAGTTCATGTTCTAAAATTACATACTTTTTCATAAATTATTTTCAATTGTTCTCAGTTGTTGTAAACAAGTCCAATTTTTGGAATGCATTATTTCTAACTGGCATTTCTATGGTTTTTAACTTTTTAATGACTCTTTCACAAAGGGCAAATTGAGTTTTGTATATAAAGTATTTGGTGAAGAATTTGCTAACTTATTGTAAATATAAATATTCATGATTAGTGATAGACCCATCAATATATTTTTGATAATCTTTCATGTATATGGTAGTAGGAAAAGCTATAGTGCTGTTCTGAAAAACAGATGAAAATAGAAAGTTTGGAAGCTTTAAAATTGTTATTATTTTTAGATTCCGTACCTGAGCTCTGTATGATCAACTTCATATTTTCATAATGTAAGTGCTTACGACTGTGTTTAATCAAATACAGTAGAGTTGTAACCATAATTAATCACATCTGTATATAAAACACATGCCAATCGTAGTCAAGTTGTAAAATTTTCATGTATATGTCCAGTCCTTGTATTTCTCAGTTGCCTTGTTCAGTAATGACATACCTTGTTAATAAAAGAAAATTGTATATATAGACAACTATGTTTGTCTTTTGTGTGCTCTGTTGCTCCTGCTTATATTTCCAAACAGAACTGTTTCAGGAAAGAAGAGACATACTCTTTTTAGACTTAATCTGGAAGTTGCAAACAATGAACTATATCACCTTTTACTTCCAAGTTTCATGATACTGAAGAAAAACAATATTCACATTGTCCAGGCCTTCTTCTTGAAACTGCATGTATATATTCTGACCATTAAGTGTTTTTTACCGATGTATTTTTTGTTTCTTCAGAATCTAGGTGTCTGGATTGTTTGGGTTTTTTTCCCTGCTATAATTACAATTTGCTTGATAGCTGCGAAGTCTTTCCTGCAATGCATTTAATTTGCTGCTTTTTGAGGACGTTGATTTCAGACTTGCTTGAATGCTCAGTCAATACTGTCTCAAATGTTTAGAGAAGTTGTATCTAAGTGTTTTCTCAGACCATTAAGATCTCTGAAGAAGCACTATGAATTTGCATATGACTAGGTAAGTCATATTACTTGAATGGGTGCCCAGATTAAAATCCTAGAATATCCTGAGTTGGAAGGGACCCAGAAGGATCACCGAATCCAGCTTCTGGCCCTGCACAGGATGATTCCCAACAATCTCATGCATCATATACCTGAGAATGTTGTCCAAATGCTTCTTGAACTCTGTCAGGCTTGTGCTGTGACCACTGCCCTGAGGAGCCTGTTCCAGTGTCCAACCATCCTCTGGTGAAGAACCTTTTCCTGATATCCAAGCCAAATCTTTCCTGGTACAGCTTCCATCCATTCCTTGGATTCTGTCACTGGTCACCACAGAGAAGAGATCAGTGTTTCCCCCCCGCTCTTCCCCTCATGAGGATATTGCAGACTGCAGTGAGGTCTCTTCCAGGCTGAACAGACCAAGTGCCCTCAGCTGCTCCTCATACAGCTTCTGCTCCCGATCCTTCATCATTCTTGCCGTCCTCCCTTGGGCTCCCTGAGACCTTTAGATATTTCTTGTATTGGCACCTAAACCTCCCCCAGCTCAGAGCAGAGCAGGACAATCCCCTCCCTTGCCTGGCTCTGATGCTGTGCCTGATGCCCCCAGGACACGGGTGGCTCTCCTTGCTGCCAGAGCACTGCTGACTCATGTTCAACTTGCCTTGACCAGGACCCTCAGCTCCACTGTTTTCCAGCATCATTATTTCCCAGTCTGTTCATACATTCAGGGTTGCCCCATCCCAGGTGCAGAATCCAGCACTTGTCTTTGTTAAACTTCATGTGCTTGGTATTAATTATTAACTAATTCTCAAGTGAGAGAAGTTAATTATCTTGCTCTTAGTATCACATTGGTGACTTCTAGACAGGGGGCACTTCTGTGGGGTTTAAAATTCAGATTAGATTTTTGCAATGACATAATGCAGCAGGGATCTTGTGGCAGAATAAATTACCATAGTACTAGATTTTAGATTATAGTTGTTAATGTAAATATCTCTACATACTGATTTGTATACAATGGCAAAATCAAAAGCACTACTAAGAAAATAGAGGCATGTCTACTGTCTTGAGGCAGAGAATGTGTGAAATTGATGAAAAAACTCAGTGGTGAGAATAGAGAAGCAGATGCTAAGTATTTTCCACAGATCAGTCTAAATAAAATGGAGGGGTTCCCTAGAGACATACATAATAAGGAGAATTAACAGTTCTTTTTTTGTCTAAGTAGTCTGAAAATAGAAAAAAGAAATAGGCTTAGTCTGCCTTCAGACATGTTTTACTCTGTCAAGATAACGCTGAATTTTTTTGCTAACCTTATATTAAAAGAAACATACCATCTAAATTAAGTATTCCACCTAGATTTTCTGAATCATTAGGCTATGAAACTCCCACAGAGAAACTTCATCAAGGTAAGAACATCTGCTTAAATATTACCTTCCCCCAACCAGTCTGGAAATTCAATAGGTGAAAGAAGAAATTTCCCAAGGAGTTTATTTTTATGGTAAGTTAATTCCCCCCTTCTTAAGTGCTGAAAGGAGTATTCTTCTTCTTGATGTAGGCAAATCCTTGGATTTGCAAAGGAAAATCTATGGATATGCTGTTTCACTTGTATGCTGGCTTGAAGTGTTCTGGACTGTGGTGGAAGAAATAGTCTGTGATCAGTTTAGTGTGAGAGAGAGGAAAAGTTGCCTTCAGAGTAGCAATAGCCTCATAAAAGCCCTTTGCCTCATATTCTTCCCCTCCAACCTACTAAGTGCTGTGACCATGAAAATAAAATAAAGGGAAGGCTTTGCACATTAAAAAATTACTAAAGCCATTGTAACCTGGAGTTTTTCTCCCCACACACCCCTTTGTGATTTTACAAGGAATTGGACATGTGCTATAAATCCAGTATGGAATAAGGGGTGGGGTATTGTTGCTTATTAGATCTCTCCTCCAGAAATGGAGCTTAAACTATTCCTCAAAAACGTTCTGTTCGCAAGGGATTTAGCTGGCCCTTCTCTGGGCTGGTAGGTGATGGGGAGAGGAGAGTTTGCAGACTTGTCGTTTGTGGAAACCAAAAAACATATTCTAAAAGCATGCGGGAACAAATTTAGGGGATATGAAAAGAAAATAGTTCTTAATTGTCTTCAAGCATTCGGAACCTGAGCGTTTGCAAAGGAACTCTGTGTGACACGTACTGTATTGTTTTGTGTACGCGTACTGTACTGGTGCTACCTGCTTACAGAGATTTTTGAAAGGAGTTAAAACGCAAAACCCGTGAGGTTTGTGCCGGTGCTGGCTGGGGCAGAGTTAATTTCTCTTTTTTGGGGGCAGCTGGCCCGGAGCGGTGCCGGGAGCGCGGCTCTGTTGTGGCTGAGGGCGCTGGGCCGGCAGGGGGCGCTGTGGGCGCGGCCCTGAGGGAGAGCCCGGCGCTCGGCCGGGAGCGAACCCGGCTCCTCGGCATCGCAAGGACTGCGGTGACAAAGTACTCCGGAGAAGGGAAAGTACGGGGGAATTATAGCACGGCTGCATAATAGCTACCCTGTGCTTCCCGGTCAGAAACCAAACCTCTCCTGTTACTCTGGAAGTTGCTTTCCAGGAACGCTGCCGTGTGTGCTTGCCTGCACAGACATACATTCTCTTTTTCAAATGCGCTTTGCCTACGATCGTTTCTAAGAGCCAGTTTTTAAGTATTGTCAAGATTTTACCTGTTTGAAATGTTTGGTGGCCCCGGGGAGCCTTTTGGGACCAGGGCATGGAGCCAGGACAGCTGAGATGCAGGTTCTCGTCTCTGCTCCATCCCAGAGCCTGAAGAGACTCAGGTAAAGCTCTCCCGATTCCCAAAGCCTTCGTGCACAGGCTCCTGCTGGCAGCCGTGTTGTTCTGCATTAGATCAGATCAGATTAAGCAGGCTACGAAGAGAGCCTCCTTTCTCTTCTTCGTGCTCCTTATTTCCAATAGAAAAGTGTTCTTTGGGCAAGAATTCCCACTCTTAGAGGGCTAAGCGAATGAAATCCTTGCTCTTCACTCTCTACCTCAGCTTTCAACCCTAATGCTTATTGCAATATTTTCCCCCAGAAATTTAGAAGTGATGAAAATTTCTGGCTAGAGGGGAAATTTGCATTGATCCAAAAAGCACAGGGAAATTTAAAGCAGACACAGAGAAATAATTTAAATGTTGATTTCAAGAGATCTAAGCTCCTGCTTTCGAATAGTGTGCACTGCAAATGCAAAATTAATTCAATATTAAACTAAAGAATGCAAATAGAGTCGATTTCAATATTTTTTTTACAAAATTACTCACAAAACAGAAAGACAGAAGAAGCATAAAAGAAATGGAAAAGAGATACAAAAGGAGATTCTTTCTTTGGGATGCTGTTGTTTGCTTGCTTGCAAGAGTTCTTAGTGTAAATTTCAAAATCCAGAACTCTTAAGTGCAAAAATCTCTTTTGCAAAACGCCAAAGTGCAGCCAATGTGCAGGATCACATCCAAGAATTTGTGGTTAGTGGAAGCTTGCACTTAATGCAAGCTAGAATTATGCTTTTCTCTGCTTTTCTTAACCTTACTAATTACACAAAACACAAGAAGATAATCTTATTAACTATGATTATTCTGACTGGGAGTAACCAATAAGTACACTAGTTAATAATAAGAACAATTTATAAGCAGCATTTGCAGAGAGGGAGAATTTTCTTCAGGTCTGTTTGGCTTTCTAGAGCTTCAGACCGTGTGGTCATCACACATTAATTATCTGGACCATACTTTTTTTCTCAAGTGCCTTTTACCCTGACCAAGCGAGGAATATTTTTAAGCAAAGTCACCTTTACCTGATAGTGGTGGAAACACATCCCTGCTCTGAGGAATGGCTTGCACCAGCAAACGTCAATGATACAATGCATTCAGACTTCAGAGTGGCTGCTACACACCCAAGAACAGGGGATTTCAAGAAAGCTTGGCAAATGGATGGAAGGAAGCTGATGGAAGTAGGGAAGGATTTTTGCAGAAATCTAAGGGAGGGAAGAAGGAAAAATAAAAGGATGGTGCAAGGAAAGTTGCCAGCTGAAAGAAAGAAGGAAAAAACAGGTAAGAAATAGAAGTCCCTTGATAGATACAGGTTTATGGATACATTTAGCATCCGTTGTCTTGCCTAGCTGGATAATTGTTCTGTTGCAACATAAGCCTTTCTTTAAGAGGGTGAAGAAGGGGCAGAAATAATCCTTGCAGGTATTTTAGGTGCTACACAATGTTACAATTTTCTGAAATACTTGCAGCACACAGGGTTTGGTTTCCAAGTGCTTGTGAATTTTGATGGATTTGGTCCCAGTTCTACTGCCAGCCCTTCCAGGAGAGAATAATTCTGGGGTAGCACTGGGCTTTTCTCCCTCCTGCAGGGCAGCTGCCCCAGGTGCTTCAGCATTGCTTTTGTGCATTCAGTAGAGCATGCCTGGGACTTAAGGGACTGTCTCGCCTCATGCAAAATGTTTGCATATGTGTATTTTTTTGTAATTAGCACAGTCAGGCTTTGATTTTGTGACCTCAAATGCTACTAATTACGGCATTTACTGATGAGGGGTCTCCTCCTCTGCTGTGGCTCCTGTTGCTAGACTTCTGCCTGAGAAGCTGCAGCTCATCAGAGGCTTTTTCTCCATGTGTGTTAAGGGTGTAAAAGCTAGGATTTTAGATGCTTGTAGAGGTTGTGGTGTTGTGTGGTTTTGGCAGAGTTCGATATAAATATATGATGCAGCTCTGCTCCTGGGTAGCGAGGGGAGCACTGAGGTGGCTGTGCAATAAAAGCCACTTGTAGGACAGAAACACCTTGTTGTAGTCACTCAGAGGAATTTGGCTTCCAAGAATGGTTCCAATTCTCCCTGTGGTTCTCCTCTCTGCCCCGCTATGGTCCAGGTTACCATTGGGAGAATTAAGAACCATTCCTTAGTTTCTTGTAGTTGCCTGGTCTTGAGCGAGCAGCAGCTTGCTGGGAGACATCTTCCATTAACAAGGTTCTTAGCAGGCTCCAGGCAAGACTTAGAAGCCTGTAAATGGTCCCACTTTGGAAAGCACTGGTTTAATCCTCTGGTTTAATGCCAGAAGTGTAACATAAACATGTAAAAAACACAAATCAACTCACAACTGGTAATGGCAAAATCACCTTAGTGCAAATTTGAAGGTACTATCTGGAATATTTATTACAGTTTTATGCTCCATATCATAAAATATCACCCAAAGTAATGAAGCCTGTAGATAGAAGAAAAATTATTGAAATGTAATCTTTATGAATGTGTAGCATTTTTACTGCAAGGCACTTTGTCATGTACTTACAGGCCTAATCAAACCTGTGTTTATGGATCCAGATAAAGAATAATGTAATTTTGAAACCCCTGAAAACTGCACTGTTTGATGAGGTCCCATTTTTTTCAGTTTACAAACACCAAAAAAAATCATGGGCTGGTTCTCAAGCTTCATGTGTATGTCCCTTGGAATTGGTGGGATAGGAGAATGTGCACTGGTGAAAGAAGTCACTCTCCTCTTACTGCTGTTGTTAATATATGTGGAAAATCCTGGCAGAAATGAAGCCGTGGAAGATGGGAATGCACCAAGACTTCCAAATTTGAATACCTAACCTCAGGATCTAAATCAGATTTAGATGGTACTAAATAATTGATGGCAGCCAAAAGTAGTCATAGTCTCAGTTTTGAGCTATTTCTCATCTGACACTGATAGGCACAGAGCCTCTTTCTTTCACACAGGTGCCATGGGTGTGTAGCTCCTGCCCAAATTCAGTCTAGTAATCTTTCCATGTGCCTCTGCTGACACACTGAGCACTAACAATCTCCCCATAAGCAGGACAGGAACAAAATGCACAGGAGTTTTCTGTGAAGTCTATGTCCCAGGTTTGTGTCTTCCTCCCCATGATGTGAGCAGAGCCTGGAGTCTCTCCTCTGGCTGCCCTAGCAAATGCTTCAAGTTTAGGCACAGTTCTCTGCAGGCACAGCCAAGCCTCAATTTGTAACCATTTTGCATTGTTTGGTGGGTGCTGTTACGAGTTAGTGTGATTTATGTTTTGCTATCGCTCCTGAGAGAGCTGGCATCATTGCATGGAGCATATATACAATGGAAAGAGATTCCTGTGGCTTCACTGAGGCAGTGGTGGATTCCATTCCCCTTAAAACTATTTTTATCAGATGATCTGGGGTGAGTTTCTGTCTCTACAGCTATCATGACATGATGCATTTTAATGTGGTAGATATTATGATCCATAAGTTTCTTTTAGCATCCAGTGCCTGAAAAAGGAAACCTAGGCCCACCCCCACCCAAGGAAATCTTTACAGTATGCAAGAGCACTCATTTTCAAGCTGATCTCTTCTCCCAGGACAAGTATAAATGAATGGGTCCTTTTTTCTCCAATGCTAACTGCAGTCTGACAGTTGTGGCGTCTCCACTGGATGCTGGAGGCAGGCAGGGGTGGGATCTCTTCCCATCAGAATCCCTGTCATGCTGTGTTTTATGATGAGAACTCTCTGGCAGAGTTTCCCTCCAATCACCCTCTCTAATTTTAATCTGTATTTCTTGTGCCCATCTACACACAGCAGACTAGACTCTGCTGCTTCTAATTAAGAAGATATTTTAAAATTATCTCTTGAACCCTCGACCTTCAGAATTCCCTCAGATGACACCCCTCTGATCTAGGGAGGGCTCCCTCATGGGTTGCCACTCTTCATCCAAAAATAGGTAGGGTGTAATTTGCAAATATTGATAAAGTTCTGTTCTGGGTAATTGAAACTACTGTTAATTGCTCATGATTTCAATCCAGACAACTGGTTTGTTTTTCTGCACCGCTCCCACAGGAGAAGTTGCCTTTCTCCCTGCCTCAAACCCCCAAAGGCCTGATGGTTTGCATAGCATAATGTCTCTCTACGACGTTCTCAGTAACACTTGACTGAGTAGTAAAGGCGACCACAGCTTATTCCAGGCATTGAGACGGAGAAGAGACAATATGTAAAGCTTTTTGGCTTTGAAACTTTGGGAATGACTGCACTGGGAGCTGAGTGAGCACGAAGAGGAGAGGAAGCAGGGCTGTCTGCTGGGGCTCTGAGCAATGTTGTAGACCTTTTTAGGAGGGTAGATGTTATAAAGCCTCTTAAATGGTAATCTGAGGTTAGTAAGAATTCACCTTTGACTCAAACTAACTCTCCGAAGGTCAGAATGGATATTTTTCACTGCTGCACAGAGCACATTTCACCAGAAAATTATGCAGGAATAGATAGATCCCACTGGACAGCTAGCAAGCAGGAATGGCATAGAAAGGGAATAACAGGAAAGTCATTGCTACTTTTTCTGAGAGACATATAAGAGAGAGTATTGGGGGCAACAATAAATCAGTAAGGTAATCAAAGACCAGGTAATTTCAAGAATGGTGCAAACAAACACAGAAAAGAACAAAAAGAAGGAAAGAAATCTTCTCTATACACACATAGGAGCGTGTGTGTATGGCCTTGTATATAAAAGGAATAGAGGATCACTAAAAGCAGCAGTGCTCTTGAAAGGAAAGATTGATGAGCTGGATATTGCTGTGGAATGAATGTCTCATTACAGATAGCGAATGAAAAATGGTCTCTGAAAATGGGAAAAAAATTAGAAGGAACTGAACTAAAATCCAGGCAGCAAGAAAGTCAAGGCACCTTCATATAAGTGGATAAACTACTCCAGCTGCATCTGTGGAACCACAGCATGCAGCAGTGGCCTCCTCCAGCTCCATGACCCTCCCGGAGGGAACAGCCTCTCCCACACAGCTGGGTCTTGGGCCCAGGAGGAATGTCTGAATTGGGCTGCAAGACAGGTGAATATGGGCTGTGGCATTCAACATGTAGGGTCTAGAAACCACAGAGTGGTTGCCTCTATTGCTTTGCAAGGGTTTCCAGACATTTGTTGTATCTTAGGGAGAGGCAGGATGCAGTTGGAGGCAGTGTGTGATGGAATCTTCCAAAGGGTAGGCAGTCATGCCTGGGTGACCTGATAGCTTCTTTCTGTCAAGATATGGTTTTGCAAGCCGGGTGAACCAGGAGGGCTTCCTACTTTACACCAGGGCTTTACCAGCCCTGCTTGGCCAGCAAGCCTGGCAGCTCCCAGCCCTCAGCTGTGTCTGGGGAAACGGAATAATTAGGGCATGAAGAATAATTCAAACCAAGCAAAACATAAGTAGTCTGCAGCAGAAGCCAGCAGTGTGGTACCTTCAGTCAGTTCGTGAATGAAGGAATGTGCATATGCCAGAGCCAAAGTCCCTGCAGCAAGAGGAGATGCCCTGTGGTTTGAGTTTTTGGTTATACACTCATGGCTGCACAAACTTCAGTGCATCTTTGTGCCTTAGGCACATGCTAAGTGCGACATACATTATTTGAGTTACTTTTTTTTCTAAGAACTGCTCATTTTGAGATGTATTTAGGAGAAACACAGCAGGTTAAAAAAAAAGTCTATCCCAGAAGGAGGGTTATGCCTAAAGGAAGCTAGAAAAAACAGACAGATCAAAGGTAATGTTGATAAGTTTTAATTGTAACGCACAGAAAAAAATTGAATGAAAATGCTTTAGATAGAAAAAGAGTTTATTTTGATAATTCTTAAAATATTCACCTTATGCCTGTTTATATTTGGTATATTATATGGGGTGATTTGTCCTCATTTAATTTTTAAAAAATGACTTCATGCACATGACTCGTACCATCCACCTTTTTTTTTTAATAAAAAAAGACTTTTGTAGCTAGTGGTGGTATTAATGAAGGAAAGATGACGGGAAGAGGCAAATATGCCCTATTATGTATAAAAATCATTGTGTTGTCCATTCCTCATTTATTGCTGTCTCCCTGTCTTTAATGGCCAAAGCTAATGGCTGCACAACTACAGAAAATACCAAGGAGACAGAGTACACCCAGTAAAGCCCTCCAGCCATACTGAAACTCCCCATAAGATATCCATTAAATAAAATCTCTACAGATGGGTTCCCTTAATTGTAGGAAATGGAATACAATCCCTATAATTAACTCTCCACTCAAAGGCTTCCCCCCTAGCATCTGGAAGGAGCAGCAGTGATTGTTTGGCACCTCGTTGCTGGAGGGTGCGGCTGACTCTCCAGAGCGCCCCACTGCCCCACACCAAAACCAGTCTCATCTCTTTCTCCCAGGTTCCTCCACAGCCCACCACGCTGCACTGAGAGGTTTCTGCCTTTGCATGAATCGTAACACCAGTATCCACTAGCACAATGCCTATTTCTCCTTGCCTTGGAGGAAAATGTTAGTTCTTCTCTAAAGTCTTTTCTGCCCTGGAGGGCTAGAGGGTGAGCAGCTCCTCTGTGCTGCAGCACAAGGAGAAATGTCAAGATGTGGAGAAAGTGATATTGAGGGCTAGCCAAAGAAAGCTTTCTGTTCGCCTTGGAGCAGCAGGTGATATTGGGGCAGACCTTGCCTTATGACAGGTTTGTGGAGCATGTCTGTGTGGTACCAGCTGTACACAAGGAACGTCAATCCAGTGAGAATTTCTCCCTCTGTTTCCTGAGCTTATTGTTTCTTCCAGCGCAGCTCTGTTTTGCATTTTCTCTCTGCTCTGTAATTAAAAGACTTTGTCCAAACCTTCAGACTTCTGGTTACTACCTCTTTCTCCTCTTCCATCCCACTATCCTCTAGTTATCACACCTCCTTTATAGGACTCCACATCCTATAATCATCTCAGTCTTCTTACTCAGAGAGTTGTTTTCCCTCCATTAGCTCATCCACTCTCCAACACTGAATCCCATCTACTGCTCTGCCTTTCTTCTTCCATGTCCTTGAGTCAGTGTGCCAAAGCCAGGCACAAAATGTCTTCTCCCCATGGCACCTGTAAAACTGTGGGTCTTGTTTTTCTCTTTTCCTTTCTGCTGCAGTGTGAGGCTCTGTGGAGCAGTGAAGAAAATTTCCCAAGAAGTGTAAGGTGGTGCCAGGCAAACTGAAAATTTTATGCTCTGGCTTCAAGCTGTCCAGCATCCCTGGTCTCCTGGGACACCTTGTGTGTACTGCTGCTGGTAATACAAACCAAGGCATTGGGCATGGAGAGGCCCTGGTCGCTAAGGGAACAGTAAGTACTATCAGGAGCAACTGCTGCAGAGAGCACTTGCCCACATGCCTTAGCTAAGGATTGAATCATCATCACTGGTGTTAAATGAACTACACATGTGGAAGAAGTGGTGGCACCTGGCATGAGTTGGTTTTTAGCACCAAAGAAATGTATTTCTGGCCATGACAAAGAATCCAAGAGAAGACATGGTCACACATGAACCTGAGGTAGGTGCTGTGAAATGACCTCATCTCTTGCCCATGGACTTGACTAGGGAAAAGTATGTCATGTAACATGGGCTCTCCAGGCTAGTCCTGATCAGGAGCAGCACATTCCAAAGGCAAGAACACGTACGGAGAGGAGAGGCAATATGAAAAAAGCCATCAGATTTCCCTTTTTGCTATTCAGTATTTATTTTACTGCAGTGTGTGAGTACCCACACTGTACAAATTACTGGACACTTGTTCTGAAGGCATTTCCATGTTATGCAGCACAGCACTGTATGCACATGTTTTACTGCTGCTCCCCATGTAAGAAAACCAGTCACTGAAATATTGATGGTTTAATGTTCATTTGCCTTTGCTTTGGTCTGCAGCAGCTTTGTCAGAGTTTTTAATCTATGGCACTTGGGTTTTTTCCTGATATTTGGGCTGAGTTAGTTTAGTAAATCTGCTTTTAATCAGTGCTTTATAAAACAGGGTTTTTTTCCTTGGAAATAAGTGAAACATTGGTATCTCTAAAGTTACTTGCTCCCTGAGATGAGCTGTCAGCTGCTGTGAAACAATGGGGTCTGCTGACTACTCTGCAGACAGTTTCAGGCATTAAAGAATTACATATTTTGCTCTTTGTAGACAAACCAGACATCCTTCAAACTGCAAAGGTTCACCTTCAGGATGGGCAGCACTTTTCTGAATTGAAGCAGGATCCCCATGCTTGTGTCCACTTGAGGCACTAACCTGCATCTCAGACATATTCAAGAGCAATTCAGTTCACATAAAATTTTCCAAAATGATGGAGTCCTCAGACTACATCCTCAAAAATTATATAGCTACTGTTAAAGGCTTTCACTGGAAGTCAATTTTGAAAATGGGACATGCCTGACAAAATAAGAAAAGGTAAGCATATTTATGCCTTTTAAAGCCACAGGACATTATGCAGTGCTGCCCTAGAGTGCCCCAAGATGTCCCTTTGTCACACTCATTGAAGATGCTCTACCACCCGTTTTGCTCTTGTGCACAGTGTTTACTATCTGCTATACTCTCTTCTCCTCTGGGGTGGCTCTACCTGGTCCTTCTCTCTGAGAGCCCACAGGAAGAGTAGTCGAGTCTAAACATTGCTTCTGAATGCAGTGTTCTTAACAGAATTCGTTCATTCACCTGGCAGAGGGGTTTGTAGAAAAGTGCAGAACAGCCTGTGGGGTGCAGCAGAACAGGTGTACGATTTACTAGAGACAAATCTAAGCATGTGTTTGAGGGCACTGCTGATTTGCTGTTATAGCCCCTCAGTCATCAACAGACATGCAGCTAGATAATTTACCACCAGTCTTAATTGCACATAATTCAGGATAAACGAGACAAAAATCCCAAGTTTTTTGCTCACTAGCACCAAACTGGCTGTAAGCTGAGTCCAACGTTGTTTCCTGCAGTCTGCAGCAGCCCAAGGGTGCCATGGCCTCCCCTACCCTGCACTGAGCCAGAAGTGTTGTAGAGGCACAGGTTCCTGTCTCCAGAGGGCAAACACTGCTGTCACTGGATGGCCCATTCTCTGAAAGGCTTGAACTGCTCAAAGGGCAGACTTACTTCTCAGTGACTAAACAGTGCTTCTGCACATACTTAAAGTTGGGGATTGGCATGGGAGGACTTTACTTCTTTCACTGCTTGCAAGAAGACTGATTTGAATTTTTTAAATGCTTCTCCTTCTATCAAGTGTATTTAATCTGCAGGGATATACCCAGCAAGTGATTTTTCTTTATAGAGTTTAGCTAGTTATTTCAAGAGAGTGCTTCATGAAAATTGCTATCTCAGTAAATGTAGCTTGTAAACCTTTCTGATGACCTAATTAATTTTGTTAAAGTCTCTTTAGTGGAAGCATTTCCTACATAAAGGCAAGGTACCCACTGTCACCCAATGAATTTTTAAACGCCTCTGGGTTTTCTTTTCATTTTTTTTAACAGTCTTTGTTGTTGAGCCATCAGATATCATGACTGGAATATAAACTTTTCTATCCACTGCCTGTGTAAGAGTGTAAAACTGAAAGTATTGATTCAGCTGTACACTCAGCTTGTGAGAGGCAGTCTAGTAGCTGCTGCTTTCCTACTGCTTACTGAGTGAAAAGCAATTCTGCTTAGCTTTTCCTTCAGAATGTATCCTGCTGGCTTTTCACACCACAGGCTTGTTCCCAAGCTTCCAGAGTCACAGGGGTTTCATCACTGATTTAATTAATTTTTTGTAACTCTTTATTTTGTAAGGTAGGTTACAGGCAGTAAGGTGATAGAGAGTCTGATCCTGTCTGTACTAAAGTCAGTGCAAAATGCTAATGGATTTTGATGTCACTGGATTAACTCATTCATTATAGCTGTCGTTTGCAGGGTGGTGAGGACTGTGAAACACACCTCTCATACCTGCCCTGCCGTGGCACAGGCATAGACACAGATTCTAGTCTGAAATCTTTATCAATAATCACGTGGGAAATCACTGAATTTAAGACACTTGCCAGCTCCACAAAACCAAAGCATAGCCTGGCAATTCTCATATCAGTCATTCAAGGAGTGACCTGTGCACACCCAGGCACCTCCACCCAGAGTAATTTCTTAGGTGTAAAATGGCAGGCTGAAATCATCCAACATAAAAGAAAACATGGTGTGTCAAAATATGATAATCATATTTATTTACATTTAACTTATCAGCTATTGGAATGGACACCTGTCCTTTCCAATGATCTCTCTGGCAAATGGAAACTACTGCTTTTTTCCCTCAGCTTTGTCCCATGCAACGCTATAGTCAAAGGTAAATACAAGTGAAATGTATTCACTTCTCAATTGAACAATGTCAACTTTGACCGCTTTTTGTATACCAAACTCATTTTATATACTTAAATCTGCTATCTGTTTTGCTTTCTACCATTGATATGTTGCAGTAGGCCTGAGCCTGACATAGAAATGCAAGGAAAAAGAGCCTCGAAGGGGCTGTGCTTCTGGCTAGTTTGACTTGTTGATGTCATTCTTCATCTTGTTCTCCTTTGTCAGTATCTAATGTCTCTCATATGAGACTTGTTCCTTTTTGTAGTTCTGCTAAGGAGAATTGTGTGCAGAGGCATTTTTTAGGAGAGCATTTTAATAAATGTTCATGTAAGCTAAATGAGCCATTCTCAAATACAGGCCATTTGGTCTGAAAGGGAAATTTAAACTTGGGAAGAAGCAATGGGACTAGAAACACTGGAGAATAGCAGTACTTGCCACTAGCTACATGTAGATGGAAAGATAAAATGATTTTGTGGAAATAACTCTACTTAACTTTTTTCAAAACTTCTGGGGCCAAATCTGACCCATTAATATTTTAAATTTTGTGAACTTCCAGTAGAAATATTGATGCACAGGAAGGCACAGACTGACAGTCAATGAGTCATCAGTCTTATTTTGTAGATTGCCCCTGCCTCTCAGCTCTTCTAATCAAATATGCATTGCTTGGAAATGCCCTCCCAGTGCATCCTTGCTGGTTAATTAGAATCCCCTCACCTTGACTCTGGAAATTCTCCCACAGATTGAATGGAGCAGACTTCTGCTTCTTACCCAGGCAAATCTTTCAGTAGCTCCCCGGGTTTGTACAGGGTGATGTTGAGCCTGAGGTGCTGCTGAGACCCTGCTGGCTCTGCTGTCAGCCACAGGGGAAGCCATAGCAGCTTCTGATTTAAGAAAACCCTCTGTCTTTATCAGTGCTCAGAGTCCCAACCCACAAACTCAGTGGAAGTTGTTGAAATTCAAAGAGGACTCCTGTTGGAGCTAACTGGAGCAATGGCAGTAAATTAAAAAACAAACAAGCAAACACACCTCACCAAACCACAAACAAAATACAGCCCACATCTTCTCCAGCTCCACAGATAACTTTCCATGTGGGCCTAAGTCAAATGTAAGCAAAGTCCAAAGATCAGATCTACCACTTTTCTCTGATCAAGACATGCACCTATCCAAACAAGTTTAGTCTGTTGTGATCTCTCTTTCCTAAAATCACATTGCCTTTTGGCCTCCTTTTGTTTCTGCATCTTGATTATTGTTATTTACTCTAATATCTGTTAGAAAAACTTGTACATGATAGAGGTCAGACTAATGAGCTGTACTTTTTAAACTACTTCTTTTCCCAGTTCAAGACCTGAGCCCAAATCTTTATCTTTCTGTCATTGCCTGCACAATTTCCAGTACTTCTTGTATGTTAACATATATTGCAACACCTATGGAAGATATGCATTACCTTGTACTGTCAGTATACACAGGTTTTCTGGCTGTTCAACATTAAATAAGGTTTTCAAGGCCTTGTACCAGATGCAGTTTAAAACTCTCTTTATCACCATCCTTACATTTGTACATATGACTGCCTCTGCTCAGTACTGCCATTTTGTCAATAGTTAAAAAACATAGGCAAAAGTTTGAATCTGTTTCATTTATTTAAGCCTTTCAGATCAATAGAGTGTCTTTGGAATTTTTTCTTTCCTATGCAAAAATGTAATCAATTATTAATCAAAGCAGACTAGATTTCATTGAAGATGTGCCTTCCTGCAGCACAATACTGTATACTTATATGTTAAAGGTGCATTTTTGCTTAAACTGCTGCATGCTAGAGTAGCTTTTAATTGCAATATGAAATGGATCCCCTGGTAAAACCTAAATGAGTGTAAGTGTGAAACGTGGGCTGCAATGTTTTCACATGCAAAGAGTTTTAATTTAAGTACTGAAACTATGCAGAACACGCTACACAGATGGTCTGGTGGGACTTCAGCCTGAAAAATTGTCCTGCTCCTCCAGGGATGGGGCACAGCAGGGGCGTTCAACCCTGTACAAAGGGCAAATAAGCTCCAAATCCAGATCAGCTCCGGAGAAAGAAGTGGAGGCATGGCAAAAGCTGAATTTCATGGCTGGGTGTTTTATTTCCTGCAGACATTTCTGGTGACCCTCACCCTAGAGAACAAAGAGTCCTCAGCCTGCCAGGCCATGCCAGGACTGGGGTTATTGAGGGAAATGGGGATGTTTGCCAGATCGGGACTCAGACCTTGCATCAAAGTTGAGCAAGCAGCTCCCAGTACTTATTTTAAAGCTCTGTTGGCTCAGTTGAAGCCATGCCTGTCATGATAATTACGTACAAATGCAAGCTAAAATGACTTAAAGACACATTCAGAAGGACTGTGAACCCTGTCAGAATTGATAACTGAGGCCTCACTTCCTTTATTATTTTCACATGCTCAGTTGATTGAATATGTACAGAGAATGAATTGAAAACCAAGTGCTGTATTTGTGAGACATTTAAATTATGTATTAGTAGCTCAAGACACTGTGGTTAGCCATTAAATAAATAATCGCAAACAGACCAATTCAGAATGATCTATTTCTGTATTTATGTTCGTGGCCTAAGAGAGGAAATGGATGCTTTTCAATGAGGGAAAAAAAATCCATCCATCATGGGGTCCTCCAACTAAGGTATCCAGTGCTAGTATAAATGGTATTTTTAAACATAATGTCAAATGGGTTTCGAGCATCTCATAGGAGTGGAAGGCAGCCAAGCTTCTTTATATTACCTTTTTGTTCTCTATATGATGTATGCATTCATTTTGAGGGAACTGTAGGAACAATTTGTTGTCTGGGCTTTTTTTTTTCTCTCTTTAAGAAAATTGTTTTCTGTTAATTAAATTGGAATTCATCCCACTGAGACTCACCTGCCACAGAGCTCAGCAGGCAGGAAAAGTCAGTCCTGCTGGCCTTGGAAAACAGTAGCAATGTTCCAATTAATTGCAGTTGGACCAGAAAAAGTGGCACTTCTCACAACGACCTCATGGTTTCAATGTGTGCACTCAATTGTTTGTGCATTTCCTTCTACAGCTGCAGCTCCTGGAGTCATGAGAACCCTGCTGCATTTCAGTTGTCCTTGTCAGAAAGAAAAGAGGGGAGAAGTTTCTTCCTCTACCTGTGGATGAGAATGAAAAAGGGGACCCTTAGGACTCGGCCGTGAGAAGGTACATAAAGGCGTCTCAGGTTGTCACAGTAAACTTACCCCACAAATGCTTTTTTTGAATCCTTACATGACAAATTTGAGAGACAAGAGGCTGGTTATGCTGCAGCAGAATCAGGCCCTGTTATTCAGAGCTGAGTTATGCAGGTGACTTTCACAGCTGATGGGAAGTTAAATGCACACCTGGAATTTACAATCCTCAAGCACGTGACTGACATGGGACCTAACTTTCTTGAAGTATCCTACCCTAGGGTCTGTTTGGGCAAAATATCCTGTCTGTCAGAACACCTTAATGTAAGTGAAATGTAAATTAGTAAAGATGAGGTGCTTTTTGGATTCTGCTCTGTGTTTTGTTAATTGTATTGTTTATCTAATTTATGTTTCAGTTCAATTGAGAAAAGTAAAATTCCAGCTTTTTTGGGTTTTCTTTTTTTTTCAGATCTTCTGGTTAATTTAAGATTTCCATTCTTAACCCTTAGCAGAGTGCTGTAATAGCAGCAGCAAGTTCTCTAAGGGAGTCCTGGGCTTTGGGGGTTACCTTTCTAGGGGAATATGTACATAGAAGAAGCATTTTTGTTTTTTAAAAGAAAGGATCTGAACCTGCTAACTTCCCTCCAATTTTATGTGCTGACCTCACTGGGTTACATCAGCAGAGATCTGAACCCTTGTGGGAAACCTGAGAAGCTGTATCCAAGTGTCAGGAATAGGACCTCTTATATTAATACCTTGTAAATACAGGAACAAGATGTTCTTTGGAAGGAAGAAAAATTGCACAGCTCTGTATGTGAATGATGGATCTGTTATACTTGCACAATTTCACTAAAAATTCTCCTGGCAAGAAAAATGTTCTGGGAAAGCATCCCTAAAAAATCCAACACTGTCAATAGCGTCAGCCATGCAAACACCACCTCTGTGTGTGTCATCGTATGTAAATCCTGAATAAATGTTTAACTGAGATAAATGTTTAACTGAATATTTCTGCTATTTTCCTCTCACCCTGAGAGCTGTTTGCATTAGTAAACAAATTTTAATGTTTATGTACACAGACACCCACTCTGTCTCGCTCCATCATTTAGCTTTTATTCCAGAAAATTATTCTCTCTGGTGATGCAAAGCTGCTGTAATAGCCCCACTGAGGGATGCTGCCTCCTAAAAGAGAGCTTTACCAGTGGGGTCAGATGATGAAAACTAGGTCTTTAATGGATACCCAAAGTTCTTTTAGTCAAAAGCAAAAGGCACTGCCATAGTCTGTCTATGATTGGAGGAGATACAGACAAGGAGAGAAAGCAGGTCCCTCACTTCCTCTGAAAGTTAATCCAGGTAGAACAAGAATTGTCTTTACAAAAGAGGAAAAATACTGCAATTAGGCACTTGGCATCCATGCGGTCCAGGTGAGCAGAAGAGTCCACAATAGTTCATTCCGGTGGGTACTGTGTTTGTTCCTGGAGATAAAGCCATGGCATGGAGGTGAGAGGTTTCTTCGAGGCTGCAGAGATCCTGGAGAAGAAACAGGGAGAAAAAGAATGTTTTATGATGCCACACTTGCTGCTGTGTCCCCTGGAGCTCTGCGCATGGAACAGAGGAAGCTGTAAGGTGCTGACTGAAGCTTCAACAATTTTCTCCCCTCTCTGGCTGTTGAGTACTGTTGTTAAAATAGACTCTTTCCATCCATCCTCCTCATTGCTCCTACAAACCACAATAGTAAAAGTGGTAGGGATTGCCTTCCTCCACCTGTGATTTACTAGGAAACATTATCTCTTCCCTTAATTTTTGTCCAATCTTTTGTTTCCTATAAATTATTTTTCTTGACCCCAAAAGAGAACATAGCACTGGGTCTGGAATTTGCACCATGTCTAGTCTTGTGCTTAGATGTTACAGTGATGGGCCATATTTTAAAACTCGGTGGATAGAAGAGGCAGGCTACATAAATATGTTAGAAAACCTGCAGATTAGATTTGTTGTTTGTAGCTGAGTTAGGGCTGTTTGCAGGGAAGTGCTTCTGTGCTGTGGGATGTTGTACTTTGTGCTGAAGAACATGGAACATGGAGGGTGGAGGGGCTGGTGTTCACCAGATTTTGCTAGGAAAGACTCACCTTGGTGAGTCTTCTCTGTGCCTTGGTGGGTTTTCTCACCTAGGGATGAGACTGCTCTTGCCACGGCCTGAGCTGCCTTCGGGCTGGTTTCCATCACCTGTGTTAGCCCCCAGAACCAGGCTGGAGGGAGCAGGGCTGAAGCTGAGTAGACACATCAAAACCAGGCAGCATCCTCCAGTGCCTGCTTTCTCCCCCCTCACAACTTGTCTGCTGACAAGCTGCATGAAGGTCTCTATAGCAGGTTAGTCATCTACAACCCACCAAGGCACAGTCCCTGTGAGCACAAGCACAGCTAATCTTACATGGCAGGAGCCCCATGGAGCGACAGGGTGCTGGGGAAGTCAGCAAGGTGGCCGTGTGTGCTTGGCAGTGGGAAGCAAACTCTCTCGGAACAGTTTTGCCACTGATTTCAGCAGAGCTGGGATTTTGGAACTGGTGGTGCCACACAAAGGAGAATGCTCCCATCCTTCATGAGCTCAGCTGCTCTGAAAGAAGGGTGTCCTACCACAGTTTGAAGTAAAAATTTGGAGACTGAAGATAGCAGACAAAGCACAGAGCCATGGTGAAACAGAGCTCTGTTATTCCATCTTTACACAAACAAAAGTCCCATTGAAAGCTGCAAGACATTGAGTCCTCTGATTGAAATATATATATATAAATACATGTAAAAATTGGATGTATTACAGTTTCAGCTCTACATTTTCCCTTGATTTTAATTTTCTCTGTGGAGTTCAAATACAGAGTGTTCCTTCACAGCTTATTTTCAAAGCCATTTTTGACTTTCATATTTAAACTTATTTAAGGCCCTTAGATTTTTCTCCCAGCTGTGGAAGGCAAAGACAGGAAGAGACAGAAAAGTCAAAGACTCTTTTACAGTCTTGAAACTTTAAAGAGCATCCTTGAAATATCGGGGAAAAAAAATCCACAATAAATAATGCTTCAATTTTTTTAAAGGAAGTTATCTTTTCAATATAGCCTTTACCCATTTTAAGGGTATGAAATAATTAAAGTGTGTATATGCATAATTATGCTTTGTCTCTATACCTGCAAGTATTGGGGGGTGGGAGGGGAGGGAGTGTGTTTCTAGTGTTTCTCACTTTTGCTCCTGTTTTCTCTCTCTTATGTTACCAATCAGGCCCTGCTTCCCAAGCAGGTGCCCTTGGAAAGGAGAAATGCCTGAGCTTATGCCAGAATCACTGTCCTTGTTCTTTGGCAAAACCAGGTTTCTGACATGTGTCACATGCAGCACATGCCCTTCCCAGGCAGGTGACTTTCTCAGGGATTTCATTCAGCTAGGATGGGTGTTGCTGTCTGAGGTTTTCTTTCTGTCCTTCCCTTTAGCTGATGTGACTGTTTAAAATTTTCTTTGTTTGTTGTGGAGACAAAATAGCCAGGTTTTGCATTCAAGCAGATTTGGCAGAAATATGTTTGTGTTTCCAGGTGCCTCTCGGACATCTGAGCATCCCTGGGTGACTGAATCTCTCATTAAGGGGGCTGCAGTCTTGGTCTCACTATTTTGAAGGTCTTAGGAGCCCAAGGTGCCTAGACAAGCTTAATGAGCGCAGCTGGCAGATGCAGCAGCTTGTGCAGCAGTTTTTGGGCTCTAAATCTGAGACTGGACAGGTCGGAGCTCTTGGGAGCCCTTTGCAGACTGTGAGGTGAGGGGGACCACGTCCACTAGCGAGCTCTGGTAGTCTAGAGTTCATCTGCCCTCTGCAATCTGTATTGCTGTAAGAGGTCACTGAAATGCATTGCAGATATTTGCCTGTTTTGGTAACCATTTGCTTGGGTGACCAGTGGTGAGAGCACTCAGCCCTGACCTGTATTGCACAGATTATGATTTTGGCCTCCAAACCTACGCCCAGGTAAGGCTTTTGCTTGCTCTCCCAAATACCTCAAGAAATTTAATGTGCCTAACTTCATCCTGGGCAGGGATTGGCAATGTCTACAACGACGCCTTTAGTTTTATCTCTCAGACAGCAAAGCTTTATTTCTTTATCTGCCAAAAAATCTGAGAATTTTCATATCGCAAAACTTGATTTATTGTATCACGTTGCTCTTGTATTGTTCTTCCTCCTCCAAAAGCCTCTTTCTCTATAGTCCTTCAGAGAATTTTTTATGTTTATATCTGTCTGTATGACATTTGGAAGCTCAGTGGCTAGGGAAGAAGGCAGGGAAAGAGGCCACATTTCCCCAGGACAGACACAGACCAGGTTGGTATTGGAGCCACTCAGCCTGGTAGGGTGGGCTCCCTCCTGAACTGCGTTTGAAATGCTGGAAGCTTTGTGGTCTAGCAGGAGCAGTTGGGTTTGCTTTTTCAAGAGCAAACTCATACCAACTCTAGGGCATGTCTCTTAAATATTGAGGTGCAAGGGTATCAATCTGACAGCCTAGGGAGTGTGGAGGTCATCCTGGAGGGTTGCCTCTGAGGCTAGTTTCTCATAATCCTTCTCACCCTGGGTAAGAAGATTTTCTTCCCAGGGAGGAAAGTCCTCTAGCTGAAACTGAGGAGGACAGCTTTAAAAAGCTTGGAGCAATCCAAGGTGCTGCCTGGTGCTTCCTGTCAGCAGCTGTGTAGCCTCCAGGTCATACACAGGTTACTTTATTGCCCTGAAGCTTGGGGGCATTGCCAGGGATGCTGTGCTTGTAAAATATCCTATTAATATAGTTGGGAAGGGTGATGAGTTAATTCCTTCCTCCTTTATTTTCTCTAGATGAAGAATTTATTTGTGCAGTGTAGTTAGTGGGGGTTTGTGCAGGTGTCTGCCACCTGGAGCACACCCAATTAAGTGAGAAAACTCAAAAATGGGCTGTGAGACTCACAGAGCATGAGAAGGAAGGGCATATCGAGTGGGAATAGCAGCCCAAGGAAGATTCCCACTGCCACCCTGCTCACAGCTTGCCCCGAGTCTTCCTTGCCTCCCAGAAACACTTGTTGCAGTAGCAGTGTAACCCACTGTGTGAGGGTAGAAGGTAGGAGGAGATGAAGGGATGTGGACACCATGGAGGAGTGGAGTTTGCCCCTCAGTCATGGAATGGACACCTTTTCCAGCCCCCAGTGACAGGATAGTGACACTTAATTTTTTGACACTACCATTGAATTTTGATCCCACTGGCCAAATCCATCAGAGTTTGAGAGAAATTTAGGAGTTTCAAAGTTCTCAGCAGATCTATGTAGAGGGTCATTAAATCAAGATGTTGAGCCCAGCCAGGGATCCACCAAAGAGGTCCATGCTCATACCTCAGTCTATCTGACGCTGGTCCAGCATCTTGCCCATCCATATGGCAGTGGAGGCAGAGGGTGGAAACTGATTATTGCTGCGATGGTGAGGACTGTTGGGAAAATATTTACAGAAAATGTAAATCTGTGGAACCACTGGCTCTGTTAATTTCACTACCTTTTAAATGAGGGTGGGGGAGAAGGAGGAAGAACAATCAGTACTAGGATGCTTGTGATTATTAGGACAAATCCATTAGAGCCATGAAATTAATATTCGTAAGTGTGTTAAGTCTCTGGATGCTCTTATTCATAAGTCACTTTTTTTTCCCTCTCAGATCTTTTGCTAGATTGTTAAAAAATAATTAGAGGCCCAGTTAGAGCTCAGTATGGTCAATCACGTGAATAAGACTGTACGTGAGCAGAAGTTCATCAGATAAAAGCTGAAAAAGTAGAAGGAAAATCCCAAACAGGTCTAAAGGAAGTGTTTCCAGAGCCCGGGAAAGGGAGAGAAGCTGAATGTTCGGCCTGTGTATGAAATACATCTCTTCAGTTAGATTTTTCAGATATTAGCCTGAAGGAGCTGTTGTGACTTTATTTCTCAAGTGTGTCAGAGAGACACTTCTAAGATAGTACATTTATTTCCATTCCCTTTTGTGACAGTTGCAGATTCTCAGCAATGCTTGTTATGAAGTGCTGTTTTCAAGTGCCTTTTTAAAAAAGCTGTAGAGCCACACTTATCCCAATTTCTATGGGGACTTGATAGATTTTCTGCATGTTATGCGACTCTCAACATCTCATGAAAAACTCAAGCATTTTCTATTTTAAAATGGCACAAACCCACTTCCCAAATCAGAGATTAAAACATGACATTGAAATAGTCAACAAAATATTTGTTCTTTATATTTTAAAAACAAGTAAACATGTTCTGTTCCTGCAAATGCAAGTCACCCAGGTCTGCCCAGACTATAGGCTGCAGGACAGGACTTGGAACTCATTTGCCACTTTAAGATGGGTGTTAGGGTCTTTTTCTGCTTCACTTTAAGTTCGGGTCATCCTTAATAGGTTGTGTAACAGTACATTGGAGTTCCATTTGAAATTGGGTTTCCTTGGAAGCACTATCAGACAGATTTGCTTAGAAGCACTCATATTAATGGCACTGCCTGCCTTGAGAATCTTCTCCCATAGATATATATAAAGCGAAGGGTGGTGGGGGTAAGGAAGCCTGGTGAGCCTGCTAATGGAGGCAGGGAAAAGACCAGGGATTTTCTTGGTCCCAGCCTGACATATCTGATATCGCTGTCCTCCCGCAGAGCCCCCATCTTGCTGTGGCTCAGCCGGTGGTGGCAGCACAGGAGCTCTTGCTCAGCCTCCTGCTGGTAGAAAGTTTTTCTTTCTGCAGAGCCTTGGGGCTGACTTGCCAATTGGAGAGCATTGTTTTGGCTGATGGACACGTCTTGGGAGCTGCTCAGCTGGTGGCACTTGCTTCCCTCAGTCAATCTGAAGAAATGTAAAACACTGTGCCAAACTCTGCCAAAACACTGCACATCTGCCAGGTGTTATAATTAGAAATAATCAGGTTCTGGAGGGGTTGTGCTGCAGAAGGCACTGGTATCCATCCAGGCCAGCTCCAAATTTGGGGTACTACTTTGCTGCCTTTTCACAGCTGAAGTTAACTGTGATGTTGTCAGGGCAGCAACATTGCAGCGTGGCTGGACAGGCTGGGCGAGCAGGCAGTCAGTCTAATTGGTTGTGTAGGTGCTGCCCATGATGCACTGGATTTGATATCTTGCCATAATGTCCTTTTGGCACGATTTGGGGGGTGAAAATAATGGGTGTAGGAAGCATCACAGTCCAATCCCAAAAGATTGAAAGCAGCAGCCCATGCAAGGCAGAGCAAACCTGTAACATAAACAAAGATGTTTTGATATAAGGCTCTTTGGTGCCTCTGGTTCTATATGCAGCAAGCCTACGGCTGCTCTGGTCTCTTGTTTGCTGGATGAGCATGAGCTGGCTTTGTTACGTGGCACGGTTGTGACTGCTCTCAGAGCAGAGCTCTCATTCACTTTGATAAATGACATACTGAAAAATGACTGTCATCCTTCCATGTGCTTTCACAGCACCAAGGTATTATTTTCAATTCTTGGGTGACTTTCTGTATCCACACAGGAAAAAAAATTTAGGGAGCTCATTGTCCACAACTTGCGAAACAAATGAGAAGTCTTCCTTCTGTACAAAATCCCCGCAGTAAGTGGAGTATAAGTGCTGTAAGACAGAATTTGGGATCCCTTGGGCCTTACTTGGCACAAGGTATGCTAGAGAAATCCCTGAGCCATCTACTGCTTTTTGGAAGAGAGATTTAAACAGGACTAATATGAATGTTTCCTTTGCACTTTCTGTTTCAAGCTGGTGCTCCTTGTCTTGTCATTGCAACCTCCTTACTGATTTGTCTCTTCTTTCCTTTGTACCCTTATCTCCGAAATTGTTTGGGCAGTTAGCTGTTTCTTGTAATCTTTAGTCCTTTTTCTTAAAATTAGGAATGCTAGATACCTGGAAGTACTCATGCATAGCTCTTTCTCATATTTTCCTTGTTCTGACAGCATTTCTTAGGTCTGTCTCACACTCAGACCTATTGGCTTTGTAATACTAGAATACAGCTAATAAGCAGTATGAATTTATCCAGATTAGTGTAAGTCATTATGATTTATTTTTACCTCAAAGTGGCATGATTTTGGGAGCAGGGATGCTGACCTTGCTGTGGCCAGGAAGGGAGAGGATCTCTGCTGTAAGCAGCACTAGAACCACATAGCAGTGGTCTTCTCTTCCCTGCCTGGTCTTTAGTGACTGTGTGAACTCATTCAAAATTGTTTTCCCAGTTAAACTGAACACTAAGAATTAATAATAATCTAGAAGAATTGTAATTACTTCTTCTGCTCTTCCTGGAAATTAAGAGTGTTGCTAACCATGTTTACCTCAAAGCATTCCGATTTATTTTTTGTTCCTCAGTAAAACTGCAGAGACAACAGACAACTATGTCTCTGTTCTGGTGTGACAACACAATTAGAAAATTGTATCTTTAAATACCAACTTAATCTAATCTGGGACAAAAACAATAAAAGGCTTTAATCATAATTGCATGGTGCCTGCAGGCTGTCACCAGAGGGCAGAGACAAGGTTGTTCATTGCCACGTGTGGATAGTTTAGAAATTAAATCCCCTTTTCACAAAGGCAATAAATTCTGTTCTCACTTGTGTCCTTTCCAAACATTTCAGCTCTGTAACCAGATAGTTCATTTCATCAGCATCTGTCAGAGACTTTCTCTTGCTTCTGTCAAGCTATGTACAAAGGGGCAAGGAGAAATATCTTTATAAAACTACACACACTTGACTTTGTAACATCACAGCTTACATGAATATACTAAATACAAACAGGGTACTAACTTTTCCTTCAAAGGGATTTTTCCACTGTTTTGTATTTACAGTGCACACACTCGGAGGATTCGTACCACCCTGGGTATCCACAGCAAGTATGGGGGGGATTTACTGGGAATGCATCTTTAATCAAAAACTGTTCTCACACATTATAAGTAGAAAATTGGTATGGTTTTAACTAAGAATAATACAGGTTTTAAATCCCAAATTAATTTGTACACTGCCTACCCTATGTAGGAAAGGCAGATTCTGAGAACTTCTCCATTTTCCATTACCTAAGTTGGAAAGACAGCTAGGGTTTTGAGAGCATCAGTGGCAGCCTATGAATTAATTTCTGTTCTGGAGAATACTGTGAGGGTTTTGGCACCAGGCAACCAGCTCAGTCTCAGACACTGAAGCAAGGCACATCAAGGCACACCCCACCTTGACAAAATCCCTGGCAAGAATGGGTAGTCATTGACTCAAAATAGCTCTGTCAGTGTTTCCACTTGAAGACTGGCACATGGAAAATCCTAGTAGAGATGGAATGAGCAGAAGTGCCACAGGCTGGCTGTTTTAGAGAGAAAAGGTTTCCATCAAGGAACAGAGACTCTCTGGAGTAAGAGGCCGAAGTAGGAGACTTGGAGTCCCTGAGCTTCCTGCAAATATCAGGGACCTGATAGCAGCATGGGTACCTGGTGGGAGGCAGATGTGCTCAGTGTTCTATTTTTCCATGACTACACACCTCCTTGTAATTTATAAGCAATTGGTTTTGGTTTTAGGAAGAGGCTTTTAAAAGTCTTTGCAATTCTCCCTGGATAGCTAAACTGAAAATGAACATCTAAGGACTCTGGACCTTGGGGAGGCTGAAGCTTCTGGATCCAATGATGCCAGGCAGGAAATATGTGCTAGAGACAGGATTGCATATGAGTGCTGCTCATAGCCTTGGAAAGAACAAGGCAGGCTGGCTCCAAAGGACAGCATGGGAGTAAAACTGACTTCATACATCCTAGAGCACAGATTAACTATCCAATGTACTTTTTGTTTTAGCATATAATAAAACATTCAGCTCTGTATATATTCCTCTCTGAAGAGTGAAAAAAGATTGAAAGAATCCATAGCTTGGAAAGGATTTTTCCTATGTCTGAACTCCAGTGATGCAGAAAGACTCTGGGTGCTATTTGCAGTATTCCCAGATCTTAAAATCTACCACTCTGCACAATGAAAACAAAGAAGATGTGCTGAAATAGGACAATGTCCTAAATGTAACACAGAGGTTTCATAGGAGGCTAAGTGGGTATGCAACAAGCAGATTCAGCATCACCAATGTTGACCATGTTTGTACAGCTGTGATCAGCTTTTTCTGCCATTGAGTTCCCTCTTGCTCCCATCTCCTGCAGGTTTGATGATGGACAAAGACATCAGCAAATGCAGAAGCTCAGCACATATGGCAGTTTGGCAAGAAGGAAGCAAAAAGAGCAAGAGCTTTGGTTCTTTCAGCGTGTCTGGTTTTAATGGGCTACTGGTGCAGGATGCACTTGAGAAGCAACACTTGCAATTACTTGCACTTTTGCAATTCAGGTAGTGATGTTTCCCCCTCCTTCCTCTCCACGCTGCTGCTGGCCATGGCAGTAGTGCCATCCTCAGGGGATGTGTTTTTCCATGGACATTTCTGCTACCAGCTTCCAGACAACTCCATAGACAGGAGTTGCTCCTCAAGTAAGAGGCAGAGGCTCCATACTACTCTCTCCTTTCCATCCATCCTGTTGTTTAGATAGCTAATTTGATGAGGAATCAGATACTTTATGAATTTCTGAACTTATATTTGGCATCAAGAACGGAATATAATATGTAGGAAAGCAGACTTGCTCTTTCAGCCATCCCCTTTCCCTGATCTCCTAAGGACTCAATCAGAATCCAATTTTTCCCCACCTTACACCAGGGTATTTTATTTTTTAATTAGAAAATACACTAGCTCAGGCAATGGAACAAGGGAAGGGAGAAGAGCCTAGTCAAAGTGCATTAGAAATATGTTGTAGGGTAATGTTTTGACCTGCTAGCTAATATTTGGGATCTGCATTTATTTATGTTTACATATTTAAACCTTAAATTTTTGTAAAATAATCCAGCTATAACTCTGATCACACTTACCTGCCCACAGTTTTAGATTTGTTTCATGGTCATGACATTGAACCACCTTAAAACAGAGGCAAGATAGTTTGACTGCAGTAACGATTTATTTCAGTGGTCAGTCAAGATTATTTCTCAGTGCATTTTTCATGCTGAACATCTAGTACTTAGATTTTGGATTATTGCAGTGTCTGTAGCTTTTTACCCCAAAATGTTATTTTGAACTGTCTCCCTTCAGCTATACTTTAATGCAGCTTTGGTTTGAAAGAAGTTTTGTTACACAGAGTAGTGCAGCCAGGCTACATGATGAACTGCAAGAAGACTGAAGAATGCTGCTTATTTTGTTTTTGCTTATTTTAGTAGAACGGATCCTAGTTTTTTACCTCGTGAGTATGGAGACTGCATTTCTGACCCAGCTTGCTGCTCCCACAGTCTTGGGACAACCAGTGCTTCCAGAAAGCTGCTATCAGTCTTCTGAGGTGGATCCAGAGAGGTAGGCAGCAGATGGCTGCTGCCAGTGAAGTTGATTTCTGCCAAGTACCACTAAATAACCAGATTTGGAATCTATAAATGATCTCTTGGGTCTGCTGCTCATCACTTCAGTGCAAGGGCTTAACTGGAGTTAAGCCTTCACTCAGCAAGTGTGGAAACACTTTTAATCAGAAGCAGGAATCATTGGACCAGCTTGCCAAATCAGATTAGGAGCAGTTTATATGACCATTGTAAGTATCATGAAGTGCCTGGACATGGGAAACATCAATATATAAACAAGATACCTCCTGATTTTTTTATTATTTTGGCCTGTGACAGGGAAAAGCATTTGAAAGGCCAGATCCTTTGTAGTGCTGGATATCCTCAACTCCAGCTGCACTCCTTGAAAGCCAATGTGCTCAGTGACTCCCCAGGAGGCCCATGTGGTAACAGCCCCACACTGTTCTCCCTGCCAGGGAGCAGTCACTACCACCCCAAGAATGGAAACTAAAAGAGCAACCTGACTCCATTGAGAGCCCCAAGACATTCCTTGTATGTGAAATTACTTCATATTCAAGATTTCTGCATAGCTGTGCTGCCACTTACAGCAACATGTTTTCACAGCTTAAATACATTCACCCCCACTGAACCTCAGATCTCTATCTAGGATTTGACATGTCCTCAGGAGATCTTCAGGACCCACACAGGGTCCTGAATACATGCGAACTAAGCAGTGACAGTAAGAAAAAAAGCCACTCCTGGAAATTAAAAAGTAACTGAATTTAGATCAAACACATGGAAAGTCTGGCTTTTGCCCTAGAAGGTTAATCACTATTTGGAATTTTTTTGCCGTGGGAGATTCCTTGTGTAATTGTTGAAAGGCAAGATCAAAACCCAACATCATCTTTTGAGTGCCAGTGTCACGCCTGGATAAAAACAAGCTGGATCAGTCCTAATGATATTTGCTCCCAGACATGTTGCTGAAGTCCTGACTACATTTGGGATAGGAAGGAATTTCCTCATGTGGTGAATTAGCAAAACCTTGGGATTTGGCTTGTTCTTGTACATTGCTCAAAGACCATTTTTGGAGTCTTGTTTCACATTCTTTAACTTTCTGCAGCCTTGTGACCAGAGCTAAATATTCAGCTTTTCCCACCACTGGGCCCTGCTTTGTTTGTAAAGGTTTCTTCTGCTTTACCAAACAGGTATGGATGGTCTCATTTTTCTGCATTACAAAGATATTCTAGCAATGGCAAAAATAATCTACATTATTACTTACCTACAAATAAGATGGGGGGAAAGGAAAAGGGCAAAGGGAATAATAAGCTGTACAGTCAGCTACAACCTTCAACTTCATCATTTGGAAAACAAACGAATTGCAGGATGCTCTAGTGTACAGAGGTATGGTCAAAGTACCCATCGTGTTGGGGCAGCACTACATGTAAGGAGCAACCTCTCTGCTTTCATGGGTGACTAAATCATTGTCATCGTTCAGTATGAAGCAAAGGAAATGTTAGCTAAACCTCACAGTTAACAACAAAATTCCTTTTTTATTCTCTTGCTGTTACAGAAAATGGTCTGCAGGTCTGATAGATACTTACAGCACACATGATTACTCTTGTTATTTCAGGCATATTAGTTCCAGATCTTTATGAGCAATCCCAGTCCTTTATTTTGGTGTTCTCAGCAACCTTTGTGTACTTGAGCCTAGCATGATGCCAGTGTGAGGCTTTGTACTGGACCGGCTAGGAGTGGCCTTTGACTTGGGTTGAATAGGGCCAACAGCTTGCTCCAGCAACAGATACTTGAGCCCATGCTTTTGTAGCTGTTTTTTTCTGTTCTGCAAAAGTACTCTTATTTTAAACAGCACTCTGGCTTGTTATACACCTCTCTTACAAAAACCTATGGTTTGAAACTTACCAAAACTAGACAGCTATGTAAAGCTTGTCTTGTGAGCACATGAATATATGAGAAAAGTGAAAATTGGGGCACAAAGAGAAGAGTAAATTGAATCTTTCCTCCCAAAGCAATATTAACTTCAGCATGTTGTAATAGTAAGCAATGTTTACATTAGTTCAGTACCTAGTTCCATTAGTTACAGTTACACTGGTCCCTTCTGTGGAGTGGTGGGGCTCTTTCCCGGATAGAGCACTGCTGTCATCCTTTCCCCCTGTTGCCTTGGCAGTGCTTGAGTTTAATATCAATTCTGTTGTTCATGGGCTGCCCCATGGATCAGAGGCTGATGAGGATGCTGGTACAGGACAGCAGCCCCCACACAGATCTGACAGGCATAACGACTATGTGACCAACAAAGTGCCCATTGCTGCTGAGTCCAGCATCAGCCAGCATGCAAAGCTTAAAGGGCTCTTTGACAGGCCCCCAATTATACTGAAATTCTTTCACTTTGCTTTGCCCCTGTCCTGCTGTTGCTGAAGTCCATAGCACAAGTGCTCTGCCCTCAGTTGTGCTGGTGTATTTGTCCTGCTTGGTCAAAAAAAGGAGTAAGTTGTGACCGTGCATAAAAGGCAAATGGAGAGGCAGGAACTACTGCTCTTTCCATTGTTTTATTATTGTTCATAATTTCATAATTGTTCCACTGTTAACTGCTGTTCATGCACATGGAGCATGTTCTGCGTGTTCCTATTTGGACCTGACAGAGAAGGAGCATCTCAAAAAACCCCTGAGGATTTTTGAGATCACAAACCTTGGAAAGATAACAAAATTAGCACACATAATTCCTCTTGATTTTCTTTATGCCTGTAGACAAGGTTAGCAGCAACCCTTGTTTCTAAGAGTTTGTTTCATCTCCTCAGTCAAAAAATCTGGAATGGTAAGTGTTGGCCTGATTTATTATTGTATATCTTGTTTTTCATATGGAAAAGATGGCAAAATTAGAAACAAAATACATAAAAACATCATAAATTACAAAAACTGAATACTGAGAGAAATTAATAAAAAACAGTTTGTTTGTTTCTTTCATAATTATCTTAAAGTGAGACCTGGAGAGTGTCTCTGACTCCTTTTTAATACACCTTCACTCTGACTTGAACTGGGAGGAGGGTTTAAGCAGTTCCCTTGTGAGGGGAATGATGAAGCCCAAGCTTGGTGAAACTGTGGTGTGGTGTCTAAGCGTGGTCTGCAATTGAGCTGTCTGTCCTCAGAGTTCTTCTTGCATTACAGTAACTCAAGCAATTCTGTCTGTCTCCTAGATGCGAGCTCTCATCTATTCCTGGAATTAAATTCTAGACCAGTACTATGCATTTTAATAGCAAAATATCTATTCGATCTCCATTTTTTTTCATTCTCATAAAGAAATGTTAATTTCTCCAATTTCTGTTGATTTTTTCGCATGCACCCCCTGTTTCTCCCACACATTCTAACTTGTGACAACTGCGCTTCTGTGATGAAAGAAAGCAGGACCTGGAAAGAGGCAGGCATGATCTGGAGGCTTCAGAGGATCATCTTGTAAGTACCTTCTCTTTATTGTTTCCTGGTATGAACATGAGTCTCTGTCCTTGTAAATCTGGTTGATTCAAGAGGTAGAAATGGAGTGCACTGGTATCAATGGGTTATCCCTAGGGCTGAAGAATGAGGCTACGCATTACATATATTTGAAAATCTCAGTTACTTACGTTCTCAGCAAAAGCTCCTAATTTTCTCAGCTCTTTCTGTAAGCTCAGCATAAAAGGATTGCATAATGGACACAGCGACTCCCACAACTATTGTTTACATCTGTCAGCTAATTCTTTCTGTGAGCCAGGCGGTGCCTACTGGGTTGGGCACTTGATTGGGATTAGAAACTCTTTTTTATGATGATGATTACAGTGCTGCCTGGAGGCCTCAGCCGAATTATGGCCACATTGTGCTAAAACAGCATGCAGACCTAGAGCTTGTAGCCTATTGTTAGAGCACCCTCACTCTAATTCTGGATTAGACCCCATTTCTTCTCATGGCCCTTAGGGTAAAACATCTAATCCTGTTCTGTTTCTGTATCTTTTCAGGGGAGATGATAACTCATTTCCTACCATCAGTCAATATCTGTATCCACCTGCTTTTGGAGGAGAATGCCAGGATGATGTCACCTAAAGGCTGCAGGTAAATGCTGCAGCACAACTGGGAACCAGCATTTTCCTTGTTCAAGTGCCTCTGCTATTCAGTGGAATGGTTTTGCAATGGGAGTTTAAGGCTTTTCCAGCAGTGCTGCTGCACTCAGAGAGAAAAGCACAGCAACAGGTCTTGAGTTGCACCAAGGCTGTTTGCAGCCGTGAGGTGCTCACTGAGCCCTCAGCTCAGTAAGTGACATAAGAATCTCCCTTCTTCCCTCTCAGGGCTGCACATGTGCCCATCCTATTGAGTTACCCTTGTTGGGTAACAGGCATAATCTCCTCCTCCCTGTCCTTTCAGGTTCTAGGTGTTCCTGCTGCTATTCCATGCACCTGTGACTGCAGCTAAACCTGAGCCTGGTCTGTGCCTGCCCTTCACTCACTGGCACCTACTGCTCTGCAATATTGCTCAAGTGTGAGGCTTGACAGGGATAAGCAGTACTTACAGTTTCTGACTGACCTTAGAGTTTCACATCAGGGTGAATTTGACTGGATTTTATCACTCCATAGAAGCTGCTTCTTGTCTGTCCTGGGCGGTTTGCTAAGGTGGCCAAATAGCTTGGAAAACGGTGCTGAGTTGTGTACAGGCTAACCCTTCCAGTGCTGTCCAGTACCTCATTTCCCTTGCTGGGAATACTGCTGGTCAGTATTGCTGGTGGGGCCACTCTGCAAGATGCTCCTTAAGAAGAACAAAGTTGTCTGAGACATCTTTCAAAGACAGGGGCAAGGCTGGTGCTTGCTGAGGAATTCTTGAACAGCTTCAGCTTCATCTCTCTCCTTTTTAAGCCCAGACTCCTCTAAAAGCTATTACAATGTGCTGGCATTGTTACAGCCATCACAGGCTGGAGCTGGCACACACTGAGTTATCCTGTTGTAAACTTTTTTGTCTTATGGGAAATTTGAGACTTAAACACTCACTTGGTCTGCACCTCTTTATTTGAGACTGACCAGTCTGAATCACTTTTGATAAACTATCAGTAGGAGTCTCAACCAGAGTTAAGTTTAATTAAAGAAGATCACTGGAGAGACAACCCCTGTGAAATGCTCCCATAGTGTAGAAAGCTACACTATGAGTGCTCCCCTGAGTAATCACCAGAGGCTGCTATCAGGGTTGTAATCAGAAATGACTGAAGAGCTTAACTTGAAACTTAGGCATCGACGCAAGGCAAGGAAAATATGAGACAACAGTAATTGAGGACTAATCACATCCATTGTATCATGAGAGTAACAGAAAAGTAAATAGACACTGGCACTGTAAGGTGGTCTGAGACACAGGTCTGTACGAAACTGAGCTTTGTTAGTTTTTTTTATACAATATGGTCAAGGTTTTTACATACTACTATGCTATTACAGATACAAAGCCAGTAAAAACCTTGATAACCAAAGCAAAGATGTATTTAAAGACTTTCTTTACCTATTGCATTCTAGGTCTTTCCTTCAGTAGCTTTTGAGGATGTGGTACTATGTGAATGAGGCTGGATATGAGAAGCTGGAAAAAGACAGCAGGGAGAAGAAAGCAAGTAGGGTCAGCACAGAGTTTACTTTTCACTCCTTCTTCACTGGTGAGTTAATGGTACTGGCCACAGCAGTATGGACTATACCAGGTCACCTTTGGGGACCAAAATGCATTTGATAGATACATCTTCCATAGTTTTTGTTTTGTCTTCACAAATTAGTGTTTATAGAACCTAACCAGAGATAAGATTAGTGCACTGCTGGCGTGGGATGCAGCCTTTAGGGTTTAGGTAATGTTCTATGGCTAACAAGAGCCAACAAGTTACACCTGAGTCATTCCCCTGGGTGAAACATGCCCTGGACTGATGATGACAGGAGCCAGCTGAGCATCGTCATGGCAGATGACAAGTGTCGACATGGGGACAGTCATCTCCCATTGTGTCTAACCAAGCAGAACTTGCAGTGGAAGAGCCACTGAGGTGACTGATCTCAATGTTTATCCTAGTGGTGATATCAGGCTGCCAATGAGATTAGAAGGATGACACTTAATGTAGTCTTTTGGTAGTGGGGCAAGACTTATGTTCTTAGCATAAGCTGCTTAGGAAAAGCTTCTTTTACTTAGCATTTATCACTTGTTACTGATGTTTTATTACATTGATAGCCATCCTCTAAAATGTTTTAATGTTCTTATGTGTTTCATATATAGACATACTCCGTTCAACATCAAATATACTTTGAGAGAACAAAACTGTAGAGAAGTTAGACCTGCTTAGTTATGCTGACATAAACATAGTGAGCTTCCTCTTTGACCAACAAAACAGCACCTAATGTACTTTCTAAGTCACTGTGTTTCTTCCTTCTGGAAGCCATATCCAGCATATGGTGACCACAGATCCACAGTAAGGTGGACCTCACTCAGGAGAAGCTTCCACTAGCAGGATCTCTAGCTTGAGCACAAAATGTCAAATTTGATCATGTAGGGTAAAACACTGCATTTCCTCAAACATTTCTTTGGTCCACTCCCTTCCAGATGAGGCAAGTCAGACACATTCCTTCTAGTTGAAATAGTCCTTTTTTCCTTTTTTTTCCCTCCACAAGCTTCTCAGGTATACAAAAGGATAATGCAGTGTACAGAATTGTCACATAACGGTGACTGTAATGTGCACCGAGCAGAAGAGTCTCAGGGAGTTGTACAGTGAAATTCTACAATAATCTTAGTCACGAAGGGCAATTAAGAGCAGTAGTTAACCTATATTTTTCTACCCTACTTTAGGAGTCAACTTACACCCAGGATTTCAAATACTAGTTGGAAGTGCATTGCATTGTCCAGAGGCATAATTACAGAAGCTGTAGTTGTCTTTATCACGAAGTTTTAATTAGCAGGACACATTAAATAACCAGCTGATACAGATCTTAATGAATCATTTATAGGCCTACATCTAAGACAATTATATAGGTAGCTGGTCATACATAATCATTTGTGTACTTCTGGGCTTATGTGAAATGGAATATGCATCGTCCTCATGTCATGTAAAGGTGAAAGGGACAGGACAAAACTGGGGCAACAGCCTACTTTAACCAAACAGCTTTTGCCTGGACCATTGTTGACAAGACTGAAGAGGAAATATGAATATTTGGCTTCAAAAGAAATCCACCTTGAGGAAAAGCAGCAGCTCTGGGTTCCTGAATTGTTGACTGCTTTGGGTTTTGTGTTTTTAAATCGAGGTGTTGTCTCACATGCACACTTTATGTGGTGCTGCTCAGGAATGAGGGCAGATGCACACCAGACTGAGAATAGGGTTTCTGGGGCAAGCTGGGACTCTGGTGTCTGCAAGCCATGTCATGCCACTCTTGCTGTGGCTCCCTGACAGCCTAGCCTGCCTTAGAAATGTCCCTTTTTCTCTAGCACTGCCTGCCCAGAAGCATGGAGAAGCTCCTCCAGAGCAACCACTGCACACCCCTAGCAGCCAGATCTTTGCTCCACTGGAGATGTTCCCAGGTCTCTGGTTCTACCAGCTTTCTTGCTGCTTAGTATGCCTAGATGAAAAAGTGGGAAACGTGCCTAAACATTCAATTGCTCTGGGGCTAATTTTTGCTCTGAGTACTGTTTCAGGGCCAGATTTTCATAGCATTTGTTTGTGACCACTCCTTGATAATTAAAAAAAGTATAGGTTGGTTGTTTGGCCAGGTGAAGGGGGCAGGGGAGCAGCTGGCTGTGAAAGCACATTTATTGTCACTGCTGAATTCTGCAGAGCTCAGAGTACGCACACAGCATGGTGGAAGACATGGAAACAAATCAGTTGTGGTGTAAAAGGTGTAACGAGTGCCTCTTCCTCCTCTTTGCCTTCAAGATGCAGCTGTCACAGGCAGGCTGCTCTCCTTAATCAGCCCCAGTGGCAGGGCGGTCCAACTGATGTAGCATCGCGTGGGAACTTGTTTTTAGGAGAAGCCTGCCAGGCTCCAGGATGCATATATTGGGCATGGTGCCAGTCCTGGATATTTCAGGAAGATTATCCCTCCCATTCACTGTGCTGACCTCTATCATGTACTTGCTTCTGCCTCTCCCTGCCCCATGGGCCGTTTTGGTATCCATCTCAGGTCCTTGTACAATTTTGAGCTGTTTGTTTTGTTCCTGTTTCTTTAGCAAGAAGTACTTTAATAACAGATTGTAGGTAATACAATATGCCCAAAACCACTGCCCAAACTCCCCTCCCCCCCAAACTTATTGCATCAAGTAGACATACTTGTCCATGGTCTTTCTTGCCATGTCTGACTTGGCTTACTCTGCTTAGTTGGAGCTCCAGTTGGAGCAAAGCCTGTGTTTATCTGATTGCAAGGCAAAACCTAGTAATAAACAAACCATTGCAAATGTATACTTGAAAAGATTAAGAGCAAATTATTAGCAACCCATGTATTATTGTAATCCAAAGTACTTTAAAAGTAGCATTGAATAATTTTCTCAATTATTCAGAGTCTGCTGTTAACAGGCTTCCCTGGTTCCCTACCATCTGATGATCTCTGCAAAACTTCTTCCAGTTTAAGTACAGAGATCTCCTTAAAATTAGAGGGCTTTTAAGAGTTAATATGTTAATCTCCTGATGTACCATAGCAGGCATCTGGAATAGATCTTGCTAGACTGTTTACACTGTGCTTCCTTGCAGGGTGGTTAGAAGTGAGGGAGCACTTGTGGCAAGAACTGATGTGGTGTAGGGTTTGACAGCATCTTTCCACACCTAGTTGTTGCTTTTGTGAAGGAGGGAGGAGCAGAGGCTTCCAATATGGCTCTCACTATGGCTTTTCAACTTCTCCCTGTAAGGGGAGGAGGCTGTCACAGAGCAGGGGGTGATCCCATGCTCAGTTTTCCCCAGCATGTCCAAGGTGGTAGAGGTTTCCTTTGCTGCCTTCTCCTGGAGGAAAATAAAAAAAACTAATGAAAGAGGTTTACTTTCTCTCTCTGAGGCAGAATATAGTTGGTAAGAGGTTCAACCCTCTGAGCTTAGGGGCACCTAAACCAGAGAAGCATGACACATGCTCTGTCCAACAGGGCAGCTGCTGGGAATGCTCTCAGCACCATGTCTGAGGGTGGCCTATGTGCTGAAGCTGACAGTCACTCTGGATGGATGGCTGTAATAACTTTGCGCTTTGTAGCTGTCACTGTTTTTATCCTCCCAATTCCCCTGGGAGGTAGGGAAGTGCTGTTAGTCATTTTATAGGGAGAAATTGAGCCGTGGTGTGATGAGGCCACACAGGGAGTCAGCAGCAGAGACCCTCTGCTATCAGACCCTCCTCTCCTTCCTTATCAGCTCTGCCTGATCTGTGTGCACAAGTAAGATTTGTGGAAATGGCTCCTGAGAGACTATCAAGAGTGGGAAGGAGCCAGGGAAATGGGAGGAGTAGTGCCTGTTCCCAACACCAAAACTAGGCTGCCTGAAAGCCCTCAGTAAACTGAAAGATGACAGCTTTGCTCCAGTGCCATGTTTTCAAGTAGAGCAGATTTTTTGCCAGTTCTTGTTAGACTTTCAGTATTGGTTTTCCAGCCACCGCCAACTCTGTCTGGGCACCGGTCCATGTTTACTCAAGCTCCACAGCCAGAAATATGGTGAGCTCTGGTTCATGCTAGTGTGTGGTTGTGCTGAATGCATCAAAATGCGTCATCAAGAGTCACCAGCTACATAAAGTATGAGCCGTGGCAGGGAAATCAGAGAGTATAACACAACATTGAGGAGAGTAACAGCTCTGGAAGCCAGAAACCCATTTAAAACTCTCTGAATTTTAAAAACACTTATCATAAGGTCAGTTTCAAAAGTAAAATGCTTTGCTTTTTTTTTTTTAATGCCATGTTTTGATTCCTAGCTGGATCAGAAGCACACTTTATTTTACATGAGCCAACGGTACCAATTAAAGCCTGAGACTTTCAAAGCAGCACACGGGGCTCAACTACACATCTTCCATTAATTATCCCTTGGCCAAGTTAACTCTGCACAAGTAATATGTCATAAGCTCATTTTCTGTCATTAAATTCAGCAGATACAACCTTGTTGTTTCTGAGAGCACACCTTCTCAGTAATAAAATGCTGTTTTATTGCAGGAACTTTTTGAAGAATGTCATTTTAATGTCAGGTTATGCTGAAGAAGAGTCCAACTCTTGCTTTTTCGGACCTTCTGAAGCAGGAAAGAACTAACAGCCTGCATTAGACATCAGTGTAGAGCCTGGACTAAATGTGTCTTTCTTGACCTTCTCTTCTCTTGGTACAGCAAAGAAATTACCCTAGTTTCAAAAAAGCTGACGTAGGTACAGCTGGTACGTATTAGCACTTCAGTTGTATATTGCTGGAACACAATTTGGCAGCTGTGATTTTACTTGCTTGACTCCTTGATGTATGTGCTTGAAAAGTTTTGGGAGCAAGTTCTCCGGATTCCAAATCCAACATTTCGGCCTCCATGGTGAGGCAGCTTTGCCCTGAGGAAAGTGTCCTCTGGCCCTTACAGCTGTAGTCTGTGATCTAGGACCTTGAACTAGGATTTGCCACTGTTTTCGACCTTCAGAAATTGTTTCAGGTTTTTATGCTCCTGTTCCGTCTCCCATCCTTCCATATAAAATTTGGGGGCCAAAAGGAACCTGTTTCCAGTGCCCACTTCTATGCATTAAAACCCAGCAATGCATTAACTGCAAGCAACGACAATTTATGCATCAGCTTTCTCTGCTACAGGCTTTTTCTGGGAAGGAAAAATAAAAAATGCTCAGTTTGGAATAAACCTATAACATGCGTGGGGTTGCCATATTAAAAAAAGGTGGAAAACAGCCACTGGTGTTTGCCATATCCTTGTCTTACCCTTCACCAAAAGCACTGCTGACAGAGCACAGTGTCAAACAGGCGAGTACATCGCTCAGTCCATCTGGCTGTCCAGTGCCTCTGAAGACAACAGCTGGCCTCAAAATGGGAAGGAGGTAACCTGCTGAGTGAAGATGTCCAGATAATAAATTAGCCCCCCGAAAAACTGTGAACAAGAAGAAAGAAATTACTGCCCAAAAATTTAAGATAAAGGGCTGAGGATTACACCGTGTTAAGCAGCCTCTTCTCTGGGAAATTATCACTAGGCATCACAGCAGCAACACAGCACGTTTTCTTACCAGCTCTTGGGAGGTCCTCCAGCAGGATGGACATAGAGATTGTGAGGCAGTGAGAAGCACCAAGCCTTAGCATTTTAGAGGTTATTGTACCTGTGTGGGTTTGTCCTGACAGACACCAGCTGAGAATGCTCCACGTGGTTCAGATCAGGTCTGCAATCCTATTGGGATGCTATGCTAATTCAGGCAGTATTAATGGAAAGCTGCAGTTGGAATTTCTTAATGTGAATACCAGTGGGTTTATTGTGGGATATTTTTTTTTATTATTATAATAATTGTCACTGCTTGTGAAGAATCTGCTTTTTCTTTTACAGCAGCTATTTTGAGACTAGGAAAAAGTTGGCTCGGAAGGCTTCCTCCTCTTGCTGTGCAGACACTGACCCAAGAAGAGCTGCATGCAGAGCCCAGCTGAAGCCAGAGCAGCTGTGTTTAAGAGTTTTTCCTCTCCTGGAGTCACAGTAAGATCAGAGGTGGGGTTGTGTGTCAGTGGTTCCAATCTAATTTCAACTGCTTGATTATATGCACTGGACTGTTGTGTGTATCTGTGTGGCACCAGGGCACCCCTCTGAATTGCTGTCACAGTTGTGAGGATCTCTACGCCCCCATTCATCCACAGCTACAGGCACAGAAAAACCATCTCTTGGACTGACAAAGCTGCAGAGGCTAAAAGTTTCTGTTTCGAGGCTATCAAGGATGCATATTGCACTTTGCTTCCTCCACATCCTAGAGAGCCTTTCCTAGAAGGGCTCTGTGACATGCTGCAGCAGGGCTCTGGACCTGGCTTCCCACAGGCATAAATATGAGTGCAGGTGAGCAAAGGCTGATAATGTCTTAACCAAACCCACAGGTGAAGAAATAGCTACTTGACAGGAATGTCTTAAAGTGAAATACACTAAATATTCTGGTGAGCTGAAACACTACAGCACTGGAAACTGTATATACATTTACACTGGACTGCATCCAGTGAGCACTAAAAGCAAGTAAAGATTTTGGGAATAAGAGAAACTGGCTTACACAGTCATATCTCTCTCTCTGCTGGCTTATACCCTTCCCATTCTCCACGGTAACTTTTGCCTCTATTAGGGTCACTATTCTCTATTAAAGACAGCAATGATCCTATGAGATCTGTAAATGCCAGTAGTGCATCTGGGGAGAGATTTGGGGAGATGCTGCCTGTGGAAAGTCAGCATTCACACAGTTCCAAGTTCTGCTAGAACCAGTGGCCATGGCCAACCTCTTTTCAAGCTGCCCCAGCTGCTGGCTGATGTAAATTTCCAGTGATGGTTTTCAACCATTTCCCAGAGGAAAAACCTCTGTTTTTCTCTGCTTCCTTGTGAATAAGAGAATGATCTTCAAAGTCTAAGACATAGGTTGGCTTCACAGATGACTTCCACGCTTATCTTAGTGTCTATTTTAAGCCAGGAGAAATATTGGTAGAGTCAGAGACTGGCATAGTCTTGCCTGGCTCTTATGCTCTCAGGAAACCAGTTATCAGACAGAATTTTAATGGCTCTTATGGGTCATATGAAAGACCAGAGACATCAGAGGGAATTTTTAAACAGACTTGTTTTGAGCTTTACACAATGTTTTTTGCCTGCAGTAGAAATATAAGCCCTTGCACGCTGCAGAACAATTTGGCTGATGGATGCTCTGGGAAGATGGTGCTGGGAAAAGCTGTCTCTGATGCTGATCCTTTCCAAGGGTGGGTTTGCATTTGCTGCCTGTGAAGACAACCTCCTGCCTTGTGAAAGAAAGGGCTGCACATCACACTACCCCTTGTCCTTCTGGATGGAACTATCTCTGGATTTGTGGTATAAAAGCTGAGTGCTGGCAAGGGGACAGAGGAAGGTCAATGATCATTGGAGGGATAAGTAAGACAGTAGCTTAAGGTAAAGCTTCAGAGAGCTCACATTTACCGTTAGGAGGAATAAGCAGTGATGTCTTATTGGCATATCTAATTAGAAATTGCTGGGAGCTACTGGACTGGACAGTCTCTTCAAATGCCAGCAACTCTGTGGGGGCTGGATGTAAATGTTGTAATTGATATAAAGATGGAAGCTGCTCCACTACAAAGTGACATTTCAGATATTGTAGGAATGGATGATCTGAAACATCCTCAATGAGATCTGTTTCCCTCAACTCTTTTGACTCCTGTCAGAGGTGCATGTTCGAGCTCTTCTCTGGGCAGATGGCTTCTACAAATAGAATTGGCTTTGAAATATAAAGTTTTGCTGAATTCATTATATGCCTTCTGACTTCAAAGCTTTGTACTTTCCTCTTTAGTTTTAAATAGAGTCACTTGGCTTCTTTCAGGCCTGTTACATTGGGGGCAGGTGCTGCAGTGGATGTCACTGGTGAGGTACAGCAGCGGTGCTTATTTAGGGTACACTGAGGAGCTGGGTGCCTGCCTCATCCCTGCCCACATCCAGCCAGGAGGAACAGTTAGATGGGTCTTATGGAGCTCTCCCTTTCAGGGACTTTCCTGTTTTTCCCCTTCCTCAAGGAGGGAGGTGGCTGCACTAGCCTGGTCCTGCATCTCTTGCTCTCCCAGGGTGCAGAGAGCTGTGCAATGAGGAGGATGGGATGGAGTGGGGATGGTGTTTGTAACAGGAATTGTTCTGCCCATCTAGGCATAAGTTCTCTTCATTGAGGACTTCACAAGAAGCTTCTTTCCTGAAAGGTAGGAATTTTATGAATTAATCTTTATAGAACTTTATACTGAACTGACTTTTTGGAGCATGATGCTTTTCCACATCAGATCACAAGTGGATACTAGTAGTCAGAAATTATTGTCAGTATAAGGCAGTCATTATGACTTTGCTTTCACTGTATGTACTTCAACTGAAGTGATAGGGTTTGGGTGTCACATCTCACACTTTTAAGGAGTAACTTAAATGGACACAAGTGAGAGACCTGTCTCTCTGTATCTGCTTGCTACACAGAGAGATGACATTTTGATAGCCAGAGATTCTCTGGGAAATAAAAAAAAAGTTACTTTAGAGACTGAATTATCAGCTTAGTCAAATTGTTCATATGCACAAAATGAGGAGAGAAAAGAGCACCCAAACTTCAAAGCAGCTAGACCATACTTTTCAACATCTTCTGACTTGCCACAACTTTATATCAAAATTCTTTAGGTTCAGTTTGAAAATTTTAAATGCTCAAAGCCAAAATATTTAAACAATACTAAATGCTTGCTTCATCCACAAACTACTTTTTTCAAATTTAAAAAATTTTTTAGAACTAGAATCAAGCTGCAAAACTATTCTTCACCCTGCTCTGGTTGCCTACAGCATCTGGGTAAGTTGGAGACAGAACTTTCTGAACTGAAAAGTATTTAAGCAGAAAACTTAGGTTCTTCACCAGAACCTCCCCTCTCAACAGCTGGATCCTTTATGGATTATCTAAACAAGCAGTATATTACAGCTTTAAGCATTCCTCCATATATTTTTTAACCGAGAAACTTTTGTCACATTTCTGTCTTATCGGCAGTACATTATAAAACATGTCAACTCTTTCCAAATCTTTATTGTTTCATTGAAAGGATTATTCCTAATTTCAGCCCCAGAGTCAGTTTATATGTGGTTTGATCTTCTGTTGTCCATTTTATACAGATGCTATCAGCATGGACAGCAGAGCAGCCCTGTCACACAGGATTAATGGCAGAGTGTGGTGTTGCTTTTGGAACAGTAATGTCATACCATATGAATAAACACTGAAATTGGGATAATTTTTCTAAATGTTTCAACATTCTAAGTACAAAGTAATAACCCTGTCAGGAACAATATTCACTGCTGTCTCATCTCACTGTGCTGGAATTAGTGGCAGACTCCGAGGAAGAACACAGGTATGTCAGTGTTGGAAACAGAGCATGTGATTGTATTAGAGCAAAAAGCAAACAAATCCCTTGGTCACAGTACAGGGAGAGAAACTTAATACTGCTTGGAAAATCAGCACTGCTTTGAATATAGCATTTGTCTTGGTTTCCTTATGAGAAGGATAATGCAAAAATGGGAAATAGATAGATAGATGTATATGTATTAGTATATCAGACAAAATGTGTTGTAGAATTCAGCAGAAGATGAAAACCAGAAAACCAGAGTCTGTGAAATCAAGAATAAAGGGAGGAACGAACAGCAGAGTGAGGAAATTGTTACTGAGTACTCTCTGCCTTAATACAAAATCAAGGAGGAGCAAAGCCTTGATGAAGGATGAGACTTAAAAATATTCCACTTCACCTCAAAAAAACCCAGAAATAATTCTGAGGCATTGCAGGGGTGAGGGGAGGTTGCTCAGCCATTTTTCTGATTTGTTAAATAATTTGCCTCAAGGTTTTCATGTGTGTACATTTGTAGAAATGCCAGCCAAAAGATGTTTGATGCTGAGAAAATTGCAAAAATCTAGCTCTTCCTAGCTGCCCCAAGGTCACTGCTTAGAGTGTTTAAATTTTGGAAATGTCAGTTTGAGGCACTTGCGTAGAGAAAAACAAATGCACAATTACACCATTTTTCCTATCTACTCAAAAAACATGTTGAGCTCTAATCATCTTTCAAATAAAATCTTCCTCCACAACATATTTCTGCCCAGTAGCACGTGTTACAGAGCATATTTAAGACTTCTTTGGAAGAAGACAAGATCAGACACTGCCAGAAATCAGATATTCATTTAAATCGTCTCATGCTTCAAGCCAATATGACAGGGGTACCTTTTAATGAAAAGGAAAAAAAAAAAGTGCTGCTGTGGCAACATCTGGGAAGAAATTATTATAGAGAGAGAACTTTTACATTATGAATGTGGTCACTTGCATGGATGTAACAGTAGGATCTGAAAAGTATAGTCATGAATGTGAGCAACGTATCCCTTGAGCACTCTTCAGCCTTCAGACACGGTCTAGCCTGACCTGGGAAAATCAGAGGAGAGACAAAAATGGCTGTATTGAGATGACAGCTTTGCAAAAATAGGTTGTGTTCTAGCTATGACTGTCCAAGAAGTGGCTGTGCTGGGGCTTTGGTTTTAACAATGCAGGTTTGTGCCTTCACTCCTGCTCCTCCCTTCTGTTCATCTGGCTATATCCACCTAGAAGGCTGACCCAGCTCTGAATTCTGTCATAGAGTGGAGCTCATGCCCTCCCGTTCCCCTTTTGCTTTCTTCACACTATTTTTCCCACCAGTTCAGCTCTCTGCTATCATTTGTGGTGCAACCAGTGTCCCCAGCGTGGCAGGGGATTATTGTGCTGGGGCAGGGACATACTCCAGGGAACAGAAGAATTTCTGTGCCTGCGGGTGGATGTGTGAAGCACTGGTTATTTTATTTGCCTTTGGATCTAACTTCCTTGGTTTAGCTATTGTCAAAAAACTGAAAAGACTGATATTAGCTGCCTGGTTCCCATTAGCAAAGGCACTTTTAAATCCTGTTGCAATCACTTTGTTTTCTAACATGTAACTAAAAGCCTTTTTACCACTTCTTTACATGACTTTCTGCAATTGGAGCCATGCAAGCAGAAATCAAGCATATGCATCTTACTGATACCAGTATTTTGAAACCCTTTCCAAATACTTTTGCCAGTGACTGCAGAAAAGATTTTATACCAGTAAGAATGTGTATATTGGGCTTTCTTCCAGAAGCTGTGAGAGGGGCACAATATGTGCTGCTGGATTATTTTACCAACTGAATAAATGTCATCTCTTTTCCAAATAAGAAACTTGGGCTATGGCAGGAAAATTGTTTCAGTGTTTAAATGCATTCTACACATCCTGAGCAGGAATTTCATGGGGTAGGGATGCTGAGATATGTGCAGACAAAACACCATTGTATTTCTTAATGTGGCAGGTTTTAAATGTCCAATACTGTGCATGCTTTTTCCTGAGATGAACTGTCTTTTTAAAACCACAACTGAGACCAAGAGGAGTATGTGAGGCTTTTACAAAACCTCAGGCTGGACCTCTGATTTTAGGCCACATGATGGAAAATCTGAATCCTGGGCTTTTACTCCCACAAACCCTATTGTTCTGGAGGATGACTGGGCTACATGTTGTTTTGTTTAGGTGATGCAACCAAAAGCCTCACTGAGACACATGGTCCTTCTATCTGCTGGTATGTCACTGGGGCATTTTTCATTCACAAAATGATAATGTACCAGGAGCAACAAGTCTCCTCAAGAAACACATCATGAGGCTCAAAGAATAAGGAAGGAAGGATTCACACTAAAATAAAGGTTTCTGCTTGCAATTAGGAGATTAGTTAAGTGCTGTGCTCTGCAGCTCTGGAAAAGGTATAGCTAGCAGCTGAAATGCTGTGGGAAGGATTAATAACCACCCTGGCACTTAGGAAGCAGCCTGTGTCAAGCTGTGAGTGTTCCCTGGAGTGCAATGTCATATGGACCCTGATGAGCTTGTCCTTCAAGACAGTCACCATGCCAGCCTTGCTGTGCTTGGTGAGGGTACCACAGATGTGCTGTACAGATGGTGACCCCAGGGAGTCCAGCTCCTACATGCTCATCTGGATGCCTGAGCCAATGGGCTGTGCAGTGTGTGCAGGATCTTGTGACTGCAGAGGCTGGGCACCAAGCTTCTCCACCAGTTTTTAGAAGAAAATATCTATATAAACCTATTCCCCTTCTTCCTCACTGTAGGAGTTGGGAAAAGGCAGAGTAGTGTCTACCATCCCTGCAGCTCCATTCCTGGCAGTACAGGGTAATCACAGATGCTGGTACTTGCACCAGACACTGGTACCCACCACTCGAGGCAAGCTGTGGCACACAACTGCTCTCTGCTCACCAGTGGGTGAAACACATCTGTCACACGCCCTTGTTAAACATGCGGGAGTTGAGGCATTATAAGAAGGAAAGCAATGCACTTGTCTCTGAGTACACTAAGTCTCTTTTGCTTTCAGGGGTAGTTCTTCCAAAGCTTTAACAGGCATTGACTGGGGATGACTAGGGTATGTAGAGGGAGGGTCAGAAGCAGACAGTTTCTCAACAACAAAGTAGGAAGTTGTACTGGTTTGAAAGCAAAACCAGTGGGAGACTCTAAGTCAGTAATACAATTTAATAAGAAAAAAGAGAAAAAATAAAATACATGTATTAATACAAAAGAAAAGCCACTGACAGAGTCAGAATACAACCTGACACCCTGTCAGTCAGGGTGTTGGTAGCAGTCCCATTAAATGGTGGCTTCATCCTCCTGGATGACAGATATGGTTCAGTTGAAGCAGTGCTCCTGTAGAAGGTGCAGTTTTCCTTCGAAGGTCCAGCGATGATGTGGAAAAGGTTCGACTTCCCTCTGGGATCCAGTGGAAAGGACTGCCTTCGTGTTCCAAATTTAAGTTTTTATCTAGGTAGGAAAGGCTTGGCTCCTCTCCCTGGCTGAAGCATCTCCCAATGGGATGATGTAATCTTATCAGTCACAAAATAGGACTTAATGGCCCATTAACAGAAGATATCTTCTGGAGGAAGGATGGGTTGTGAAAAGATAACGATGACTGTCCCCCTTATTTTTATCAGATGGCACATCAGCAGAAGATATGTCCCACAGAGATAAGGATCACTACCCTTCCCCCTTTCAACAGATGGTGATAGAATACACATCTTTGCATTGTAACCCAGGACAGAAGCGAATTTGGACTGGCCCTTAGCACAACATAGAATTAAGCTGGTTTCTACTGAAGCTTTCCTAGAAAAACCTTGAATTCATTATACTGTTTGCCTCTGCTCAGAGGAGTAAAGAAGATGTTCTTTTGACCTTGCATGGAGTTTGGGATCTTTCTTTCCCATTGTCAGCATACAGGACAGTGCTTTTGTTCCCAAGCAATTTTTAATTTTTAAAGCTGATGAGTGCCTCACTTTGACAGAGTGTTAAAGATTTAAGTGCATCTTCTTCATATCAAGCTCAGATGGTTCATCTGCAAAAGTAATCCCCAAAACAAACTGAAAACAATTCTCTTCAAATGCAGAAAACTTGGCCAAAATAACTTTTTTCCTTCTGTGATCAAAGCAGAAACTATATAGTTTGGTTAATGGGGTTAGATTTTTTTCCTCCCTGTTACATAGCTTCAGTCAGTTGTCAGCCAAGAGATATGTTTGGATTTTTCATCCCCATGTGGATTTGTGGGAACACAAACTAGGAGACCAGATCAACACTGTAATAGTGCCTGCATTGATCTCACACAGTGTTTATGTGGACTCCAGCCATCATTCATTTCTTCTCTGGCATCCAGAGGCCATAATGGATTATTTTGTATAATAATCACGATAGTACTTAGCTGTTGTCTAGCATTTGGAAGGCATTTTATGAAGAAGGTCAATATAATTATCTCCGTTTTACTGTTGGAAAGTATAGGCTCAGAGACACAAAGCGATTTGTCCAAGTCCGTGGGCACCACGAGGCGTGAGGATTCAGGGACTTCCGAAGACTAAACTGAAATTTAGCTTGGAGTCCAGATGTAGGTAATGGGCTGTCACCATCACCACAGAGGTTCTGTGCCTGGGGATAACAAACTTCAGGCATTGAGTATATGGAGAGCTTATCTCATTGCCTTAAACTCAGCTGAAGCAAATCACAGGATTAGTCTTTAACAGGGCCTAAACTATCTGCACTTACAAACTGGTCCCCACTTCCCTTGTGCAGCATATGGTCAGCTGCCACTTATGGGCACCTTCTGCAAGCAAGCCCTGCCCACAGGGAGCAGGAGTGAGGACAAAGTGTGTCATTAGCCCTTCCCTTCCACACCCTTGTAACTACAGGATAAAACTGTGTATGTGCTTAAACCACGTCTCTCAGGCTCACGGTAAACTGCTGTCCTTTATTTACAGTCTCCTTCGAGCACCCAGCAGCTGTCAAGTATGAGCCCTTGCCAGCCCATGTTTCAGGTAGTGGAAATGCTATTTTACCTTTGCAACTGACATCAGCCTTGAGGTATTTCAAGATGTACGACAGGGAACTCTGAAAGGAGAAAAAGTTGCTTGTTCGGAGTGGTGTTTTGACAGGTTTCTAAATGAGATACAGGTCATTTGAGAGCTTGTGATGGAAGTAGAAACGGTTTCCAGCCCTTCTCACTGTTTCTGCAATGCTTATTTCCCAGCCTTTAAGGCATCTGCAAATGCAAAAAATGCTTAAAATTACAAAAATTGGAAGAGGCAGTTTGGTAGCTCATATTTCTTCAAGAATATGAAACTCCAGTAGGTAGCTGGTTGGATAAAGTGGATAAAGCATAATCTCTGTGTGCACCATAAATAATTTGTCTACTCACAGTAATGGGAGAGAAAGACAGGGAGAGGGTGGAGAAAAGTGAGGATTATGGGTTGATTAGAAGGAATGATTTCCCACAAACATTTTTTGATTTGCTCCCATCTTCACCATGTATGAAAGCAGGAGTCTATAATAACTTTCCAGTTCCTGAAAACAGCTACTCAGAAGCCACAGTGGTTCACAGGAGATGTTTGCTCCCCTGTGGAGGCCACTGCCCTTGTGGGGTGAGTCCTCAGTTATCCTAAACCAGTCATAACTTCGTACAAGTGCATTCCCCAGCGCATGGCTGGCCTTTCCCACCTTGCTGTGCCCTTAAATTCTGACTCACTAGGGGACCTGTGCTGGACCTCACTGCACCGAGTCAGGGCTCCATGTGATGATGAAACACACCTCATGATAGCATTCAGAAATACCAGTTCTCGTTGCCTAGTGCTCTCTACTGTTAATCTTTAAAAATTACTGTTAATCTTAAAAAGAAAAAAAAAGATATTTCTGTTATATATATATTCTGTTGCTACATGTACCATTGTTGCTGAACCTGGTAGACTGCAGTGATGTGATACCTCTGCAAGAAAAAGCATTCACAGCAATATGAGTTTTTCTGGAGCTGGTTCTTACTTAATTTGAGGCGAGCTTGGTGGAGTTTGGTTTGGTTTTTTCTAATTTATTTATGAGCATTTCAGCAATACTTTTGGTCAGTCAAGAATGAACAGAATGCTGTAATGTTTAAAAAAAATTGAGCTTTCATCAGCTTTTGAAGGGAAATCAAGCAAAAGAAATTGTAAGTGCTAGGACAAAGGAAAGGGATTGACACTACATTATACTGTTCAGTTCTTTAAATGTTATCTTATGCCAAAATCCCTAGGTTTTGTTTCTTATTTCAGGTGGGGCGGGGAAAGCCACAACAAAAAAAACCAAACCAAAACAAAACAAAAAACCCACCAAAAAAATTCATCTTAAAATGACTTCTTTTTTGATTTGCCTACAAATAGAAAGTTCTCACTTAATATCAGGGAATTACTACTCTCTTATCTTAATTGTACTTTGCAATAGGGTAGGCCTGCAGCTCAATAATGCCTTCCCCAGTTATTGCAGGGGGAAGAGGAAAAAAATCTTGCCTGCTTATATAAGAAAAGAATGATGTAGGGAACCTGTTTGCAAAAGCCCCTTTTCCTGGAACTGGCCTGGAAGGTGATGGTGTAAGAGCTGTTCCCTGCTGAGATGG